>NW_027206326.1:0-372500 GCF_024711535.1 Dipodomys merriami | reverse complement strand
GTTTTACATAAATTTATTATAAAATTTAAAGTTTTCTTTTCTTTTTTTTTACTTTTTTTAAGTGTTGAAGATGTTGTTTTAAGAGTGTCAGAATTTAGGGACTGTTTTAGAATGTGAGAACGTTTACCATGGTTTAAAATACTAGAGGATGTTCGTTTATTTGTTGTTCTTCTGGTATTAGTGCTTGGACTCAGTGTCTCATAATCTCTTAGCCTTTTCACTTAAAGCTGGCACTCTGAGGCTTGAGCTAAAAATCCACTTCTGGATTTTTAAAGTAGCTATTTGGGAATAAAAATCTCACAAACTTTTCTGCCCTAGCTAGCTTCAAATCACAATCCTAAGATTTCGGCCTCCTTTATACTGAAGATAACAGGAATGAACCCAACATTGCTTGGAAAAAATAACGTTTCTTATTAAATGATGTTTCATATTTCCTCTCCTAAGAGTATTGGTAAACTGAATATATCATTAGAGAGGAACATTGAATTCCCCATCCAAGATCACAAAATCAGCTATCAATATTGCTGCAATCAGAACCATAGTTATTTGAGGAAAATCTTCAGTCCTGAAAGTTAACAACAACAACAACAAAACTTTCCAAACTATTAGCAAGTATATGTCTATAGCAAATCCATTTGTCAATGTCATATTCATCACCAAGGCCTGGACTCTTGTCCAAGATCATATATAGATTTTATCACTTTTGATTTTCCACTCAAAGTTGTAGCTCTACCACTTGAATCACACTGCTACTTCTTGGCTTTTGTGTTGGTTAACTGGAGATGTGTCTCTTGAGCTTTTCTGTTAGACTTTGTGGAATATTATGGTCATCAGAATGTAAATGAAGTAGAGATGCTAGGATTAATTCTGAACATATTTTCTGCATGTTCCATGTTCTTTTTCTATGAAATTTGGGCATTGAAATCCTCCAGTGGTTTTAAATAGAGACCATTTTCAAGTTGGTAAAAGTCGTGATCATTCCCATTTTGGACACACAATAAGTGTAAGTTGATACAGATGTAGAAGAAATACTTCACCTTTTCAAATAAAGCATATCTGGTTAACTCAGTAAGTTTTGATATCATGGTAGTATCACCTGTAGTCAGAGATCACATTTCAAGGGTAAAGTAAGAACACATGGTGTATTCTGTCTGGTATCACTTCTTGTGGTGGTGGTGGTGATGATGGATGTGTTTGAGCTAAGCGACTTAATTTCTGACTCAGCTTTCTTTCTTTCTTTATTTTTTTTTATTGTGAAAATACTGTACAGAGGAATTACAATTACATGGGAAGATAATGAGTACACTTCTTATCAAGCATTGTAGACTCCTCCTTTATTTCCCCTTCCCATCCCTTCCCATCCTCCCTAACGCCCCCCCATCGTTCCTGCCTCCCCCCCGCCCAAAAGTTGTAAATTTCGTTTTCAACATAACAACTTGTACATCTCATTGTTGCAATGTCTCCACCTGTATCCCTATGGAAACGATTTGTTTTTCACCTTCCCCTCCAAAAATTATACCCACATCAAATACAGTGAAAGCTGGGATTATACTGTAGGGGAGGGACATAAAAAGCAACAAAGAAATAATCTTATAAATGCGTTAGAAAAAATCACATTGACTCAGCCTTATTGTTCATGGCTGAGGCTCATAGCTAGAACCATCACAAGCATTTTGCTAGTTCATCAGAGATGGAGAGTCATGCGGTCTTATTCCTATACAGGCTTTGAACTTCCCTCCTCCAGATATCTGCCTTTGAGTACCTAGCATTATGAAAACATGACCCACTGTGGCCTAGTTTTAGTTTAATTTTATAATGCACCAGTCAATAATGATGAATTCTGGGTTCAAAAAAGGGGAACAAAATTCGATAAGTATATTTTATTGCGTTTGTCCACAAATGACTTTCTTCTGCACTGGGTAATGGGAATCACAGCAAGATGTCAATTATAACAAAGAATAGAAAACTTTGGCAGGGAAATTTGTAAAATGTCACATCAGGTAGGTCTGCTTGCTAATAACTTTTCAACTTTTAGTAATGTAGATCCACGAGTTAAAACATCATCAAGTTTAAGGGAAAATTTAAATTTATCAGTTCATAAAAAAGACTTTTCTTTTTACTTTTTTTCAGTGGTAAAGTGCTTGCCTTGCATGCCTGAGGCCCTGGGTTCGATTGGTCAGCACCACATAAAAAAAGACTTTCCTAATGAAGTTCCTCTGATATTGTTATTAGAATATGTGGGTAGATAGCTACCACAGGGTTCATTGTGTAATTTGGATAATATGATGATATTTTCTCTTTCCTGTGAGCTTGTGTCTACTTCAATATTGCCCCCATATCACTCATACATGTATCGTGAGTATGTAGAATGCTTCATTTGTTTATGATGTTTAAGAACATGCACAGGTTTAATATGCTAGAAATTGCCTTTAAATCTAAAAATCAGATTCATTTTCAGATTTTCAATGCCTTTGCAGTTAATCCTTATAAATTGCATATATTATTAACTCCAGTGCATGATAATACATTTGGGATGGATTGTTAACACAAAGATAGGTTGGGGTAATCCATGTTCAAATCAACTCAGTTTCCTCTCACACACAATAACATCTTTAATTTGCTAGACACTGGGTGAAAAGTAGGTTCAGTTACAACTTGGTGAGAAACTTCTTTAGTGGGAGTAATGAAGATATATTTCTATGAAATTTACCTGTAAGAGTTTTGACAAGTTCCCATCACAATGCTCAGATTTTAATAATTTCTGACATCCGAGGAAAAGAGATGCTCCCAAAATATCTTGTTCTTGGCAAGAATGGGCTTCTGGTTAAGAAAAACGGTGCCACTATTGTGTGATTTGAAATAGGGAAAGGATTTTTTGAAATCCCAGCCTCTTCTTGCCTTTCTGTCATGTATTAGGAAAGTCAAAACTGAAAATTTTGGAGGAGAAAGGAAGACAGAGAGGAAGAGAGAGAAAGAGAAAGAGAGAGACTGGGGTGATGGTTCTGGGATGGAGAAAACAGAGGGAAACGGAAAGCAAGAGAAACTTAGGTATAAAATACAAAGCAAATATCTTTACAGATACCTTTCAAACCTACCACAGGGTTTGGGTATAAGTGATTGATGGTGATATAACAAAGGCTATATAACAGCAAGGGGTTTTATTTTCCCCAAATCCAGCAGGGGGGAATAAATAAAACAAGAATATAAAAAGTAAAGAACTTTTAATACCTACAAGTACAGCAAAGATGAAATAGATCTTAATGCCCAGCCATATAAATATAAATCCTCATACTACTGGCGTTTTTTACTTGTATTCTATGTACTTGATGTATTTGTCTTTTTACAAAAATTTAAGAGACACTAAGAGCCAGGTTCAGAAAATATGTATGAATTTTTAATCCAATATAACAATTTTCAGACTGACAATTTCAAAGAATTATATAATCATAATTACTACATGGAGTGAACAAATTGGACATCATGAATTAAACATACAGGTAAGGAGAGAGACAGTAACAGTAGAAAGAATTTTTAAAATATCACTGACGATATTAGTATAAAACAGAAAACAAAAGACTTTGATGAACTCATCAGTGTAGTGGGAAAAATACATATGAAGATATCAGTGAGCTTAAAGACTTTTCAATAGACAGTTACCAATCTGAAATTGAGGAGATAGAAAAAGGAATGAATTAAAAGAAATAAAATATTCAGCATCTATGTGATAATTATTGAAGGTATCATATATGTATAATGAATACTAGAGAAACAAGAATACAAAGGCCAGAACAGCTGATCAAATGATAATAGTTGAAAATTAAACAAAATTTATATGAAATTCCAGAAGCTTACAGAAAACAAAGCAAAATATTTTAAAAAATCATATTTTAATGGCAGAACACCAACAGCAGAAATAAAAAAGTTACCTACCATACAGTGAGACCATTGGCAGATATTCATAGCAGCATATCAAAAAGGAACAATCACTATGTGCACATGTTCTTATAAAATAATATTTAAAGAAATGAATTCCAAGAGATGGAAATGAGATTTTTGGTGTTGGTGCTGCTGTTTTTGTTATTTTCCTTTATTTGTCATTTGAAGGATGGGGGGGCACAGAAAAGGTGGGACAAAGGGAGAACAAATGCAGCAGTGGTATTCATTAGACAGTATGTAGAAAATGAACTGACTGTCCCTCAATAGATGAATAGATCAAGAAAATGTGATATATGCTGGGTGCCGGTGGCTCATGCTTATAATCCTAGCTACTCAGGAAGCTGAGATCTGAGGATTGTGTTCAAAGCCAGCCTGGGCAGGAAAGTCCTTGACACTCTTATCTCCAATAAATCAACAGAGAAACCAGAAGTGGCATGTAGTTCAAGTGGTAGAGCTCTAGCCTTGAGCTGAAGAGCTAAGGAACAGTGCTCAGGCCCAGAGTTCAAGCCCCATGACCAACCAAAAAGAAGATATATATGAATTCAATGCTTCTATCAGAAAGAATGACACGGTCCCATTTGGAAGGACTTGGAAAAAAATCATATTAAGTGAAATAAGCCAGACCCAAAAGAACATAGGTCCCATGGTTTCCCTTATGTGTAATAAATAGTATACATCTAGGATAATCTTAGCAGATGAACAGAATAGCTCAATAGCTATGTACATATGATCATATAAGATGATGCTAAGAAAAATGAATCCCAAGATATGGGCACAGGAGGTTTTTCTTTGTTGTTGTTGTTTTTTTAATGTACTATGTGGATTTTTTTTTTGTTTCTTTTACATGTACTTTCCCCTATGGTATAATTCCTGTTGTCACTGTATTTGATTTTGGTACCCTGGGTATTGTATAAATGTTTATGTCAATTAGGGAAGGGTAACAAAAAATGGTGAGTCAAAGGACAAAGATGAGAACCAATTCAACCGTGATACTCACAAAACCGTATGTTGGAAATGTTCTGTACAACTTTGGGGGAGGGCTTGGGGGAAGGGAAAGCAGGAGAAAAATGAAGGCAGGAGTAAAAAGTTAGCAAGAAATATACTAACTAACTTACTTATGTGACTGTAACCCCTAGGTACAACACCTGGACAATAAAATTTAAATTTAAATTAAACTGAAACTGTGAGTAGGGATGGGAGAGAAAAACTGGGAGAGAGCAAAGGAATGGCTGGCAGAGTTCAAAAGGAAATACATTTATTATCTGACTTACATAATTATAACTTTACCTGTACAATACATCTGTGTATTAGCTGAACAGTAATAATAAAATATATTTTTAAGAGAAAAAGAAAGACTGTCTGGTTCTAACACAATGTCTCTTAGCTGTGGTGAGTCAGAGGGAAAGTGGAAGAAAAAATGAGGGAGGGGTAAAAATGCTTGACAAGAAATGACCTCACTACCTTACTTATGGAATTATAAAGCCTCTTTGCATCACCTTTACAATAAAATTAAATTAAATTTAAAAAAAGAAAGAAAAATCACACATAGTGGAGCCTTACTTCAGAGGGACAAAGATAAAGATTTTATCAAAATCTTCTATATTTTTCCAAGCAACAATTAAATGGAGGAGAATATTTAAAGTATGGAAGAAAGACATAACAAAATAGAGCAAAACTAAAAAAGAAAGAGAAGTTTAGAATCTCATATTCAACAAAATTCTTATGAGAAGAAAACATTGTCGGGCATAAGAGAACAATAACAAAAAAAAAGTGATTTTTTTTTTCTTTGTGTGTTGTGGGGCTTGAACTCTAGGCCTGGTTACTGTCATTGAGCTCTTCAGCTCAAGGCTAGAACACTACCACTAGAGCCACAGTGCCACTTCTGGCCTTTGTTTTTGTTGTTGTTGTTGTTTTTGTTTTTACTGTTTATATGGTGCTGAGGAATCCAACCCAGGGCCTCATGTATTGGAGGCAAGCACTCGACCACTCTGAGCCACCTTCCCAGCCTCAAAAGTGAGTGAACTTTGTCCTTCATCTTCCCAGATTCATCCATCAAAGTTTTTCAGAAGGAATAAAGAAAGGAGTCATCTTAAATGTCTTTCAAGATGATCTTGGTAATTCTAAATCACTTTTGATGAAATGACATTGTTTAGTGTGACACAATTCAATGAATGGACAGTCATGGTGTTAGTGACCTCTTCTGGAGAGATTATGTGTAAATAAATCTCAATCCCTATTAGGTTGGAAAAGCTCATGACCAACAACGTCTGCAGAATCCCACTCCCAGCTAGTCTTTTAGATGATTGTCCATTGCTCCCCTTAGAGTTCATTATCAAATTTGAACCATGAAGCCTTGTATTTGCCCTGGTTACTAGCCTCGAATTCACTGGTTAGAATCCTAGCTGAGGCCATTCTTGATCATCCTTGTCTATAGTTTTCACGCGTTCACAGCTGGAGAGTATTCACTATGTTTAGTCCTGCAAATTAGACTCTGACTTTCCAGTATAAAATTACAAATTTGTTTCTTTTCACATGTTGTCATAAATTTCTTATAAGGACCCAAATAATAGTCATCCCTGGGCAAATGAGTCCATCAACAATGAGGAGAGGACTCTGGAGGTAGTTTGGATCTTAAAATATTAAAAATAGCATTTTTGCTTAGATGCCTTTCTGAATAAATCTAATTTAAAATAAACTAAGTATAAAACTGGGCACTGGTGGCTCATACCTGTAGTCCTAGCTACTCAGGAGGCTGACATCTCAGATCATGACTCGATTCCCACACAGGCATGTAAATCTGTAAGCCTCTTATGTGGCTGCAATGGTAAAGCACTAGCCATGAGCATAAAATTTAAGGAACAATAACACTGAGTCCCTGAGTTCAAGTCCCATTACTGAAATAAATAGATTAGTAAATAAAATAATTTATTAATCAACTAAATATAGCTACTCTGTGGCTGTACATTTAAGAGACAATTTTCTAAACATTCCAGAGAGAACATGAGATGAAATAAAGTCATATATGTTGATGCTTGGTTTTGTTATCAATGCCATGAGAATGTATCAAAGAGTTTGATCTAGAATAAATGAGTATATTGATTGAACTCTATTATTCCTGACAACTGAGATGACAGTTTGAATATCTGGTGAATGAAATCATGTATTGATTCTTATCTAAATGACAGGTGTTCACTTTTCAAAAAGGAAGATGAAGATGAGAATTTTTTAGTTGGATTGAGGGCAGAACATATTTTGGGAAGTTGACACACAAAATATCAATCAATAGACTATCTTTTAAAGAGTTTCCTTAGGACAATAAAATATATGTAGGGGTAGCAGAGTAACATGTAAAATATATCATTCAGTTTAGAGGACTTGTGAAAGGATTAAAAAGGTGATTAGGTTTCCATGGAGATATTTTTTAAATTTTTTTTAAATTAATTTTTTAAAGTTTTATTATTGTGAAAATACCATACAGAGGGGTTACAATTACATGAGCAATGTAATTAAGACATTTTTTGAATTTTTTTATTTATTAAAGATATATATATATATATAATAGGTATATTTATATGTTATAGGTATATATCTGGCACATTGGCTGGTTTGATATTTTCTGGTATTATGAATATTTAAAAACAAATTGCTTTTGAAAGTTTTATTCAAAAAGAAAGAAAAAGAGAGGGTGTGGGTATCTTTCCATAGCTGAAAGTACTTAAAAATTACTGAGAGGAAAATAATCTAAAGAAGATATCATTCTTGATAAAGAAATGAGGCAGTTTCAAATTAAAAGTACAAGATTAAGTACTTTTCATAAAATATTAAAACTAAAATCACATGCATAAGGTATTTAATTATAAGAATAGCAGTGAAATTTTAAAAGGACAGGATTTATCAATGATAAATAGGCGTTTTTAGTGCAAATACTGCAGAAAAATTTTCCAAGCAAAGATCATAATCATTCTAATCTATATAAAAAACAATCTCAGTTCTTTAAACAATGTAGAGTACATCTGAATTCAGCCATTTCAATGAAATGCCAACTTACAAACCTTAAATCTAAAATAATGTACTTAGTTTTATGTCTCATTTCTCTCTTGGCGGTCCATGTTTTCAGGAAAATCTGTAATGGACCATGAAGTTGGCTGTGCATTGCTATCACTTGTTTAAGTTTCTCTTCCTTGGCTCTTCTACAGTGGCAAACTGTTCTTTTTTCCATGAAGCTACTGAGAAAATCATCTATTTCAGTTTTTCCCTCCGAGAAATCTTCAGCAATATTATCAGATTCTTCCTCAGCTTCATGTGCAGCGACTTTCCATCTTGCCTGTAGGGCACTTGCACTACAACTCTCACTCAGTTCATGTTGTCTCTGCCTCTTCTTTTCAAACGTAGATTTCATTTGTGTAAGTAACTCATACTTATCTAAAACAGTTTGCCTTTTGGCTTCCAAACTGGGCTCCAAGAGGAGAGTTTTCTTGCTAATTCCTCAATTCTTTTTACTAAATCACCCTTGTCATTAATAATTTGTTTTAGTTGAGGTAAACTCAAACTGTTCTAGTAATACTTCCTCTTGTTCATTCATATCTGTGAGTTGTGACACAATTCTGAGAGTTCTGGAAATGCATCAGGGACATCTGGCATCTTGTACCCAAAACCATTTTGGCTTATAGGTGTTGAAGTTTCCATTGTGGGAACAGGCAATGGCCGACTTGAAAGGACACCAAATGTAGGAGCAGCAGACTTGGCTGTTGTATAACTTGTTGAAGAAGAAACAGTGTCAGTAACAAAGAAGTTATGTTCTGTTAGCTTCTTGAGGAGGATATGCAGGAAGAAATGGAAAACCCTAAGAAGCATAAGGAGGCAGCCCACCTGGGTTACTATACAGGTATGGAAATGCTGTTGAAGTGGGAGCTAAAACAGGAGAATTCTTCCAAAACTCATCCAACAGACTCTGGCTAATCTTTCCAAGATCTGAGTGTATTGTAAAATTGCTTACTAATTGAGAGGTAACATATATTCCATGTTTATCCATTAAAGGATGTCAGATTGGTGGATAAACACTGATTGCTGGTTTTTCCTGAGGAAACTGTGGAGGAAGTACTATATTAATGTTAATTGTCAAGTTGTTTACAGTGAAGGGCAATCTGTATTCCACATCTTTCTGTATTTCAGCTATACTGGAGTGGGAGTTCCGGAGGGACTCGATCAAGCACTGCTTCTGCTGTTGGAGGCTGGTGAGGCCACCACCAGGGATCCTGCTGTGGAGAAGGAGGCGCTCTTGGTCAGGGGAAAGAGCCAGCTCATCCTCCTCGCGTCCCTGGGGCAGGAGGCCCTACAAGGTTTGGGCCTGCTTCTCCCAGAGGCTGCCTGGCAGGTCTCCAGCTACAGAGGAGTGGCCTGAAATACCCAAGGTTCGAGTCCGGTTGTGTGTGTGTGGGGGGGAGCAGAGGGGCAGGCCGTGGGGCAAGCCAACGGCGCCTTTTACCAAGTAAACCAGGTTCCTGGTCCCCGGGTTTGGGGGACCATGACATAACTGGAGAGAGCTGGAGAGAGGTAAATTGTCAAGCAGGACACAAGCAACCAGGATCCTACCCTTGGAGGCCCAGGTGCTCCAGACTGGCTAGCCAGTCAGATTGTAACCTGGCTGCGCTCGGCGTGCCTGGCCTCGTCCTACCATGAGCACATTTCTTATCAAGCATTGCTGCCTACTCCTTTGTTTCCCTTTGCCATCCCTGCTGCGACACCCCCTCTCCCCCATCTAGTCCCCCGACTCCTCCCCAAAGTTCTAAATTTCATTTTTCAACTTAATGTCTTGTATATTTCATTGTTGTAATGGGTTCCTATTTAAACAATTTGTTTTTCCCTTCCCCTCCACAAATTATACCAACATTAACTACAGTGAAAACAGGAGTTATACCGTGGGGGAGGGACACACCAAGCAACAACAACAACATATAACCCTGGGCTGGGAAGGTCGCTCAGTGTTAGAGTTCTTGCCTTGAATGCAGGAGGCCCTGGGTTCAATTCCTCAGTACCACATAAACAGAAAAAGCTGGAAGTAGCACTGTGGCTAAATAAGTAGAGCACTAGCCTTGAGCTGAAGAGCTCAGAGACAATGCCCAGGCCCAGAGTTCATGCCCCACAACCGAAAAAAAAATCACTTTATAAAACATTAGAAGCAATAGAAAGCAAGAAAAAACACTTCAGTCCTTATCTTGAGGTCCATTTTGCCTAACTTCAACTTATCTGTCTTTTTCTGCTTGACTCAATACATACACTGGTTATTGCAAATTAGGGAAACCATGGGACCTATGTTTCTTTGGGCCTGGCTTACTTCACTTAATATAATTTTTTCCAAGTCTGTCCATTTCCTCACAAATGGGGCAATGCCATTCTTTCTGATGGAGGCATAGAATTCCATCGTGTATATATACCACATTTTCTTGATCCATTCATCTACTGAGGAGCATCTGTGTTGGTTCCATATCTTAGCTATGGTAAATAATGCTGCAATAAACATAGTTGTGTTGATAGCTTTAGTATGGTCTTGTTTCTGATCATTCGGGTAAATTTCCCAAATTGAGTCAAAGGGGAGCTCTATGTGGAGTCTTTTGAGGAACCTCCATACTACTTTACAAAGTGCTTGAACAAGTTTACACAACCACAGACAATGCAGTAAGCTTGGACAGTTTTAAATTAGCTACCAACATATTCTTTTTATATGTTTTTATTGTAAAAATATTGTACGGAGGGGTTACAGTTACATGAATAAGGTAGTGAGTACATTTCCTATCCAGAATTGTTACCCCCTCCTTTGTTTTTGCCCCTACCATCCCTTCCCTCCCCAATTCCACAACTCCTCCCACCCCCTTCCAAAGTTGTAAAGTTCATTTTTAACATAGTGTCTTGTACATCTCATTGTTACAATGGGTCAAGCTCTTTCCTTACTTCAGCATTTTATTTCCTTCCCCTTCCCAAATTAGAAAAAATGTATATACAAGATGCAGGGCACTGGAATCAAGTACAGATTTTTTTTTCTGCAAAAATACTATAGGATGAGAGCAAAAACATACCTTGAACAAAGGTTCTATTGGCTTTCTCTGCAGAATATGTGTAAAGCCTGCAAATGAATCCAAGATATCCTCAACCCACAGACTCACAAATCATGTAAAATTTGACTCATATTCTATACTACATTGTTTAGAGATGAGTGTGTGTGTGTGTGTGTGTGTGTGTGTGTGTGTGTGTGTGTGTGTGTGTGTGTGTGCGCGCGCGCGCGCAGGTATTCGGGATTGAATTAGGATCTAGGCACTGCACTTTTGCGTCTTTAGTCAAGAGTGATACTCTCACTTGAGACACTGGTCCACTTCTGGAATTTTTTTAAATAAGTTTTTTTTTAATTGTGAGAACACTGTACAGAGGAGGGGTTGCAGTTACATGAGCAAGGTAATGAGTATATTGCTTCTGAATCATTGTTGTCTCCTCCTTTTTTTTCCCCCTACCATCCCTTCCCTCCCACTTCCACAACTACACTCTCCCGTTCCCCCCGACCTAAATTGTAAAGTTTGTTTTTCCACCTAAATTGTAAAGTTTGTTTTTCCCTCCCACTTCCACAACTACACTCTCCCGTTCCCCCCACCTAAATTGTAATGTTTGTTTTCCCTGTTTTCTTGTACATCTCATTGTTGCAATGGGTCAACCTATATCCCTGTTTAAACAATTTGTTTTTCCCTTCCCCTATACAAATTATACCAACATCAAATACAGTGAAAACAGGGGTTATACCATAGGGGAGGGACATACAAAGCAACAAAGAAATCACATGGTACCTTATAAATACATTAGAAGCAATAGCAAACAAGAAAAAAAAACACAATTGTGTCCTTATCTTGGCATTCATTTCCCTTAACATAATCTTATCTGACCTTTTTCTGCTTGTCTCAGACATATTCTAGTTGTTGCAAATAAGGGAAACCACTTGTGGCTTTGTGCTGGTTCATTGGAGATGAGTCTCATAGACATTTCTGTACAGGTTGGCTTTGAGCTGAAATCCTCACATCTCCACCTCCTGACAGGTATTATAGACATGTGTACTTTACTGTTGCTCACATTTGCTACTGATAAATTTAATCCCAAGCACTGTATTTTAGCTATGAACTTCAGAAACAAAATTTTCTGGCTTTATTAAAATTTAAAATGAAATGTGCCTGCTTTTTTCTTTCTAAATAAATGTGCCTGCTTTTTTTTTCTTTTAAGAAATCCTTTATGGGGCTGGGCAGGTGGCTCAGTGGTAGAGCTCTTGCCTTGCATGCATGAGGTCCTGGGTTCGATTCCTCAGCACCACATAAGTAAAAAGAAAAAAGCCTGAATTGGCGCTGTGGCTCAAGTGGTAGAGCCCAGGCTCAGAGTTCAGGCCCCACAACAAGCCCCCCCCCAAAAGAAATCCTTTATATGCTTTAATTCTTATTTAGAAAGAACTTGGCTTCAGAAAGATTAATGAGAATTTTAAAATTTACCACCCAGCTTAAGAAATAAAGCTTGCATGAACACAGTCTTAGACTTCTTAAATCTAAAAGTATTCTCCAACTTGAATTTTTTCTGTCAGCTTTTACAACAAGGAAAGGAAATTGTTCCAAAGAATTATGACACTTGATACTTATTTGGCAAAAGTAGAGCATGACAATAGTAAAATACGGTTATTTTAAGGGGTTTGAAGCAAAGGAATACTTTGAATCTCCATAGTCTATTCAGATAGAATTTTAGAGACTTGGCATGGTCTTGGAGACACAGCGTTTGTAGGCATCCTTGAAGGACATATGTTCATGTCTGAAGTGTTGGATTCTTAAGGATGCCCAAGACAAAATTTAGTATCAAAAATCTGTGAACACAGAAAAAATAAGGAAATAACAAGGAGCACAAATCTGGAGATGAAATCTCTTACAGGACTTTGAATATATTAGAGAAAGTACAGAGAAAGACCAAGGTAGGCTGGCCAGCTTCGTATTTCCCAGATTTCCCTCTGTGTTTGATAAGAATGATTTTGTCTTAATATCACCTGCTTCAAGAGGTATTTATTATTGCTGTTGTTGTAGTTCTTGTTATTATTATTTGTGACATGGCTAAACTGCATGTTTTGCATGTATGTAGATTTTAATCTCACGGAAATTTCTTTGGTACTGGAATCTTCATAGTTAATTGGCTCAAAATTATATCATTTAGAAGGAGCCTAGTTATAGGAAATGTACTCATTACCATATTCATGTAACTGTAAACCCTCTGTACAGTATCTTTGCAATAAAATATATACCAAATAAAAAGAAGTAGCTTAATATAATATGCCTAATTTCCTTAATAAATAAGAATGTTTGGACAAGGAGATAATCATTGAAAATAATTCAGAACAGAAAAATGATAGTAATCTAGAATTCAAGGAAAAGGAAGGCCACAACAGACCCTTTTAATACAGCCTAGAGCAAGAAGTAATCTTTACTTTTGTAGCTCCCAAAATTGTGAAAAAAAAAAACCTATCATCCATCTATCTGACTGTCTGTCTGTCCTTCTCCATCTGCTTTTCTTTTTTTTTAATTTTATTTTATTTGTGAACATACTGTACAGAGGAGTTACAATTACATGAGCAGGATAATGCGTACATTTCTTACCAAGCATTGCAGCCTCTTCCTTTGTTTACCCTTCACATCCCTTCCCAGCCTCCCCCCCTCCCACCCAATCCCAAACCTTCTCCTTCTCTCCCTTACCCCCCCCCCGCACTGACATTGCAAGCAGAAAAGGTCAGATAATGTGATGTCAGGAAAATGAACCCTTAGATGTGTATTTTAATGTTTTTTTTCTTTCGTGCATGTGTTTCTAACGCATTTATAAGATTATCTCTTTGTTGCTTTGTATGTCCCTCCCCCACAGTATAACCCCTGCTTTCACTATATTTGATGTCAGTATAACTTGTGGAGGAGATGGGGAAAAACCAGTTGTTTAAGGATACAGGTGGACCTGTTGCAACAATGAGAAGTACAAGTTGTCATGTCCATCTGCTTTTCTATATAACATCTATCTGATTTAGTTTAGGAAGTAGAATCATTAGCTTTATGCATGTTAAGTTCACTGAGCTACAGTCCCAGCCCAATTTCTGTAATCAGAGTTTCTGTTTGACTTCCTTACTGCACCTTTAGGGAATGGATACATGTGTGGGTCTTTCCCTTAGTACTAACTAGCAATAAGCAATAATAAGCCATAAACAATATAACACTATGTATTACTAGAAATAATGGAGCTCTCTTAGAATGCATAAATTTTATGCTTATCTAAGTATAATATGTTATAAAATAACTGTATAAGCATAATAAGCAGATATTTTATGTATCCTTTATTAGCACATGTTTCCGGAGGGAATATTTCCTGAAACCAGGCTGCATTGCCAGCTACACCTGACTAAATTTAGCTGGAGATCACAACAGATTATCTTCTTATCCCTCTACTTGCTTATCAATATATGGTTGTTATAGTCTAAACAATAATTAGAGGGCTAAATGCAAGATTCTTCATTGCTGAGTGCAGTCGGTAAATTTTCCTCTGATATACTGTAAACATTCAGTATGCATTTATATATCTTTTATAAATTCAGGAGAATTTTTGTTCTATTGTTTTCATTTTCTTTATGCCTTCTAAAACCAAGGTGAAACTTTGTCTTTCATTACTTTACCATTATCTTTTTCCTTAATATTCTAGTGTGTTCGATTGTTATCTTTATCTTTCCTGGTTTGGGCTTTATTTCTGAATTTTTGACTAATATCTGTCATTTTCTAAGTCATATAACTATGCTTTCTGTTTGCCCATCCCTTTTCTTTCATGTGACTTTCTCAGTAAGCTTGCACTTTGCCCAGAGTGGCAAAATATTCCAATGCTTGTTTCATGTATGTTGTAAGATCTTCTCAGTTTTCATCCCATTATCAACTGTTACTTGTTTTGCGGGAATCTCTAGCACTTTAAAATATTATCGCTGTATGAATCCTATAATTTCTGTTTCTTTTAAAAATATCCACTGAGGAGAAATTGCTTTACTCAGATTTTGTAATTATAGTCTATTTGGAGAAGGACAAGGGAAAGAATTTTCCACAGGTTGTTTATATTTCTCTTTTGGTCGGTATTTTCATTTCTGAATATTTATTTTTTATTTTTTCCAAAAAACTGGGATACTCAAAAACGGAGATAAAAGCTGAGACTTTTAACAAGTGGAAAATCCTTCCCTTCCATCTCTCTCTGGTGCTGTCTCTCTGTTCACATTTCTCTCTCTCTCTGTCTCTGTCTGTCTGTCTGTCTGTCTGTCTGTCTGTCTGTCTGTCTGTCTGTCCGTCTCTCTTTCTCTCTCATTCTTACCTCTTATTCGTTGTTCTCCCTTGTCTCCTTCCTGAAAACATGTGTTGTATCCAAATATTCACTTTTTTCTCATTTCTTAAATGCTTTTGATTCATTGTGGCTACATATTCAGTACATATGGCTCAGCTTGAGTCTGGATTTGTATACAATTTCCTCATTATATATTTGTTAATTTTAGTTGACAAATTAAAAATATGTATATTAAGTGATATATGCATATGTTGTACAAAGATTCAATAAAGATCATTATTTAACCAATATATTACTTTTTATCTTTCCATCTATCATCTATCTTATTTATTTGTTGCCTGATAGACACATACTCTGGTTCTTTTGTTCAGCTATTCTGAATATTACTAATATAAACATGACTGTTCAGTTGTGTCTCTATTGAATGCTTACTTATATTCCTTTGGATACATACCTGGGAGTTTTATAGCAAGATATATAGCAGTTTTAGTCTTTTGAAGACTCTTCATACTGTTTTTCACAATGGCTGCACTGACTTATATTTTATTCACCTCACATTAGTGCTGCTTGTTTTCTTAATGATTGCCATTCTGATTGTAGTGAGATGGAATATCTTTATCATTTCAATTTTTTATGACAAAGGATGTTGAGGTTTTTTTCTGTTTATTGGCCACATATGCTTCATTGAGAATTGTCTGATCATTTATTTTGTCCAGCTACAAACTGGATTCTTTTCTTCAGTTTTCAGTTGGTTTGAAATTTTTTAAAGTATAGTCCTTTACTTGACAAATAGCTAGAAAACATTTTCTTTATTTTATAGATTTTCCTTAGATTTGAATCCTTATTTGCTTTGATGTCCAGAAATTGTTTAATTTGATGCAAAAGCATTTTCAATTTTTGCTCTTATTTCTTGAGCAATTTGCATTCCTTTCAGAAAGGAGTCTCAAATTTAACTACCTATTTACACATTTTAAAATAGCCATGCATAGTCATACATGTCTTAATGACAACTACTCAGAAGGGAAAATCAGGATGATTATGACTGGAGACTATTTCAAAGTTAATGATACTATCTAATAGACAAAATTAAACAAAAGTACTGCTGATTTGTTTCAAGTGGTAGAGTGCAAGAGAAAGACATTATCACAATGAAAGAAAAGGAGGAGAAAGTGGAGGAGGAGGAAGTAGAGAATGAAGAGGAGGAGGTGAAAGAAGGAAAAACCACAATAGTCTACTATAACTAGAATTGCCTTATTCTTCAATTAAGCGAATTCCCTTATTTTTGAATTCTGTATATCATCATGTGTTCAATAGTATCTTCAATAAAAATTTCTTTCCCTAAACTTCAAGATTTTTATGGAATCCAGTTTTCTTTCTCTTTTTAAATAAATCCTCCATTGTCTCTTCAAATAATTTATCACATATATTGTTTTCATTACTCTCAACATATAAATATGTCTCTCTCATTTACATATCTGTACACATTTATTTTTAATATAGTTTATCTTTTTGTATTTTAAGAATAATACTTAATCTATACTCCATTCTTCAAATATGGAAGCCAGTCATCTATCTGGTTACTTTTTATGAACTTCATGTACAGGTTCAGAAGACAATCAGTCTTTCTTCATTAGTAGGTCATTTTGAGATTAATGGTATCACTCTCTATGAATCACCTATTATTAATAAAAATTATATTGATAAAATAGTAACCTGAAGGGATTCATCAGGGCCCATGCATTCGAAGAACCAACGTTGAATATTCTAATAATGTCAAAAGATCGAAACTGAGGAATGAAAAATGAGGAATGTTTGGAATGTTTATACCTGAGTTTTAAAATGAAAAAATGTACATGAATTGTGATACTAATATTGTAGAAACTTTGTGAAAAATTTGGCCAGGTTCTTATGAATTTTTATGTTAAATCTATTAGAGAACCCAGGAAAGATTTAAAGAAATACAACTTGTGCATACAATACGAATGTGTAATTAAGCATTTATAAATATATGTATGACTACATATGTGTAGATATATGTAGAAATGTTTCCTATAATAGCTAATCACTATAATATATTGTTATAAATTTATTTTAACTACTGGAACTAATATTTTGATTTCAGAGGTTTGTATTATTATAATAATACTTGCTTCACTATCAAGGTTTTATCATTTCATTGTCATTCTTAAATACCTTATTACAACTTTTTAATATTGCTAAGTGTGAAGGCCTTGAAAATCTAATATTTCATGTTTTTGTTACTGTCTGTCATGATGGCTGAATTCTTATTAGTGGGAAATCTTTTGAAAAAGTTTGTTTCAGTTGTGTTGAAGGAAACTTTAAAACATGGCTGCAAACATCCACCTTCTATCATGGCCATACAATGATCATGTTCTAACAGAACCAATATATGTTAAAACTTCAATAAAGCAAAGGATGTATAGATATTTAGAATGTAAATTATATATATATATGTATATATATATATATATATATATATATATATATATATATATATATATATATAATTTGCTTGTGGCTAGGTCAGTGATTCTACATCCTACATCCTTTGCTTAATATTTTACATTTTTAACCCAGAGCTCAAAATAAAAAAAGACAAAAAACTCAAAACCAACTACTCTTTTCTTATTTTCCTGGTGGTAAGAATGTTCTTTACCCATGTGTTCTTTCAGTGTGCACGACTTATTTGATCGAATTTTAATGTAGGGGTCTGAATTGGTGCTCTTTCCTACACTTCAACATGTGCTTGATTTTCAGCTCAGCCTCTTTTGCTGGGCTTCGAATTTGCCCTGTTTTTATGGTATAATTCAATCAGTATATGAAAGTATGTTTTATGAATATATCAAGAATGTAGAATATTTTTACATTTCAATTCTTTCAAAAGATTATTTATATGAATGTAAAACACAAAATGCAACAGTCTGCCATTTTCCTAATCTGGATTTTAGAAGAGTCTTATTCTTCACATCATATTCTCCCAAATTGCCCTTGCAGTCAGTAGAGTGTGCTTAGCAGCTGTAGTCGGTCTGGGCATGAACACCAATCTGATTTGGCTAATAGACTGTGAACAAGCTTATACACTAGATCCAAGCAAACACTTTAAATGTATTGGAAAGGTTTGGCTATTCCTTCATCTTGAGCCCTAGAAGAGATAATATGTAGAAAAACTAGAGCTGTTTCAGCTGACAAGTGAAGTTTCTGTAAATACAAGCAAAAAGTAATTTTTTGCTGTTAGCTGCAATTGATTTGTGTTTCCTTGTTGCCATAGCAAAGAATGACAGATCAAGCAGAGTGATTTTCATTTCCCTTTGGTACTTATTCCTCTTGTACTGATAAGATTCAGACTCTGCTTTCATGAAAGTTTCCATTATTTAAAGCAGCCTTTTCAAATAATTTTTCAAATAATTTTCTGTGCTCCTAAATCGGAGACTTCTGGCACTTGCCAAACTACTTTGCCCATAATTATAATAATGGTCTCTTTTAATTAAAAACGACTTAATTGTATGTCATTTTTACATGATCTCCTATGTTTTATCCACTGAAGGAAAGGTATAATATACTCTTATGTCATTCATATGGTGCATGGTAAAAATATGGAAGGTTTTCCCTAACTTTTAAATCTAAAATGAAAACAAAATCCATTAGCTAAATTCACCCAAGATATTTCAAATAATCTGGCTTCTCCAGTGGACAACGAGGGCAAAGGATTCTCTTTGTTTTTCTTTGTTTAGTTCAGCTTAACATTTGTCAGCCTTGCTGATCTTTTAGAAGATAGACTGTTTTGTTGATTGATTCATTCTTACTTGATCTCCATTTAATTGATTTCTGCCCTAATATTTAATTATTTCTTTCCAACTACTCATTTGTGGATTGGAATGTTCATTTGAATTGTGTTTAGCTAATTATACAATAAGTTTTCAATTAACATGCCAGTTTATGACTACAATATCTCTTGACTAATGTTATCCTTCAATAGTTCAACCCTATCTCTCTTAGTTCCATTTTCACATATGAACAGACCAATGCCCAAATAGCTTCAAATAAACTATTAGGTTGATTTCTCTATTTATTTAAGGTGCATGTGTGGTTGTTTGTGGTTGATCATTTTCTTATGTAGGTATTTATAGACATAAACATTTTTTTTAAATTACTGACTTTTACATTCCCAAAGGTTCCTGTATTTTTTAAGATTTTTATGGCCTAATACATGATCTGTTTTGTAGAAAGTTCCATCGATGACTAGAAAAATGTGTAATCTTCTACAGTTGGGTGAAATACTGTTTAAGGCATTTTATCCATGGCATTGTTTAGTTCTGAGATAAACTTGTTGACTTCTGGTTTGGATCTTTGTTTATTGATAAGATGTAAGTTAGCATTCATTAAACGCACTTGAACAACTCATTATTAGTATAGTGCTTTTCATCATAGTTAAGCTACAGAAGCAGCCAAGATGCCCTAAAACTGATGAATGGATGAATGATAGGAATATAAGATGGGCTCTGTTGGTTGGTGCGTGCCAGTGGATGGGAAAAGAAGGATGTAGGCAAGAATAGGTGAAGAAGGATGAATATAGTCAAAATACTTTACATACTTGTATGCAAACAGAGCATTGATACTTGTTAAAATGGGTTTAATGAGCAAATTATGAAGGACAATGATAGAGGAAGTGGATTTGATCAGGATACACTGGACACATGACAGAAAGTAGCATAATTAAGCCCATTTGTATCCATAATATATGCTAATAAACAGGGAAACAATAGACAATAGAGTATCATTCAGCTCTAAAGAAGGAAATTATGTGATTTTCAGGAAAATGAATGAAACTGGAGATCATTATGTTAATCAAAGGAGGCCAGCTTCAGAGGGGCAAATATGAAATGCTTTGTCTTATATGTATTGAAATGATATACATTTAAACAGATATATACATACACACATTATACATTCTTATATGCATATATATATAAACACACACACACACCCATAACAGAGAGAGGATAGAGAGAAAGAGGGAGAATTTGATTTTAATATTGGGATTGTTTGTGGAGACAAGTGAAGAGAAGGAAAGAGAATGAAGAAGGCTGAAAGATATTGAAATACATGTTTGTGTACAGTTATGAGTAGAATTAAAAATAAATAATAAAGTGAAGGAATATACATTATCATTATATCAAGAAAAATAAAATTATCCTGAAGTGAGGAGCACATCTTCTGTGATCTTTCTGTGCTACAGAGACCCAGATATAATCCATTTCAATCAAACTGAATGAAACAAACACATAACAAAATGTGGAACTAAAAAAGGGACTGTATTACAGGCACACTAAGAACAAGCCCTCAACCATCTTCCCCCAAGTGACTGATATAGCCGTAGTTGGTATAGCCTCACTACTAGTAACCTCTCATTAAAAATAATGCCAGATGGAATTTTTCAGTTTGCTTTGTTCAGAACCTAATCAATAATCTTAAATTTGTACCAAGATTCTATATCTTGAAATCAATGGGGAAAAAAGTATTAAGATTCAGTATCTTTCGTGACTCTCTAGGCTTCTTCTGGAATTGAATATCTACATAATGAAGTTTGGTCATTATGAGCAAGATCTAAATTCCATTCAGGAATATAACACTAGGTGTAAGAATTCAAAGCCAACTAACAATTCATTAAATTTAAGAACTGAAAAATTTCAGTTCCTGTGAATTTAACAAGTTATTTGGCGGGGGGGAAATTAACTGAACAGGAAGATTGCATACAGCAGCTGCTGCATTACTAGTGGAGGTATATTTATTGATTTAGGACTTTCTTAAACACCTGTATTAACTTGGTGAGAAAAAGTAGAGTTTTAGAGTTGTGGTATATACATTTCATTAGATAAAGTATTGCAATAAATTTTGTACAAACCATTACGGTATACAAATAACTTGGATAAATAAAAATTACACAAAACTATAGAAAATTTTCCCCAGCTTTCAATGCATAATTATAGATAAAGTGAACAAAATTTTCATTTATTTTTGCTTGTGATCTTCTACCCTACTTTAGTAATGTATAATTTTATTGTTATTTTTAAGGTGTGCACAGAGGAGTTATCATTTCATAAGTCAGCATATGCCTTTTCCTCTAGTTTTAAAAAATGTTTCTAATAGATCAAAATAACTTTTAGTATTTGTTTTACTATATGGTGATGACATGAACCTTCAGAGAACATAATATCCCTAATTCAGAACAATTACAAAGTAGATATTATAGTGGAATGAATAATTTGAAACAGAAAACTGAATTTACTGTAATATATGTTCTCTGAGTCTTCTCTTGGGCTAAAATAGGAATAATGTGCCAATGGAAGGTAGTGAAAAAAAGGAATAGTTAAAAAATGCTCATCTGGAGGTGATTGATGAAGATTAAAAATGAAACAAAATGATATCTCTGACAGTATTATTCACCACAGTTTCCATGTCAAAAAGAAATATGGGAAAAGAATGAGCAATATATGAAGCATGAATAGAAATCAGCCAAAACAAATATTCAACAAGAGAACAAATGGAACATGAAACACCCCGTCCTTAGTCTATGAGAAATAATAATTGAGAAGGTGTGTTCTCAGATGCACTGTGATAAATCCTGCATATAGAACGGGATCATCATGCAACAGAAATAAAACCCAGTATTCTGGGATAGGAAAGCTTTAGACATGATGATAAAACCAAATGATTTATTTATAACTTGAACAAGCAAAATATTCCTGAATTCATTCATGTATTACAACAAAAATGAAAACCATCATAGATTTTTAGGTTTATCAATATATATTATTGAATAGTATGCAGGAAAAGTTTACACACATCTTATGAATTCTATAATATGTGTATTTTTACAACATACAATTGATACAGACTTTAATTGTGACTCATGAGTTTATACTTAATATAAAATATTTTTTAGTTTTAAGAGACAAAGTTCTGATTATAAGTATCTAAATAACTGTTTTTTTTTTATTCCTTTCTCTAAGTTTTACTTTTGCAAGTGCTTACACATTTGAGTTAACTGAATAAAGTGTTTATTCAACTGAATAGAATACTAGCAGGAAGAAGAGGATACATCCTCAGTGGACAAGAATGTCAGGAAGAGGGCGCTGTGGTTAGAGGTGAAATAGGGATGTGTGGGCAGATTGAGTCTAGTAGGTATATTGAGTGCAACTGTGAAATAGGTACTATAGTTGGATGCTTGTTGTCTCCAAAAGAAAATTGAAACCCAAATTCATATTTCTTAAAATTAAAGACCCAGAAAAAAGTATTTTTCAAGACATATGGGCCTATATATGGGCCTATATATGGGCCCATATATATATACATATATATATATATTATATATTTTTATATAAATATATATATATAAATATATATATTATATATATAAATATATAAATATATATATTTATATATATATTATATATATATATATAATGCTTTGAAATAATATTCCTTATCAGATCCTTTAATGTAATTTTAGGAGAATAATTATAATTTCAATAAATTATTAAGTATTATACATCTATAATATCTATAATTTATCATTACAATTGTTTAAAATTGGAGCATGATGGTACATAAACTTTTATACAAGATGCTAAGACATGAGAATTATAATGAGGTCAGCTTACACTACATAACAACTTTCTGTCTCAAAATTACCAAAATGATGATGATAATGATGATGATGAGGAGGAGGAGGAGGTGGAGGAGGATGATAAAACATTAGCAACAATAACACTTCTATATATATACTTTACAATTTTATATTATTTTAAAAGTCTAAGGCAGAAAGTTTTGTTTTAGGGTCAAAATATATACACATTTATAATAAATAGAGTTATGCTCTAATATTCTTAGTGATCTAAAACAAAATGGCATACTACACATATTATAAATTATGGAAATAAGGAGTTCCGGGAAGATGGCAGAGGAGAAGCTGGAATCTGAACAAGCTCTCGCATAGAAAGCAGTTTTAGAGTTCCAGTTAACAGTCCTAAGCCAGAGAATCACACCAAGTGTGCCATCACAGGACAGAGAGTTAGACAAGAGAGGGGAAGCCAAGGAAACACATCAGCTGCCGCTGCGGCGGCAGGGTCGTGGCGGCGACCACCGCCGCGGTGTCATACCTGAGACACAGAGAGTCCAGGACGAAGGAGCCAGATGCAGCGGACGAGCGGATCCTACTCAACACCAACAAGAACCGACAAGGAGCGGACATCTTCATCCTGCTGTTTGCAGACCAGAGACGACCCAGGATCCAAGACTCGGCGTGAGTACAAGCCCGAAGTCCTCACTCCTTCTCAGGGAGCACAGGAGGGAAGGCCACCCCTCCACCCCCAACACCGGTGATCTCCATCTGGGATGGAGATCCTCCGACAAAGCTCGGAGGAGCTGCTAGCTCCAGCTCAGGCCTTGGAATAAAACGAGTCATTTAGCAGGTCACAAGAACTTAATGGCGAAGTGACCTGCCAGACTCAGCTCCATCCAGGGAAAAGTCACCCAGCTCAGGCGCCAGCCATTGGAGTGCCTTGCCTCACTGGGTAACCAGAGCCAGAGGCTGCCCCTCCCTCTAGCAGCCACCACAATCAATTGAACAACAGAAACCCTGAGAATGGATCCAGGCTGGGCGCTGTGAGCTTTATCACAAAATAGCCCCAGGGAAAAGCTACTGTTTGTTGAAAGGCCTCAACTCTACCCAGAACCTAGCCTCATCACCACATCACCCTCTTTTGTGATTCTCAAAGCAGATCACCCTTCCAGAAAACTAACCTGGGAGGGGGATCTCAAAATCTTGGGTAAAGCAGAGCATTTTTCTGCCTCTTCCAACCAACCGACTTAAGAAACCAATCAAGCCACAGGACCTCAAGCTGACCAGAGACTCCAACAAGAGACTGGTTACAGACAAAAGGGAGATACAGGATTCTTCCCACTCCTCCCCGCCCCCATAAAAATCTAAAGACTTTTTTTTCTTTTTTTTTTCTTCTTCTTCTTTTCTTTTTTTTTTTTTGCTTGTTTTTTGTTTTTTGTTACCTTATATATATATATATATATATATATATATATATAAATTTTTTTCCCTTCTAAAACTTTTATTAATCTTTAATTTTTGCCTCTTCTGAAAAAATAATTGTTTTCCAGTAACTTTTTTTTTCTCATCTTATAATTTTTATTTTAGGAATATATGAATGAGCGTTTTCCTTTCTTTTCTTGTCTTCTTTCTCTTTTTCTTTCTTTCTTAATTATCTTTTTGTTTTTTGTCTAGCTCTACTGAACTGATCTTTTCTTCTCCCTTTCCCATCCTTAAAGTTTTTCACATCTCCTCTATGTCCCTCCCATTCTCTTAACATATTCACATTCCTCTCTAAATAGACGGTCTTTTAACCTCTATAATAACATTAATTTTTACGTTTCTATGTTTTTTTCTGGTCTCTCTTCATTCCTCTTTCCGTCTCTTCTTTTTCTCTCTCTCTCTACTTGCATCATACCCAACCCATTTCCTGCATTGTGATTAGGACATAGTTAACTCTCCCTGTGCTTCCCCACACCAATCTATTCCTATTTTTTACCCACATCTCTCCCTAACCCTAATAATTTCTGGTTTTCCAAATGCTTTTCTGCAGTTCAAAGTCCTTTAACATATAGTTGTTTGATGTTGAATAGATGTATCTGTTGAACTAGATTGTATCTGTAGACTATTGACTGTACAAACACAAACTTTGGTTGATGGTTGCCTTAAGATAGTGTTCTAGCACAAAACTGTTGCAATCTTCATCTCAAATGGGCCGAGTAAGCCGGAAAAACACAAGAAAAATGGCAAATTCGGGTATCTCAATTCCCAATCTTAATAATCAGGGATTAGAACAGATAAAGAATAATCCAGAGGAGAGTTCCCAAATAGCTCTACAAACACTAATCGCAAACATGATAAATGAGAAGTTTGACAATGTACAAAGGACCCTGTATGAGATTGATAGGGAGAGAGAGGAGGCATCCCAGAAGTTTACACAGGAATATCATAAGCGTGAGGAAGCTACTCAAAAACTGATACAGGATTTGCGTGAACAACTTGAGAATACTCAAAGAGAAAGGGAGGAATGGCGTGAGCAGGCAGAGAACACTCAAAGAGAACTGCAGGAATCCCACGAATGGGAAGAAAGGGAACTGCAGGAATCCCATAGACGGGAGGAAGCTAATCAAAGCGTAATTCAGGAATTGAGAGACCAGGTAGAGAATACACAAAGATCACTAAAGGCATTCATGTAATCCATTAACAAAGAGCTGAAGGAAGTCAGGGAGACCACAAAGCGAATGCTGAATGGAACCCAACAGAAGGAATGCGAGTCCAAAGAAACCATAATCAATAAACTAAGTGATTTGAGAACAAACATTGAACACCAAATTAAGGAAGTAAAGAAATTCATACAAGACCTAAAACAGAGCTTCAACAAAGAACTTGAAGTCATCAAAGCTGACCAATTAGAACGAAAAGAGATAAAAAACAAAGTAGAGAGTCTTGACAGCAGGTTAGACCATGCAGAAGATCGAATCTCAGGGATTGAAGACAGCCTAGATATTATAGAGAAAGAACATACAACCATCCAAGACAAGTCCAAGAAATATGATAGGTCTATCCAACACCTGGAAGACACCATCAGAAGGCCCAATCTAAGGATAATGGGTGTAGAGGAGCACCTAGAATCAGAAGTTAATGGCCTAGGAAATTGGTTTAACAGGATCCTAGCAGAGAACTTCCTAAACATACAAAAAGATAGGCCTATTCAGATACAAGAAGCTTTTAGAACCCCAAATAGACCAGACCAGAATAGGATATCCCACCGTCACATTATAATCAACACAGGATCAACCCAGACAAAGGAAAAGATCCTTAAAGCTGTCAAGGAGAAAAGATTAATCAGCTATAAAGGGAAACCAATTAGAATCACCTCAGATTTCTCAGCAGAGACAATCAAAGCAAGAAGAGCCTGGAATGATGTATGCCATGCCCTAAAAACAAACAACTATCAACCAAGAATACTGTACACAGCTAAACTCTCCTTCATAACTGAAGGCCAAATAAAAACCATCCATAACAAAGAAAAATTGAAACAATACATCTCCACCAAACCATCCCTACAAAAGATTCTTAAAGATGTCCTACACATAGAAAACCAACAAGACCGCAACAAACCAAGAAACTGCACCCAAACTGAGAATCCAAGAACCTTAGGAAGAACCCTGTTTTCACAGCCCCCAAGAAGGGGGATAAGATGGCAGGAACTCCCAAATACCTCTCAGTCCTATCTCTTAACGTTAACGGACTGAACTCTCCAATTAAGTGACATAGACTGTCTAGTTGGATTAAAAAACAAGACACTTCTATCTGCTGTCTGCAGGAATCACATGTTGCCCGTAAAAACAAACACATTTTCAATGTTAAAGGCTGGAACAAAATCTACCAAGCAAACGGCCCTCATAAACAGGAGGGAGTTGCAATCCTAATATCAGATAAAATAGACTTCAAATTAAAATTCGTGAGAAGAGATAAAGAAGGTCGCTACATACTAATTAAAGGATCTCTCCTTCAGGAGGATATTACAATTCTAAATATCTATTCGCCAAACAATGGAGCACCCAAATTTATCAAAGAAACACTACTTTCCCTCAAATCCCATATAGATCCAAAGACATTAATTTTTGGGGATTTTAACACACCACTCTCCCCACTAGATAGATCAACTCAGCAAAAACTCAACAGAGAAACCGCAGATCTAAAGAGCTGCATAGATCAACTAGACTTAACAGACATTTACCGAACATTTCACCCAGCAGCATCAGAATACACGTTCTTCTCCGCAGCACATGGAACGTTTTCTAAAATAGACCACATTTTAGGCCACAAAGCAAACTTGTCTAAATTCAGAAACACTGAATTTATACCTTGCATTCTCTCTGACCACAAGGAAATAAAATTAGAACTCAACACCAAAAGCCACCAAACAAAGTCCGGTATCACATGGAGGCTGAACAACACACTGTTGAATCATGAGTGGGTCATGGAAGAGATTAGAAAGGAAATTCAAATGTTCATGCTATTCAACAAAAATGAACACACAAATTACCATCTCCTCTGGGACACAGCAAAGGCAGTACTCAGAGGCAAGTTTATAGCTCTGAGCACCTACATCAACAAATTGGAGAGATCGGAAACTAACAATTTAATAACACATCTAAACCTCCTTGAAAAAGAGCAGCAAGATAAACCCCAATCCAGTAGATGGAAAGAAATAATCAAAATTAAATCAGAATTAAATGAATTGGAATCCAAAGAAAACTATAGAAAGAATCAACAAAACAAAGAGTTGGTTCTTTGAAAAACTTAAAAAAATTGACAGACCCTTAGCAAACCTTATCAGAAAAAGTAGAGAACACACCCAAATTAATAAACTCAGAGATGAGAATGGAAACATCACCACGGAAACAACCAAGATTCAGAACATTATAAGGGAATACGTCTCAAAACTTTATGCAAATAAGTTTGAGAACTTGACAGAAATCTACCTTTTACTAGCAAATATTGACATGTCAAAACTAAACCAAGATGAGTTAAACCATCTTAACTGTCCCATATCAAGCATTGAAATAGAAACAGCAATAAGAGACCTCCCAGCTAAGAAAAGTCCAGGACCAGATGGTTTTACAGCGGAATTTTACAAGGCCTTCAAAGCAGAGCTCACACCAATTCTCCTCCAAATCTTCAATGAAATTGAAAGAGAAAGCTCACTACCGAACACATTCTATGAAGCCATTATAACCCTCATCCCAAAACCAGGCAGGGACTCATCAAAGAAAGAGAACTATAGACCCATTTCTTTGATGAACATTGATGCAAACCTTTCAACAAAATTTTGGCCCATCGACTTCAACAATTCATCCAAAAAAATCAAACACCATGATCAAACAGGATTCATTTCAGGGATGCAAAGCTGGTTCAATATACGCAAATCAATTAATATTATTCATCACATCAACAGGATCAAGGATAAGAAACACTTGGTTATCTCAATAGATGCAGAAAAAGCATTCGACAAGATCCACCACCCCTTTATGATGAAGGTTCTGGAAAAATTACGAACCCATGGATCATTCCTCAATAAAATAAAGGCTGTATATGACAAACCTACAGCCAGCATTATAGTTAATGTTGAAGAACTAAAGCCATTTCCTCTTAACTCAGGAACAAGACAAGGATATCCACTCTCTCCACTTCTCTTCAATCTAGTATTAGAATGCCTAGCTACAGCAATAAGACAAGATGCAGACATAAAGGGGATCCAAATAGGGAAAGAAGAAATAAAACTCTCCCTATTTGCAGATGACATGATCTTGTATTTAAAGAATCCCATAGACTCCACTCCCAAATTACTCAAGCTGATTCAAAACTTTGGCAAAGTAGCAGGTTATAAAATTAACCCCGAAAATCAATGGCTTTTCTATATGCCAACAATGAGAAAAGTGTGGCTGAAATTAGGAAAGCAACTCCATTTGTAATAGCCCCACAAAAAATAAAATACCTAGGAATTAACTTAACCAAAGAAGTGAAGGACCTCTATGATGAAAACTTTAAAATCTTGAGAAAGGAAATCAACACAGAACTTAAAAAATGGCAAAACCTCCCATGCTCCTGGATTGGCAAGATTAACATCGTGAAAATGGCAATACTTCCCAAAGCTATCTACAAATTCAACGCAATACCTATCAAAATTCCACCCTCATTCTTCACGGAAATAGAAGAGGAAATCCAAAAATTCATATCAACTATAAAAGACCCCGAATAGCAAAAACACTCCTCAACGGAAAGAACACTGCTGGAGGAATATCAATACCAAATTTCAAACTCTACTATAAAGCCATAGTAATCAAAACAGCTTGGTATTGGCATAAGAACAGACCTCAGGACCAATGGAATAGAATTGAAAACCCAGAAATGAACTTACAGACCTATAGCCATCTAATCTTTGATAAGGAAGCTAAAACAATAGAATGGAAGAAAGACAGCCTCTTCAGTAAATGGTGCTGGCAAAACTGGTTAACTACTTGTAGAAAACTAAAGCTAGATGCTTATATATCACCCTGCACCAGAATCAACTCCAGATGAATCAAAGACCTTGAACTCAAAGCAGACACTCTGAAAACATTACAGGATGGAATAGGAGATACCCTAGGTCTCCTTGGCTCAGGCCGAAATTTTCTGAATAGAGACCCGGAAGCACAACAAATCAAAGAAAGGTTGGACAAATGGGATTGCATAAAGTTGCAGAGCTTCTGCAGGGCAAATGACATAGCTAGCAAGATCAATAGAAAGCCCACCGATTGGGCGAAGATCTTTACTAGCCATACAACGGACAAGGGTCTCATATCTAAAATATACTTGGACCTCAGAAAATTAAACCACCGAACAACAAATCCTCAAAGAAACAACTGCTCAATAAATAAGTGGGCGAAAGACTTAAAGAGAAGCTTCTCTGAAGAAGAAAGAAGGATGGCCAATAGACACATGAAGAAATGTTCAACATCCCTAGCCATAAAAGAAATGCAAATCAAAACAACGTTGAGATATCACCTCACTCCAGTTAGAACAGCAAAAATCAAGAATTCTTACAACAACAGATGCTGGAGGGGATGTGGACAGAAAGGAACCTTACTTCATTGTTGGTGGGAATGTAAACTTGTTCAACCACTTTGGAAAGCAGTATGGAGGTTCCTCAAAAGACTTCACATAGATCTCCCCTATGACCCAGCAATCCCACTTTTAGTCATTTACCCAAATGTTTACAAACAAGACCACACTAAAGCTACCAGCACAACTATGTTTATTGCAGCATTATTTACCATAGCTAAGATATGGAACCAACCCAGATGCCCCTCAGTAGATGAATGGATCAAGAAAATGTGGTATATATACACAATGGAATTCTATGCCTCCATCAGAAAGAATGTCATTTCTGCATTTGTTAGGAAATGGAATGGTTTGGAAAAAATTATATTAAGTTAAGTAAGCCAGGCCTAAAGAATCATAGGTCCCATGGTTTCCCTTATTTGCAATATCTAGTATAGGTATGAGTCAAGCGGAAAAGGTCAGATAATGTGATGTTAGGAAAACGAACCCTTAAATATGTATTTTAATGTTTTCGTTTCTTTCATGCATGTGTTTCTAACGCATTTATAAGATTATTTCTTTGTTGCTTTGTATGACCCTCCCCCACAGTGTAACCCCCGCTTTCACTATATTTGATGTCAGTATAACATGTGGAGGAGTTGGGGACAAACAAGTCATTTAAGGATTCAGGTGGACCTGTTGCAACAAGTAGAACTACAAAATGTCATGTCAAAGCAAGCTTTACAATGTCGGTGTGGGGGGGGAGGGGGGTATGATTGGGTGGGGGGAGTGGGGAGTTGGCTGGGAAGGGAGGTGAAGGGTAATCAAAGGAGGAGGCTGCAATTCTTGGTAAGAAATGTATGCATTATCCTGCCAATGTAATTGTAACCCCTCTGTACAGTATGTTCTCAAATAAAATAAAATAAAATTTAAAAAAAAATTTCTTTTAATAATAATAAAACACATGTTTCTGCGATACATAGAAAATAATTAAAGCTTTTAGGAGTATAAATAAGAATGTATATCAAGTTCTTTAATCCAATATGTAAATGGTGATGTAGACTTATGCAGCAAATAATTACCAATTATGAATTTCTAAACTCTTCAACTCTTCAGTGAAATTCTAATAGTGTCCTAATTATGAACAGTATTACTTCTACTTCATATTATGGCAGTTATATATTTCTAAATGTTACCTAATGCGAAATATATAAAAAGTTTAATTATTCTACCTAGCTTCTATATTTCTGCATTTTCATTATTGAGACTTGATGAATATAAATTCCTTCCCCTTATGTATAATTTATTCCTTATCAAGGTTGGTTATGTCACTCACAGTGTTAAAATCCATAATGGATACTTATACATTCTTCACATTAATTTTAGGATTCACGATTAAATAGATGAACTCTTTTTAAACTTGTTGGTTTTATTATTTAGAATGTATATCTAATTCATCTTTCTTCAGTTTGAAGAATAGAAATAGTACTATATGTTCAAAGCACTAGTTAATTTGCAACAGCAATGATTTTTATGTTCTTTTTGCATGAGCTCTATGAACTTCAATTTAACTAATAAATCATTTAGATATTTTAAGTCTCACACAGAATATTGGGACTACATAGTATTTTCCATGTATCTTAATAAAAATTTAGTGAACTTACTTATAATCATAATTAATATACTATTATTTTTATAAGAATATTAAGTGTTCATAACGTGTTCTATTCAAATATACTTTATTCATAAAACAGTAGAGTCAAAGACTCTACTGACTTTGAGACAAAGACTCAATAGATTTTTCCAGGATTTATAAATAAGAAAACTGACTAAAATTCTATGAAACAACAGGTACTTACAAATTCTGAAATACAAGTCAGATTCTATACCCTGTTGTTTTTCATTGTGACCTAATAAGGGAATCATATCTTAAGTGAGAAGGAAAATGTATTCTAGAATCTTCTTCTGAATTGATACTATTTACTTCCACCAGTTCTTGAAAGCATTGCCTTAAAAGTACTTATTCTGCCAGGTGCCAGTGGCTCGTGCCTGGAATCCTAGCTACTCAGGAGGCTGAGATCTAAGGATCACAGTTCAAAGCCAGCTCAGGCAGGAAAGTCCGTGAGACTCTAATCAAATTAACCACTGAAAAACCAGAAGAGGTGTTGTGACTCAAATGGTAGAGCACTTGCCTTGTGCTGAAGAGCTGAGTGACAGTGCCCTGGCCCAGAGTTCAAGCCTGATGACTAGCCACATATATATATATATATATATATATATATATATATATATATATATATATATATATATATATATATATATGTATATGTATATATATACATACTGATTTTAAGAAAAATTAGACATAGTATGCAATTTCAAAATATTTTTATATATGAATATCTGATATATAAATATATAAATATATATCATATTTATTCTATATTATAAATTACATTTCAAATATATATATAATAAATGCACACATATATAAAGAAAATGTATTTATATAAATATATAAAATATATAAGAACACATATGTGTATATGTATTTATATATATGTATATATATAAATGAAATTCAAAGTACACTGTGTGCATGTATGGAAATATCACAATATAATTCCTAGTTTTACAAGTTTTGTTTATCAAAAATTAAACAGAAATGCTTACATAAGTTTAAAATGTTAGTAAAATATACGGTATGAACTCCTTAATACACATATGTGTATTAAGGGAAATATGTGGGCAAGAGCAATAGTTGTAACCAGAGTCTATTAGTGAAGGCTCAGTGCTAGTCATTTACAACTAAGTCTGAATTGGCCTACCACAAGCAAGCACTGTCCAGGAATGGAATTATCTAATAAAGAATTTGCTAATTATAATAGAAATTATAGGGAATAATAATAGAAATTTTGCAAGTTTTCTCTAAATTACTGAATTTTTCTGTATAGACTGTGTAATGAAATTCTGTTTCTACAATAATTAGAATCACTTTCAAAGTTCATCTAACAAATTTATTTATTTATTTTTATTGTGAAAATACTGTACAGAGGGGTTACAATTACATGAGCAAGGTAATGAGTATATTTCTTACCAAGCATTGTTGCCTTCTGCTTTGTTTCCCCTTACCATCCCTTCCCATCTCCCCACCTCCCACCAACATCACCCCCATGCCACTTTTTTTTAAATTTAATTTAATTTTTTTTGTGAACATACTGTACAGAGGGGTTACAATTACATGGGCAGGATAATGCATACATTTCTTACCAAGGATTGCAGCGTCCTCCTTTGGTTTACTTTTCACACCCCTTCCCAGCCTCCCGCCTCACCCCCAATCCCAATCCTTCTCCTTCCCCAGCTTCCCCCCCCCCACCGACGTTGTAAAGCTCGTTTTGGACATGACAACTTGTACTTCTCATTGTTGCAAGAGGTCCACCTGTATCCTTAAACAACTGGTTTTTACCCATCTCCTCCACAAGTTATACTGACATCAAATATAGTGAAAGCAGGGGTTATATTGTGGGGGAGGGACATACAAAGCAACAAAGAGATAATCATATAAACGCGTTAGAAACACATGCATAAAAGAAAGAAACATTCAAATACATAGCTAAGGGTTCATTTTCCTGACATCACATTATCTGACCTTTTGCGCTTGACTCCTACATATACTAGATATTGCAAATAAGGGAAACCATGGGACCTATGTTTCTTTGGGCCTGGCTTACTTCACTTAATATAATTTTTTCCAAGTTTTTCCATTTCCTAACAAATGGGGCAATGTCGTTCTTTCTGATGGAGGCATAGAATTCCATTGTGTATATATACCACATTTTCTTGATCCATTCATCTACTGAGGGGCATCTGGGTTGGTTCCATATCTTAGCTATGGTAAATAATGCTGCAATAAACATTGTTGTGCTGGTAGCTTTAGTGTGGTCTTGTTTGTAAACATTTGGGTAAATGCCCAAAATGGGATTGCTGGGTCATACGGGAGATCTATGTGAAGTCTTTTGAGGAACCTCCATACTGCTTTCCAAAGTGGTTGAACAAGTTTACATTCCCACCAACAATGAAGTAAGGTTCCTTTCTGTCCACATCCTCTTCAGCATCTGTTTTTGTTAGAGTTCTTGACTTTTGCTGTTCTAACTGGAGTGAGGTGATATCTCAACGTTGTTTTGATTTGCATTTCATTTATGGCTCGGGATGTTGAACATTTCTTCATGTGTCTATTGGCCATCCTTCTTTCTTCTTCACAGAAGTTTCTCTTTAAGTCTTTCGCCCACTTATTTATTGAGCAGTTGTTTCTTTGAGGATATGTTGTTGGGGGGTTTAATTTTTTGAGGTGCAAGTATATTTTAGATATGAGACCCTTGTCCGTTGTATGGCTAGTAAAGATCTTCTCCCAATGCGTGGGCATTCTATTGATCTTGCTAGCTATGTCATTTGCCTGCAGAAACTCTGCAACTTTATGCAATCCCATTTGTCCAACCTTTCTTTGATTTGTTGTCTTTCCGGGTCTCTATTCAAAAAATTTCGGCCTCAGCCAAAGAGACCTAGGGTTTCTCCTATTCCATCCTGTAATTTTTTCAGAGTGTCTGCTTTGACTTCAAGGTCTTTGATCCATTTGGAGTTGATTCTGGTGCAGGGTGATATATTAGGATCTAGCTTTAGTTTTCTACATGTAGTTAACTAATGTTGGCAGCACCATTTACTGAAGAGGCTGTCCTTGTTCCATTCTATTGTTTTAGCTCCCTTATCGAAGATTAGATGGCTATAGGTCTGTAAGTTCATTTCTGGGTTTTCAATTCTTTTCCATTGGTCCTGAGGTCTGTTCTTATGCCAATACCAAGCTGTTTTGATTACTATGGCTTTATAGTAGAGTTTGAAATTTGGTATTGATATTCCTCCAGCAGTGTTCTTTCCATTGAAGAGCGTTTTTGCTATTCGGGGTCTTTTATTGTTGATATGAATTTTTGGATTGCCTCTTCTATTTCCTTGAAGAATGAGGTTGGAATTTTGATAGATATTGTATTGAATTTGTAGAAAGCCTTGGGAAGTATTGCCATTTTCACAATGTTAATCTTTTCAATCCAGGACCCCTTGCCACTTTTATGTTATTCACGATAATATTGCACAAAATAGTGTAGGTTGAGAGAAAATGTAGTTATATATGGTTTTCTATTGCTCAAATAATCACCTAATATTGAATGGATGTATTTTTGTCAATTACATATTCCCTATTACCTGAGCAAAAAGCTTACTTTGGAAAGAAAGGCTTTCACATAAATGGTTTCAAAAATTGTTCTTTGCTCTATCATACTGAAAAGGCTTTATCAAGTTTTTCATTAAAAGGTAAAAGTCTGTCCTCGAACTTTGATCGATTTAAGTCAAAACTTCTGAATAATATATTATTATAAATCCTTTCTCTAAAATATAGTGAAGACAGTTCAGAGGGCTTATCTTGATCAGTACTTAATACAGAAATGGTGGTCATTTAAACAACACATATCTAATAATTAGGTGTATTAATTATTTATAGTTTGTGTAACAAGTTTTTTTACATGTAAAAGTACTTATTACAAGATATTGTTGTTGCTGGCAAAGTGTGTCCAAAATCTTTAAGGTAGACATCCATGGGAAGGAAAGATTGTGCATAACCTGTAACTCCAAATGTGCAGGCTGCAGAAAGTAATACACAAAATAAAATCTTGGATTTTAAGGAAGTTATAAGCCTTCTTTTAAAGACGTTTTAGCTGACCACATTGGACCTTGAGGAATAACTTAAAGTCAATTTAAAAGTCGACTTTAATCTCTTCTGTAACATTGTTCACAGCTATGTCTAGAAGGCATTTGATAGAATAATAGAAATGTCATAAGCTAACTACCCGAAGTCCAGGTGCCATCCTCCCCGACCACGTATTCCTAGAGGAAATGTTATATGCTTCTTTACTTACACTAGCAAAAACACTCTAAAACTATGGCTCAGCTGAACCACATTCATATATTGAAACCAATAGTGACTGATACCTTATTGATAACTCTTGTACAAGATCTTCCTGTTTGAGAATTGTCTCTTCCACTTAGATATTGCTTTCAATTAGATTGTTCCGATAGAACTCAAGAAAAAAAATTAGCATTCAACAAACAAAAAAAATTACCTTCTTTAAACTTTGGTATTAAATTATTCATAGTAATAGGCAAAATATTTGGAAAATATAGTGTCAATTCTATGTGTGAAAAGAAAGTTGTAAACACTTAAAAAAAAGAACAGTGTTTCAATTAAATCAATATTAGGTTTTCCTGGCCTATATGCTGACTATATTTTGCTTTGTCTTCCCTCCAAACAAATATGAATACTTCTCTTTGTCTTTGTTGAGGCCTGATAAGAAGTCCTATGAATATAGCTAAAGTAAATGGAACTCTATGCCTCTATCAGAGAGAAAAACATTGCCCCATTTGTTAGGAAATGGAAAGACTTGAAAAAAATTATATGAAGTGAAGTAAGCATGGCCCAAAGAAACATAGGTCCCATGGTTTCCCTTATTTGCAATTACTAGTATATGTCTGAGACAAGTAGAAACGGTCAGGTAAGTTGATGTTAGGCAAAATGAACCCTAAGATAAGGATTCAAATGTTTTTTCTCTCTTGCCATTGTTTCTTTTATTTTTTTATAATTATTCTTTTTTGGGTTCAGTCGTGGGGCCTGAACTCTGGACGTGGACACTGTCCCTCAGCTCTACAGCTCAAGTGTAGCGCTCTACCATTTGAGCCACAGCGCCACTTCCTGCTTTATTTTCTGCTTATGTGGTGCTGAGGAATCGAACCTATGGCCTCATGCATGCAAGGCAAGCGCTCTACCACTGAGCAACCTTCCCAGCCCCTTCCGATTTTTTCTACCATATCTATAAGATGATTTCTTTGTTGCTTTGTATGTCCCTTCCCCACGGTATAAGCCCTGTTTTCACTGTATTTGATGTTGGTATCATTTGTGGAGGAGAAGGGAAAAAAACAAATCGTTTAAATAGGGATACGGGTGGATCCATTGAAACAATGAGATGTACAAGATGTTATTTCAAAAAAAGAACGTTACATCATTGGCTAGGGCTGAAGAGGGGAAGGAAGTGGGGCAGAGATGGGAAGGGATAGGAAGGGGAAACAAAAGAGGAGTCAACAATGCTTGATAAGGAATATAGTCATTACCTTGCTCACGTAATTGTAACTCCTCTGTACGATATTTTCACAATAAAAAACTTATTAATAACAAAAAATAAAATGAAATCTCAATCATGGGCATTGGCAGTTTAGGACTTCCACATAAAAATATATGAAACAAGTAAACTAATTCCAGTGGCATTACAGAAAATAGTAATGCAACAAACTATGCTTGTTTTGTCATAAAACTACTTAAAATAGTTTAAGTGAGAACAAAACAGTCTTAAGGTAGCAGTATTCTTAGCATAAAGTTTTATTCCAGTATGTACCAGTCTATTACTTAAGAAAATGTATTTTGTCCCCCAAATTTATTTGTTTCATAAAAAAGAGTAGGTATAGGATTTTTTAAAAAATTTGTATTTTACTAAGCATATAGTTTCTGAAGTATTCTAAGTTCTTTCCCTTTAGAATACTCTAAGGGCTTAACTTTCTGGTGAGAACATTAATTGAAATACTTTATGGTCAATGACTTAGCAGACTTCCAGTGACTTTCACTATCTATTACGTTCTTATTTATGTCTTTTTTGGTGCTAGTACAAGGGTTTGAAATAAAAGCCTTTTACCATTGCTTGGCTTTTTCCACTGAAGGCTGCTGCCTTACCACTCATCCAAACTTCCAGATCCAGTGATTTGCTAGTTATTGAGGATAAGAATTTTGAGGACTTGAGGATTTGTCTGCTGGAGCTGGTTTGTACCTTCATCCTTGGTTCTCATCCTCCTTAGTAGTCAAGATTATAGATGAGAAACACCATGACCTAGCAGCTTTTTTTTTTCCTGTCATGGGGCTTGAACTCTGGGCCTGGGCACTGTCCCTCATCTCTTCAGCTCAAAGTGAGCACTCTACCACTTGAACCACAGCGCCACTTCTGGTTTTTTGGTGGCTAATTGGAGATAAGTATTTCACAGCTTTTCCTGCCCAGGCTGCCTTTGAACTGTGATCCTCAGATCTCAGCCTCCGGAGATCTCAGCTAGGAGTACAGGCATGAGCCACTGGCACTTGGCTTAGATTTAAGATTTTTATTTGTCCTACACATGGGGTTGAACTAAGGGCCTAATCCCTGTCCTGAGCTTCTTTTGCTCCTGGCTAACATTTTAATACTTGAGCCATAGCTCCATTTCTGGCTTTTTGATAGTTTATTGATGATAAGAGTCTCATGGACTCTCTTATCTGGTGTGACTTCAAACCATAATCCTCAGATATCAGCCTGCTAAGTAGCAAAGGTTATAGGTATGAGCCACCTGCACCTGGCTAGATTTAAACTTTTATATTAAGTTATACAGTTTAAAAAATCCTACTAGCAAATCCTAGTAGAACAAACCTCTTTGATATTTTGAAGAATTTCACATATTTTGTCCTTTATGCTACATCTGAGTTTTTTTAAATAAAACCTCTCCTTTCATTCAGATGTTTGTGTTGATGGTTGACCAACACCGTGTAATACGGGCCAGAATATTGAAATCATGCAGCTGTTGATTCACCTAGTCTAGCATACAGTTCTTTTAGTCTAATTTTTATCTATCTCAACTTCCATTCATAAACTCAGTTTTGAAAATGCACATTTTTTCACTGCAATAGCAGTGAAAATTACAACTTTGGAACCTGGACATTTTTTGAAACATCTTTCACAGCTCTGCCAGCCAAATAACTATCTTTGTAAACATGATACTTCTGACATGTGAAAGCTGCCATCAAATTCTGATGTTTGAATAGGAGTTATACAGCTTAATCTCTGATAAATTTTCTATGTCAGATGTCAGTGTGCCATATCTTATTTTTTATGCAAGTTTCTCTTTTCTTTTAAAAACTTTATGCTATGTTTTTAAACTGAGTGAAATTCTATTGCCTATTTTATTAACTTCAGAGCTCTTACAGATTGTAGGGACAATGCTAGAAAATGTAGACAATTAATTACCACTCTCTCCAACTGGAGGTTTGTTTTATTTGCAAAACCTAAAGTATACTATCATTTCTCCCCATCATTTACCTTCTTTCTCATGTATATCATTTGTACACAGAAATGACCCCTATGTTGTCACACTCTGTTGCTTACAAGTAAAAATAGATGCCTGAAATATTAGTTGTCAGTTGAAGAGAAGTTTGAAGGTAATAATTCTAAAAAAGACAGTCTTATTTTGTAATGAGGCCTAATTCATGAGGATACTTTCAAAGCATGTGTGTTTTTTATAATTACCTCTGAATATTAGGAAATTATGAGATGCTACAGCTGGAAAGCATGCATACTGTACATATTCAGAAGTTGGAGAAACAAACATATGTAGTCCTGTTGTCTAGATGAATAGAAAATAACACGAAAAACACAAAATCAGAATATAGATAACTCACCCAGAAATACTTTTCAAAACAACATTAAAGCCATCAGGATAGCATTAGAGTTAAAATCTATAAAGATTAATGGTGATTTTTTCTGCAAATTTGCATAGTAATTTAATATCAAATATTTATATTTAATAAATATCTTTTTTCATACATACAAAAGGCCAATAGTCATTCAACAAAAGACTCAATATCACTGTTACAGCAATGTAAATAAATATACACATCAATTTTTCCTCCCATCTGTTAGGGAAAGTATAATTAATCACTTAGATGACAAGTGTTGGTAAGGGTATAACAGAATGAAGGGTTTGGACACTCCACGTGAATATAAATTGGTACCACCAATTGAAAGCATTATGGAGACTTCAAGATATTATTCATAATTTTAATATGCAGCAGTTTTGTCTATGGGTACATTGCCAAGACAATGAAGTCAACATTTTGAAGAGCCATGTGCACCTTCACTTCCATTTTTATACTATTTTTTGAAACCAAGAAATGGAAATAGACTGTCCTGATTGATTGCTGAACCAATAAAAATATATTACATATATGTATACATATATACATGTGTGTATAAACACATATGTATATTATATGCATATCACTGGAATGTTATTCAGACAAAATGAGAGAAATTCTATGATATTACAATATTTGATAGCTAACAAATTTGTTCTCCCAATAACACAGATAATTGTGTTTATCATGGTTGAGTGGATGGCAAGGTGTTTCTCAAAGTAAACTTCAAATCATAGGATGAATGAGTTTTGGGAATCTGTGTACAGAAGGACTGAAGCTATAGATTTTATTTGAATACATTTGTCTTTAAGAATACTAGAAAAATTACTTTCCTTCTTTATTAAAAGTGTAATATAGTTGATACTTGCTTCCATTGTCCTTTGACTGATCTTATGACTTTTATCTGCGAGCTTGACAATGGATATGATTTTATATGATACCATCAATTATTCTTCATAATAATAATTTTATTGTTTCGATATACCAAGTAAACCAGTTTTGCCATATCCAATTCAGAAAATTGTGTACTTTCTCTATAATAAGTTGTAAAAGTCATAATGAGAGGTTAAACTTGTTTTTTTTGGGTCCAGTTGTGGGACCTGAACTCTGGGCCTGGCTGCTGTCCCTCAGCTCTTCAGCTCAAGGCTAGCACTCTACCACTTGAGCCACAGCGCCACTTCCTGCTTTTTTCTTTTTACTTATGTGGTGCTAAGGAATCGAACCCAGGGCCTCATGCATGCAAGGCAAGCACTCTACCACTGAGCCACCTTCACAGCCCCTTAAATTTGTTTTAATCTGCATTGTAAAATATCAGGAAAGAGAGTAGAAACATAACTGTACACTGGATCCTAAATATTTTGGATAAAGTAGAAAGATATTAGTTTAATTTACCTCTCTCTCTAGATCCCTCATTTTCAAAACCAGAGATTTTCAGAAATAATGGATGTGTTTTCTGACTTTTAATGTGCTTGCAAGCTAAAATCAGAACCCAAATCACTCAATATTAACTCCTCTGTCCAAAAATACCATTAAAATGTTTAGCTTACAAAAATAATTTAAGGAAACATAAGTCACCAAGCGTGTTTCCTATGTTTCCACAAATGCCTCAATATGAAGAATACAAATTTTACTAGAGGAAACAATCATGCCAATTATGACACCTTCTTAAAGGAAAATACATCTTTATGAATCAATGCAAAACTCATTTATTGAATATTTCCTGGATGTCACAATGTGCTCTATTAAAAAATCATAAGAGAATTGTAAGTTCTTTCAGAGAAATCTGGTTTTTTGTTGTTGTTACTGTTTATTTTCCTTTGATTTTTTATGTCAGTCCTGGGTCTTGAACTCAAGGTCTTGGCTTTGGCCCTGAACGATTTTTGTTCAACGCTATCATGCTATCAGTTAAACCACCGCTTCGCTCCCAGGTTTTGTATTTGTTTTTTGTTGTTTTTTTTTGAGTAATTAGTTGGATATTAGAGGTCCAAAAACTTTCGTCCCTAGTCTGGCTTCAAAGCCTGATCCTCAGATCTCAGCCCCGGGGAAAATGAAGAGTGCAGGCATAAGTTACTGGCAGCCAGCTGTTATTATTTTTCACATAACAATTGTCTGTCCTAGCTTGAATGGCTTTTCAGTAAATCATGCTATTAAAATACTGGGGTTTTTTGCTCTTATATTTTTAAGAGTATAGACATGTTTCTTTTGGTATATTGATGAAGTAATGGCTTTAATACAAGTTATGAACTATGGATATAAAACACTGTTTCAAGGTGTTTATGGTTTTCATAAATTTTCATCATATAAATTCAGGGTGAACTGTATAAATTTTTCTAACTATAAACCATCCTTGTTAATAAAGTGCCTGAGTTATTTAACAAGTTGGACAAAGAATTAACCAAGGAGGGGCCAGCTGATCAACTTTTTATATTATTAAACATAAGGGTCCTTGTGAAAAATTCAAATTTTATTTTACTCAATTTAGGCATTAATAACACATAATACAAAAAAGCCACACTCAATTCTTTTCTTCTAAATAAGGAGTCTGTTTCAAAAAATGAGGTCTGTGGTTTGATGCTGGGAGCTCTTTTGTTTGGTTATTATGTTTCTTATTTGATTGTTCCTTCTTCTTATTTTAATATTTAATGAAAGGTTTTATCCATCTTGTGTCCTTAGGCTTTGAAGCAAAAAGCATAATTTAAAACATCTAATGAGTAAATAAATGTCTGAATACTGAAAAGTTATGGGATATGCTAAAGATATTAAAAGTGATTTTAATAATAGAGCAACAGATTCTACTTTTCTCTTGAGATGATGAAGTATACAAAATAGGATCAGGGTTTGAAGCCAGACTGGGGAAAAAAGTTCTTGGGCCTATTATCTCCAACTAATTGCTCAAAAACAAAACCAAAAGCCAAATACAAAACCTGGAAGCGAAGCTGTAGTTTAACTGGTAGCGTGATAGCTTTGAACAAAAATCGTTCAGGCCCAAAGCCAAGACCTTGAGTTCAAGACCCAGGACTGACATAAAAAATCAAAGGAAAATAAACAGCAACAGCAACAAAAAACAGATTTCTCTGAAAGAACTTACAATTCTCTTATGATTCTTTAGTAAAGCACATTGTGACATCCAGCAGATATTCAATAAATGAGTTTTGCATTGATTCATAAAGATGTATTTTCCTTTAAGAAGGTGTCACAATTGTGCATGATTGTTTCCTCTAGTAAAATTTGTATTCTTCATATTGAGGCAATTGTGAAAACATAGGAAACATGCTTGGTAACTTATGTTTCCTTAAATTATTTTTTTTGTCGGTCTTGGGGCTTGAACTCTGGGGACTGGGCATTGTCCCTTAGCTCTTCAGCTCAAGGCGAGCGCTCTACAACTTGAGCTACAGCGCCACTTCCTCCTTAAATTATTTTTGTAAGCTAAACATTTTAATGGTATTTTTGGTCAGAGGAGATAATATTGAGTGATTTTGGTTCTAATTTTAGCTTGCAACTACATTAAAAGTCAGCAAACACATCCATTATTTCTGAAAATCTCTGGTTTTGAAAATGAGGGATCTAGAGAGAGAGGTAAATTAAACTAATATCTTTCTACTTTATCCAAAATATTTAGGATTCAGTGTTACAGTTATATGTTTCTACTCTCTTTCCTGATATTTTACAATGTATATTGAAACAAATTTAACCTCTCATTATGACTTTTACAACTTATTTTAGAGAAAGTACATGATTTTCTGAATTAGATATGGCAAAATTCGTTTACTTGGTGTGTCAAAACTATAAAATTATTATTATGAAGAATAATTGACGGTCTCATTTAAAATCATATCCATTGTCAAACTCCCAGATAAAAGTCATAAGATCTGTCAAAGAACAAGGGAAGCAAGTATCAACTATATTACACTTTTAATAAAGAAGGAAAGTAATTTTTCTAGTATTCTTAATGGCAAATGTATTCAAATAGAATCTATAGCTTCAGTCCTTCTGTACACAGATTCCCAAAACTCATTCATCCTATGATTTGAAGTTTACTTTGAGAAACACCTTGCCATCCACTCAACCATGATAAACACAATTATCTGTGTTATTGGGAGAACAAATTTGTTAGCTATCAAATACTGTAATATCATAGAATTTCTCTCATTTTGTCTGAATAACATTCCAGTGATATGCATATAATATACATATGTGTTTATACACACATGTATATATGTATACATATATGTAATATATTTTTATTGGTTCAGCAATCAATCAGGACAGTCTATTTCCATTTCTTGGTTTCAAAAAATAGTATAAAAATGGAAGTGAAGGTGCACATGGCTCTTCAAAATGTTGACTTCATTGTCTTGGCAATGTACCCATAGACAAAACTGCTGCATATTAGAATTATGAGTAATTTCTTGACGTCTCCATAAAGTTTTCACGTGGTGGTACCAATTTATATTCACATGAAGAGTGTAAACAACCTCCATTCTGTTATACCTTTACCAACACTTGTCACCTGTGTGATTAATTATACTCTCTCTAACAGTTGGGAGGCAAAATTGATGTATATATTTATTTACATTGCTGTAACAGTGATATTGAGTCTTTTGTTTTATAACTATTGGCCTTTTGTATGTATGAAAAAGATATTTATTAAATATAATTATTTGATATTAAACTACTATGCAATTTTGCAGAAATTATCACCACTTATCTTTATAGATTCTAACCCTAATGTTACCTTGATGGCTTTAATGTTGTTTTGAACAGTATTTCTGGGTGAATTATCTATATTCTGATTTTGTGTTTTTCGCGTTATTTTCTATTCATCTAGACAACATGACTACATATGTTTGTTTCTCCAACTCCTGCATATGTACATTATGCATGCTTTCCAGCTGTAGCATCTCATAATTTCCTAATATTCAGAGGTAATTATACAAAACACACATGCTTTGAAAGTATTTTCATTAATTAGGCGTCATTACAAAATAAGACGGTCTTTTTTATAATTATTAATTTCACCCTTCTGTTCAACTGACAACCTAATATTTCAGGCATCCATTTTTACTTGTAAGCAACAGAGTGTGACAACATAGGGGTCATTTCAGTGTACAAATGATATACATGAGAAAGAAGGTAAATGATGGGTAGAAATGATTGTATATTCTAGGTTTTGCAAATGAAACAAAATCTCCAGTTGGAGAGAGTGGTAATTAATTGTCTACATTTTCTGGCATTGTCCCTACAATCTGTAAGAGCTCTGAAGTTAATAAAATAGGCTATAGAATTTCACTCAGTTTAAAACATAGCGTAAAATTTTTAAAAGAAAAGAGGAACTTTCATAAAAAATAAGATATGGCACGCTGACCTCTGACATAGAAAATTTATCAGAGATTAAGCTGTATAACTGCCTATTCAAACATCAGAATTTGATGGCAGCTTTCATAGGTCAGAAATACCATGTTTACAAAGATAGTTATTTGGCTGGCAGAGCTGTGAAAGATGTTTCAAAAAATGTCCAGGTTCCAAAGTTATAATTTTCACTGCTAATGCAATGAAAAAAATGTGCATTTTCAAAACTGAGTTTGTGAATGGAAGTTGAGATAGATAAAAATTAGACTAAAAGAACTGTATGCTAGACTACGTGAATCAACAGCTGCATGATTTCAATATCCTGGCCCCTATTGTTCAGCCATCAACAAAATCATCTGAATGAAAGAAGAGGTTTTATTAAGAAACTCAGATGTAGCATAAAGGACAAAATAGGTATAATTATTCAAAATATCAAATATCAAATATCAAAATATCAAAATATCTAGGATTTGCTAGTAGGATTTTTTAAACTGTAAAAATTAATATAAAAGTTTAAACCTATTCAGGTGCGTGTGGCTCATACCTATAACCTTTGCTACTTAGCAAGCTGAGATCTAAGGATCACGGTTCAAAGCCAGCGTTGGCAGGAATACCTGTGAAACTCTTATCTCCAATTAACCACACAAAACCCGAAGTGGCCCTGTGGCTCAAATAATAGATTTCTCCCTTTGAGCTGAAGAGATGAGGGACAGTGACCAGGCCCAGAGTTCAATCCCCACGACAGGAAAAAAAAAGTAGCTGCCAGGTCATGGTGTCTCTCATCTATAATTTTGACTACTAAGGAGGATGAGAACCAAGGATGAGGGTACAAACCAGCTCCAGCAGACAAATCCTCAAGTACTCATAATTCGTATCTTCAATAACTAGCAAATAGCTGGTTGTGGAAATTTGGATGCTTGGTAAGGCACCAGCCTTGAGTGGAAAAAGCCAAACAATAGTACAAATCTTTTATTTCAAACCGTAGTACTAGCACCAAAAAGGACATAAAGAAGAACCTAGTAGATAGTGGAAATCACTGGAAGTCTATGAAGCCATTGACCATAAAGAATTTCAATTAAAGATAAGCCCTTAGAGTATTCTAAAGGGAAAGAACTTAGAATACTGCAGAAACTATATGCTTAGTAAAATAAAAATTGAAATAAAAATAAAAATTAAGAAAAACCGTACCTACTCTTTTTTATGAAACAAATAAATCAGGGGAGCTAAATACATTTTCTTCAGTAATAGACTGGTACATACTGGAATAAAACATTATGCTAAGAATACTGCTAGTTTAAGACTGCTTTGTTGTCACTTAAACTATTTTAAGTAGTTTTATGAAAAAATAAACATGTAGTTTGTTGCATTACTATCTTCTATAATACCACTGGAATTAGTTAACTTGTTTCATATATATTTATGTGGAATTCCTAAATTGCCAATGCCCATGATTGAGATTTATTTTATTTTTTATAATTAATAAGTTTTTTATTGTGAAGATATTATACAGAGGATTTACAATTACATGAGCAAGGTAATGAGTATATTTCTTATCAAGCATTTTTGCCTCCTCCTGCTAATTCAGTTAAGAGGAAGTCATTCCTAAGTATGGAATACCCCTAATCCAGTGGGACTAATGTCTTAATATAAATAATATTTGGGCAAAAGTATATACTTAAGGAGAAAGGCGGATGACACGGTGTTGTCTTTACAAAGCAAAGAATGCAATAGATTATCAGAATACCACCAGAAATGAGTTGAGCAGGATCAACTGGATCCTCTTGAATCGTGTCCAGAAGAAACTTACCCTGCTGATAGGTTTAATTTTGAATGTTCAGGGTTTATCTGAGGATATGAAATTGTGTTGTAGTTCATTCAGTCTGTGGGAGTTTCTCTGAGTAAGTGAAGATGACTAATAATTATCCACACAATTCTATTGTACTCCCAACAGAAAAAGGTATATATGTATGTGTCTGTGCATATATATATATATATATATATATATATAATACAATTACTATTAGATCATATGATGACAAAATGTGTAGCATATACTTAGGTAGAGGAATTTTTAATAACTATAATACAGTATTTATTTAATTATGACTGAAACATGAGCATTGACATCATCACGAGGAGAGAAATAGAAAAATCCAGATAATGGAAACAAAATAGAATTTCAGAAGTATATGAGTTTGAGAATTGAATGAAGTTATAATTCCAGGGCAGACTTTGTGAAGAGAAACAGATATCCTCAGAATAAGCAGCTGTCTATGATAAATGATAAATTCCATCGGTGTTCCAAAAGTGAACAACTGTAAGGAGTTGAAGAATCATCCATCAAATGAAGTAATATGATGTCTTGTCAAGTTTGTAGCATTTGATAAAATTTAAAAAGTCAGGTATATGATTTAAAATTATAAGAAACTCAAAGGCAGTGTTCCTTTCAGGCTAGAACTGACTTAACATACATGGCCAGAAAGTGGATGCAGAAACATTGTGTTAAACAAATTTTGCTAATATCTATGGTTTCACATTTTTTGGTTATTAAGTGTGAAAAAATTGAAGAAGTCTCTAGGACTCTAAGTTATAATGCACAAAATCTTGGAAGATACATAAAAATTGTGCCTTTGATATAGACAGAAAGACCATTATCCATAAGCAGGAATTCTTGGTCTATCTCTGGAGGAGTCTTATCTGATGCATCTACAGAAATGAACAAGAGATGTGCCCCCAAATCTCCTAAACCCAGTGCTTCAATAAATGGAAAGAAAAATGAAATAAGCAGATAGACTTCATTGCAAATGTCATAAGATATATAAAGCAGAACAAAATGGTATTAAAGGGACCTAGGGCATACAGTACTTGAGAAGCACTTGACTTAAAGAAAGCAATTATCTGAGGCAAAGTCAGTTATGTGAAGATCTCAGGGTAAAGAGCTCAGTCTGAGTGTAGAAAAACTAGAACAAATGTATAAATTAAAGAATATTTTAGAGAAGAATGAGAAGGATTGGGAAGCCATATAAATGGAGAAAAAATGGAGAAAAAATATATGTAAATGAAATACCAAGAAATAAAACAGAAAAGCTGAGTTCGTGAATATTTTAGTACGTATTTTCGAAGTGAATATTTTAGTAAACTAGTTCTAGCTACATGAAAGTATTCATGAAAATATGGCTGTGAGTTGTTATAGGTTCTTTCAAAATCCTACTTTCTCAGGATCTACTGGATCTACTAATGTAAAGTACTATGCCTTTTCTGTGCCCTTAAGTAATGTCTGATGCTACAAATGATACAGGGAAGATATGTATAAGATCTTTAAAAGAATACATACTGGCAAGATGTATTTTTTTCATTTTTATTGTGAAAATACTGTACAGAGGGGTTACAATTACATGGGCAAGGTAACGAGTAGATTTCTTATCAAGCATTGTTGCCTCCTCCTTTGTTTCCCCTTTCTATCCCTTCCCATCGCCCCTCCTTCCCTCTCCCCTCTACCTCTCTCCCCCCCACTTGCTCCCAGCCAAAGTTGTAAAGTTCGTTTTTTGACATAACATCTTGTACATCTCATTGTTGCAATGGGTTTACCTGTATCTCTATTTAAACTATTTGTTTTTTCTTTACCCCTCCACAAATTATACCAACATCAAATACAGTGAAAACAGGGGTTATACCGTGGGGGAGGGACATACAAAGCAACAAAGAAATCGTATTATAAAAACGTTAGAAACAATCGCAAGAAAGAAAAACACATTTGAATCATTATTTTGGGGTTATTTCGCCTAACATCAACTTCTCTGACCGTTTCTACTTGTCTGAGACATATACTAGTAATTGCAAATAAGGGAAACCATGGGAACTACGTTTCTTTGAGCCAAGCTTACTTCACTTCATATAATTTTTTTCAAGTCTTTCCATTTCCTAGCAATGTTTTTCTTTCTGATGGAGGCATAGAGTTCCATTTGCTTTAGATATATTCATAGGACTTCTTATCGAGCCTCTACGAAGACAAAGAGAAGTATTCATATTTGAGTTTGGAGGGAAGACAAAGCAAAATACAGTCAGCATATACGCCACGAAAACATAATATTGATTTAATTGAAACACTGTTCTTTTTTTTAAGTGTTTACAACTTCCTTTTCAAACATAGAATTGACACTATATTTTGAAATATTGGCTTTTCTGTATGTCAATCATGAGAAAAACGTGGCTGAAATTAGAAAAGCAACTCCATTCGTAATAGTCCCACAAAAAATAAAATACCTAGGAATTAACTTAACCAAAGAAGTGAAGGACCTTTATGATGAAAACTTTAAAAATCTGAAAAAGGAAATCAAAACAGAACTTAGATAGTGGCAAAACCTCCCATGCTCCTGGATTGAAAGGATCAACATCGTGAAAATGGCAAAATTTCCCAAGGCTATTTACAAATTCAATGTGATACCTATCAATATTCCAACCTCATTCTTCAAGGAAATAGAAGAAGCAATCCAAAAATTCATATGGAACAAAAAAGGACCCCAAATAACAAAAGTAATCCTTAAAAGAAAGAACGGTGCTGGAGGAATATCAATACCAAATTTCAAACTGTACTACAAAGCCATAGTAATCAAAACAGCTTGGTACTGGCACAAGAACCGACCTCAGGAACAATGGAATAGAATTGAAAACCCAGAAATGAACCCAAAGACCTTTAGCCATCTAATCTTTGATAAGTGAGCTAAAAAAATTAGAATGATAAAGACAGCCTCTTCAGTAAACGGTGCTAACTTGCTTAACTACTTGTAGAAAACTAAAGCTAGATCCTTATATATCACCCTGCACCAGAATCAATTGCAAATGTATCAAAGACCTCCGAATCAAAGCAGACACTCTGAAAACATTACAGGATGGAATAGGAGAAACACTAGTTCTCCTTGGCACAGGCCGAAATTTGCTTAATAAGGACCCAGAAACACAACAAATCAAAGAAAGGTTGGACAAATGGGATTGCATGGAGTTGCAGAACTTCTTCATGGCAAAGGACATAGCTAGCAAGATCAATAGAAAACCAATGGATTATGAGAAGATCTTCACTAGCCATACAACGGACAAGGGTCTTATATCTAAAATATACTTGGAACTCAGAAAATTAAATCCCCCAACAACAAATCCTCAAAGAAACAACTGCCCAATAAATAAGTGGGCTACAGACTTAAAGAGAAACTTCTCTGAAGAGGAAAGAAGGATGGCCAATAGACATATGAAGAAATGCTCAAACTCTCTAGCCATAAAAGAAATGCAAATCAAAACAACATTGAGATATCACCTCATCCCAGTTAGAATGGCTATAATCAAAAACTCTAATAACAACAGATGCTGGAGGGAATGTGGACAGAAGGGGACATTAATGCATTGTTGGTGGGAGTGTAAACTTGTTCAACCACTTTGGAAAGCACTATGGAGGTTCCTCAAAATGCTCCACATAGAGGTGCCCTATGACCCAGCAATCCAACTTTTGGGCATTTAACCAAATGGTCACAAACAAGACCATACTGAAGCTACCAGCACAACTATGTTTATTGCAGCATTATTTACCAGAGTTAAGCTATGGAGCCAACCCAGATGCTTCTCAGTAGATGAATGGATCAAAAAAATGTGGTATATATACACAATGGAATTTTATGTGTCCATCACAATGAATGACATTGCCCCATTTGTTAAAAAATGCAAAGACTTGCAAACAATTATATGAAGTGAAGTAAAGCCAAGCCCAAAGAAACATAGGTCCCATGGTTTCCCTTATTTACTATAACTAGTACATGTCTGAGACAAGGAGAAAACGTCAGATACGATGATGTTAGGCAAAATGTACCCCAAGGTAAGTATTCAAATGTTTTTTCTTTCATTTGAGTGTTTCTAACATATTTATAAGATTATTTCTTTGTTGCTTTGTATGTCCCTCCCCCACGATATAACCCCTGCTTTCACTGTGTTTTATGTTGGTTTAATTTATGGAGGGGAAGGAAAAAAAAATGTTTTAATAGGGATACAGTTGGACTCATTGCAGCAACGAGATGTACAAGTCATTATATTGAAAAACAAACTTTACAACGTTGGGGGGGTTGGGAAGTGGGGGGTGGGAGGTGGGGGAGGGGGGTGGAGATGAGAACGGAAGTGATTGGACGGGGAAACAAAGGAGGAGGCAACAATGCTTGATAAGAAATGAACTCATTATCTTGCCCTTGTAATTGTAACTCCTCTGTATGGTAGTTTCACAATAAAAAAAATGAAACATAGGTCTTATCCTTTCTTTATTTGCAATAGTTAGTATATGTCTAGGATATTCTTAGCAGATGAGCAGAATAGCTCAATAGCTACATAAATGTGGCCATATAAGATGATGCTAAGCAAAATGAACTACAAGATGTGGACACAAGTGGTTTATCTTTATTGTTGTTTTGTTTTAATGTACTATATGATTTTTTGTTTCTTTTGTTCCTACCCCTATGGTTTATCCCCTGTTGTCACTATGTTTGATTTTGGTACCCTGGTATTATATATATGTTTATTTGAATTTAGGAAGGGAAGAGGAAAACAGAATGATGAGAGAAAGGATAAGGGGAACCAATGCAACATACACAAGACAATTTGTTGGAAATGATCCCTACAACTTGTGTGTGGGGTGGAAGGGAGAGACATTAGGAGAAAAATGAGGGTAGGAGTAACAAGTTTAACAAGAAATGTATTGATTACCTCATTTATGTAATTGTAACCCCTCTGTACATCACCTTGGTAATTTAAAAAAATGTTTCTGTCCTTTAACCATTGCTTATTTCTGATCACCAGCCCTGTCCTAAAGCTGCCCATAGGAAACACCAAGTACTATTTAAATGAGGGTAACAAATATAGAAAATTCTTGAGTTTTGTAGTTCTGTGACAGAAATGGAAGTCAAAGGAAACTACCTTTTTATTTGAAGAAGCAGAATTTTGCTTGGCTTTCAAAAAGTTAGCCACCATATGAAATATTGAGACATAAATGCCAAGTACTTAGTGCTATCCAAAAATACAACGTGATTCAATTTGCCGAGCACTCTTCTCATTCTCTTGTGTGAATTTAATGCTATGAACTGAGTGACAATATTCCTTTGAATTGGAAAGGAAAGCAGATTTGTTAACCATTAAGTGAAGGAGTTTGTAGATAGTGACTCAGAGAACCTTCAAAGTAAGTTTATATGGGTGAGAAATTGAGAGTCAGAGACTGAACATTACCATTCAGTAAATGTGAGTTATATTTACTTCCTACCTTAGAGTCTATGTTATTTCTGTTAATTCCTTAAACTGAGACAAATTTTAAGTAAATTGTAGGGATAAAAAATCATTTTATTTTTAACATACTCTCCAGTGATTCCATCTACACCTATGGGTTATTGAAACCATAAACATGAATCCCTTTCCATGCTTCGTTTGTAGACCTTTAGATACATTTCACTGTATTTGCTATCATTATTAAATAGTAATGTCAATTTGTGCAGATTAGTTGTTTGTATGTTATTGAAAATCTTAAATTGGAAAACTTGAATAAAAAAGAACCTTTTATTCCTACTGTTATGACTGTCATTACATGTCTCCTTCCCCTATTCTCTCTCATATTTTTCCGATCATGGGGCTTGAACTCTGGGTTTGAGTGCTGTCCTTCAGCTCCTCAACTCAAGGTTAGTGCTCTACCACTTGAGACACAGCGCCACATCCAGTTTTTTGGTGGTTTATTGGAGATAAGAGTTTCACAGAATGGCAATCCTCAGATCTCAACCTCCTGAGTAGCTATGATTACAGGCATGAGCCACCAGTGTCAGGCTACATGTCCCTTATTCTTTTGTTTTAATATATTTTTATTGTAAAGATACTGTACAAAGGGGATACAGTTACATGAGTAAGGTAATGAGTCCATTTCCTATCAACCATTGTTGCCCCCTCCTTTGTTTATATCCTACCATCCCTTCCTTCCCCAACTCTCCAACTTCTCCCTCCCCCATTCCAAAGCTGTAAAGTTCAATTACAACATATTCTTTATACCAGATTTGAAGGTTTAATGTAGCTTTGCCTTTAGACATTAGAATCAAGGTAAAAGCAGTTAACAATGCATGTTTAACTACAAGATTTGGCCTTTTATTTTATTTATCTATTTATTTTTTGTCGGTCATGGGGCTTGAACCCATCCTTGCTTGAGCACCATCCCTGTGCTCTTCAGCTCAAGGCGAGTGCTCTACCGCTTGAGCCACAGGACCACTTCTGATTTTCTAGTGGTTTATTGGAGATAAGAGTCTCACGAACTTTCCTGCCTGGGCTGGCTTTAAACCGCAATCCTCAGATCTCAGCCTCCTGAGTAGCTAGGCTTAGAGGTGAGCCACCGGCGCCCAGTTTTGCCTTTTATTTTTTATTTAACATATTTTATTAATATGAGATATTTAGTTGTGAGTTTACACATTCACAGAGTTTATTATGAACAAATTCATCCAATCTACCAGAACCATATTCCTGCTGTGATCTTTCCCCATTTCAAATAGTATTTGGTTTCATGATATTAGAGAGATGAATGTCGATAGAGAGATATATGATACATAGAGATAGATAGATAGATAGATAGATAGATAAATAGATAGATAGATAGATAGATAGATAGATAGATAGATAGATAGATAGATAGATAGATAGATAGATAGATAGATAGATAGATAGATAGATAGATAGATAGATAGATAGATAGATAGATACACAGATAGATAATGTAAGGTCCTTCAATCCTCTTTCCCCCCTGGTACACCTATTTAAACCAATCCTCTTCTTGCTGATTATTTCCTAGATAGTTCCCCTTTCACATTCATATCCTGTCACTACTACTAAGGTTATTAACATCATCATCTTTTATGTCTGCAATCCACAAATAAGCAAGAACATGTAAATAACTGGTTTTATGGGCTTAGCTCATTTCATTCAGCAAGATGTCCTCCATCTCTTGCAAATAGCATAATTTCATTTTTTTTCCTTTATGGCTGAGTACTATTACAAATTTTCCCTTTAAGACTCAGTAATATTACATGATACATATATAGAGAGAGATACATCTAGTATATCTATGTAGTATTTATACGATCTATCTAGCTTGCTAGCTTGCTAGCTAGCTAGCTATCCATCCATAGTATGTTTCCCTTATTAGTCAGTTGCTGGAAACAGAGATGCAATATACATTGATTTACTTTCCTTAAACGCATGCTCAAAAAGAAGGAATCATATACTATTTTAGTATTATCAGGCACTCAATTCTGGTTTCCATAATGGTTGTAGGAGTTTACAGTTTCATCAATGTTTGTTGTTTGGATTCTTGATGATTGCCATTCTGATTGGCAGCATATTCTAATTGAAACAGAATATTAGATTATCTTTCCTTTGAATTCCTTTTAGATCTAAAGGCATTGAACATTTTTTCATATATTTATTACCAATTTATTTTGTTATTCTAAAAACAATAAACAAATTTGTTCAATTTACATGCTAATTTTAATAAGATTATTTGTTCCTTTGTAGTTTAATTTTTGACCTGCTTGTATATTCATTACAGTATTCTTATCCATTTAAATTTGAAAAAGATTTGCTCTCATTCTGTAAGTTATTTATTAATTCTGGCAATTGTTTCTTTTGATGGGTAGAAACTTTCAAAACATTGATGGAATCCCATAAATTCAATCTCATTTTTACTTGGTGGACTATTGTAGTCCTACTAAGAATATAATTGGCTAAGCCTAAATGTTTCAGTGTTTTTACCAAACATATTTTCCTCATATTGTTTTAAGGTTAAAGGCTTTCTATTCTTTTTTTTTGTTTGGAGTTGTTTTTCTATTAGATAAGGTATATCAGTCTAATTTCAGTCTCCTGAATGTTGACAACTAGTTTTACCATTTTTGCATATTCATTAAAATACTGATGCCCCTCTTCTGTATTTTTATTATAATCCTCGAATACATATTTTGATGTCTCCTGATAATAAAATTTCCCTCAGAATTTCTTCTAGCATAACTCACATCTCTCTAAAATTGCCATGTGTCAGTTTTTCTGTAGTGACTCTCTCATAGTCTTTACCAACAATATTTATGATAAGAAAACTTAACAATGATCGATGATAGGCAATCTTTAAGCTGCCTGTGCTGCTTAAGTCACATAATCGATCTACAACCTTGAAGAAATGGCTGCAGTACGGAAATAAGACACAACTAGGCAGAATCTTTCTATAAAGCTTTCTCATTTTGATTTGGAACCTCTACAGGCCATTTAATTCCAATGGTAATACTCTGTCTGTTATGGTAGAACATATTTCATATTCTTTTCTTAAAATATTTTTATTGTGAAAATACCATACAAAGGGGTTATAATTACATGAGCAAGGTAATGAGTACATTTGTTATCAAACATTGTTGCCTCCTCATTTGTTTCCCCTTTCCATCCCTTCCCACCTCCAACCTCAACCTCCATCCCCGTGCCAAAGTTGTAAATTTCATTTTTGACATAAAGTCTTGTACATCTCATTGTTGCAATGAGTCCACCTGTATCCCTATTTAAACAATTTGTTTTTTCACTTCCCCTCCACAAATTATACCAACATCAAATACAGTGAAAACACGGGTTATACCGTTGGGGAGGGGCAAACAAAGCCAAAAAGAAATCATCTTATAAATATGTCAGAAACAATTGCAGGAAAGAAAAATCATTCGCATACTTATCTTGGGTTCATTTCACCTAACACCAACTTATCTGACCGTTTCTCCTTATCTCAGACATATGCTAGCTATTGTAAATAAGGGAAACCATGGGACCTATGTTTCTTTGGGCCTGGCTTACTTCACTTCATATAATTGTTTCCAAGTCTTTCCATTTCCCAACAAATCGGGGAATGCCATTCTTTCTGATGGAGGCATAGAATTCCATTGTGTATATATACCACATTTTCTTGATCCATTCATCTACTGAGGGGCATCTGGGTTGGTTCCATATATTAGCTATGTAAATAATGCTGCAATAAACACAGTTGTGATGGTAGCTTTAGTATGGCCTTGTTTGTGATCATTTGGGTAAATGACCAAAAGTGGGAGTGCTGGGTCATAGTGTAGCTCTTTGTGGAGTCTTTTGAGGAACCTCCATAATACTTTCCAAAGTGGTTGAACAAGTTTACACTCCCACCAACAATGCAGTAGGGTTCCCTTCTGTCCACATCCCCTCCAGCATCTGTTATACAGAGAGAGCACATATTTCATATTCTTGTCTCAATATCTTTCCATCTTAATTTTTATCCTCAAACTACAGGCATGTTAATAAAGAGATGATAAGATTTCTGCAGGCCTGGTCTCAGTCTCTCTGTACATTACATGATACTTGATGAGAAGTTCTACCAGCTAAATGCTCCCTTTGACTGTCTATTTTTGTGACTTTTTGAAAGTTAGGTTATTATTTTATTTCTGAGTCAGTCAGCATTTTGTTAGGTCATCATTGATGGTAAAATCATTACAAGAATTCTGCCAAGCTATGACATCTTAATAAATTATTAATACTTCATAGTCCAAAATAATATCATATTCCATCTTAGGTACTGTCACAAGAAAGGCACTAGAATCGATGCCAGCACTCACACACACACACATACACACACACACTCACACACACACATACACACACACACACACACACACACACACACACACACAAAATACATTGTAAAGTAGTTCTGTATGATTTCTCCAAATGCTTAAAATATATATATGCATAGTATTTTATAATTCTCAGAAACAAAGATTATACCCACAGATGTACCAATTGTGATGAAATATAATTTATATATTGACTAAGTGTTCAACATAAAAAATCAATGTACTTAACTAAATGTAGATAAATCAACAACAAATTTAGCTATAATTCTTGCTAGAATTCCAACCAGTTGTGGTAAACATCTCTTTAATACCAGACATCTGGAATAATCTAAAAATTGTTGTCATATTTACAGTCATATTTAATATAGGGTGAAAGACAAGATGACACATTGTCTAAAGTGTGGCCTTTTGGAAAAACTCTACCATGTGCCCTCTTTTTCTATCATATTGGTTTTCTAATAATGTTGTTTTCTGTTGTCTTTAGTGGTTTTTGTTTGATCTTTTTTGTTTTGTTTGCTCATTTATGTCTTTGGGGGGAGGTGAAGGGATGTACAAAAATGGAGGGATAAATGATGAACAGATGCAGCAATGCTACTCGTGAGACACTATCTTGAGAATGAACTATACAACTTGCGAGTGTAGATAGGAGGGAAAAACTGAGAGAGAGCATGGAACGATGATGTTGCCCAGAAAGAACTGTACAGGTTAGCTGACTTACATAACTGTAATCCCTTTATACATCACTTTTATAAAAATAATGAAATAGGGAAAAAGTCTTACCACTCTAAAAATAGTTAATGTAATTATCTCCAATAATTAACAACCATTCATTGATTATATACCAAAAATTAATACAAATCATTCTTTTTAAAGTACACTATATGATACAGTGTGGAAATACATTTGTCAGCAGTTGAAGTATATGTTTCCTCTATGAATCCTGCAGGTTTATTATGACTTTTCATACCATATTTTTTCTAAGATAAGGCAGTATATTATTGGAGTCAACAGTCTTAAGTGATTTTTGATGTAAAAATTGTTATAAATGAAATTTTTTAAAAACCTGATATCTAGAATGACAACTTTCTGAATCTTCAGTCTTCAAATCACTATAGCATTGATCTGAAATTATCAATCTTGAGGCCAGTTGTATAGAATGAGCTTTCAAATATTCATCATTTTCTTTAAGCAGTTAGATTTCTGGTATGAAATTGATACTTGTAGCAGCCAGAATATTTTTAAGGGCCACTGGGTATTCTGGAATCATTGCTTGTTATTCTTGATCTTTCAATCAAGCTCCAAAGTTATCAATAAGTTTTAATGTAGCAATTTCCTCTCCCTTTTCTACATATGTATCAATCAAAAGTGGTAGATACAAGAAATAACTGAGAGGTATCTTTTATGGTTTAGTGAAAGGAAGTTCCTGATTCTTTTTGAGATATAAAATTTGGAACTACCACAAATGTAAGCATATTTGAATTACAATCTCATATGATTACTTAATTTTTGACAAATATCTATTATATTGTTCTATTCAGCATTGTGTTTAACTTTTAATTTCCTGAAGTATGTATGACATAAGAAATGCATAGATCTGAGGTTTCTGATATTTCCATACTTTATTTTCTCCTATGATTCAGGATGAAATGGTGAGCTAGGAAAAGTCATTGGCAAATCAGCATTGACTATAAGTGCATAGTTCTAAGGGTATTACACAATGCAATTATAAATTGCATTAGATGTCTTTCACCACAATGTGTACAAACATAGAAACTGACCCATCCAAAGAAGATACATTAAATGAAAATGCAGTCATTTTTCATTAAGTTTCATAAAGAGATGTTTCTTTTATGATAATTTTATTGTTACTTATAGAATTGATTTAAAATCATGAGTGCATACCAACAATTTTATGCATAAAAATCATGCCATGAACACTTCATGAACTATTAGCCATGTGCCTGAAGCTCACCTCTGAATTTGTAGTTATACATCAGCGTGAGTTCCAGAGGATTGAAGATTGAGGCCAGCTCAAATAGAAAACTTCATGGACTCACTTGCCAAATCTACAAGCAAAATGCAGAAATAGATGCATGGCTCAAGTGGCAGTAGCAGCTCAGCATGTAAGCCTATTGAGTACCCTATGTTCAAATTCCAGTATTGCAAAAAAATTAGTCAATAATTTTATATTTCCTTTACAAACAGGGATGTTGAACATTTCGTCATGTGTTTCTTTGCCATTTTTGTCTCTTCTTCTGAGAAGTTTCTCTTTAGTTCCCTTGCCTATTTAGTAATTGGTTTGTTAGGTTTGGGGGGATTAGTTTCTTAAAGAAAAACATGAGGAAATGTTCACCATCCCTGATTGTAAATGATATGCAAATAAAGACAACCCTGCCATTCCACCTTACACCAGTCAGAAAGGCCCACATCCTAAAGTCAGCCAATGACAAATGCTGGAGAGGATGCAGAGAAAGAGGAACCCTATTACACTGCTGATGGGAATGTATACTTATCCAACCATTTTAGAAATCAGTCTGGTGGATCCTCAGAAAACTAAATAGTGACCTCCCCTATGACCCAGCCATACCACTTATAGGCATCTATCCTGAACAACAGGAACCAGTATACAAGGACAAATGTACCTCCATTTTATTGCAGCACTGTTCACAATAGGCAGGATATGGAAACAACCCAGATATCCCACCACAGATGAATGGATCCAAAAATTATGGTATGTATACACTATGGAATATTATGCAGCCATTAGAAAGGGCAAAATAATGGCATTTGCAAGGAAATGGATGGAACTAGAAGAAATCATGTTGAGTGAGGTAAGCCAAGAACAAAGAGACAAACGGCACATGGTCTCGCTGAAAAGTAGATGTTAAATCCAAAACCTAAGTAGATATGACAAAGTTAATAAGACTTAAGAAACAAATAACTTCCACTCACCTGGTTGAATCACTACTAAATAATCCCATGCTGCTGATCACATATATGGTATATATGTGCACACCAGAGGGAAACCAGAAGGACACAGAACTAGATGGAATCAGGGAAAAACATACAACACTGGGACCCATCAGCTGCACTGGACATTGATCAAAATGAACTACGCAACACAATGGCAGCAATGGGAGTGAGCGAACTATGGAAAAGAGGGATCAGCTGATGCTATGCAAAATGAAAAAAAATGTACATATCACCCAATGTGGAAGAAATAACTGTATTGTCAAAGCTCATAGAACACATAAATGTTATAGAGCACGATAGACAGTTTGGCCCATGAAAGTTAGATTGTGTTTGTAATTTTAACTAGGCATCACTATCCCACAATACTGTGAAATTTGGGAAATTATGTAACCACTTAATCACAATAAAGAATTTGATCTATCTAGTAGGGGTAGTGGTGTGTTAAATTCCCCAATAATTAATGTGTTTGGATCTATGTGAGATCTGAGGAAAAGTATTGGTACTCCGTTGTTTGGTAAATATATATTTTGAATTGTAATATCCTCCTGAAGGGGAGATCCTTTAATTAGTATGTAGCGACCTTTTTTATCTCTTCTTACTAATTTGAATTTGAAATCTATTTTATCTGATATTAGGATTGCAACTCTCACCTGTTTACGGGGGCATTTGCTTGGTAGGTTTTGTTCCAGCCTTTCACTATCAAAATGTGTTTGTTTTATGGGCCAGGTGTGACTTGTGAAGGCAGCAGATAGAAGGATCTTGCTTTTTAACCAACTAGACAGTCTATGTCGCTTAATTGCAGAGCTTCTGCTTGGCAAAGGACATAGCTAGCAAGATCAATAGAAAGCCCATGGATGATGAGAAGATCTTCACTAGCCATAAAACAGACAAGGGTCTCATATCTAAAATATATATGGAACTCAAAAAATTAAATCCCCCAACAACAAATCCTCAAAGAAACAACTGCCCAATAAATAAGTGGGCTACAGACTTAAAGAGAAACTTCTCTGAAGAGGAAAGAAAAATGGCCAATAGAAACATGGAGAAATGCTCAAGCTCCCTAGCCATAAAAGAAATGCAAATCAAAACAACACTGAGATAGCACCTCACCCCAGTTAGAATGGCTATAATCAAGAACTCTAATAATAACAGATGCTGGAGGGAATGTGGACAGAAAGAAACCTTACTCCGTTGGTGGTGGGAGTGTAAACTTGTTCAAGAACTTTGGAAAGGGGCTGGGAAGTTGGCTCAGAGGTAGAGAGCTTGCCTTGCATGCCTGAGGCCCTGGGTTCGATTCCTCAGCACCACAAAGCAAAAAGAAAAAAGCCGGAAGTGGCGCTGTGGCTCAAGTGGTAGAGCGCTAGCCTTGAGCTGAAGAGCTGAGGGACAGTGCCAGATCCAGTGTTCAGGCCCCATGACCGGACCCCCCCCCCAAAAAAAAAAGACTCCACATAGAGCTCCCCTATGACCCAGCAGTCCCACTTTTGGGCATTTACCCAAACGATCACAAACAAGATCATACTAAAGCTACCAGCACAACTATGTTTATTGCAACATTATTTACCATAGCTAAGATATGGAACCAACACAGATGCCCCTCAGTAGATGAATGGATCAAGAAAATGTGGTATATATACACAATGGAATTCTATGCCTCCATCAGAAAAAATGGCATTACCCATTTGTTAGGTAATGGAAAGACTTGGAAACAATTATATGAAGTGAAGTAAGCCAGGCCCAAAGAAACATAGGTCCCATGGTTTCCCTTATTTGCCATAACTAGGATATGTCTGAGACAAGCAGAAACGATCAGGTAAGTTAATATTAGGCAAAATAAACCCCAAGATAAGGACTCAAGTGGTTTTTTTTCTTGTGATTGTTTCTAACATGTTTATAAGTTGATTTTCTCCATTATATTTCAAAATATTTTCTCATAGTTAATTATATTTGACAACATTGTTAAAGTGTTTCCTGATGAAACAGTTACTTTTCTGTATGAGTCTGTGAGAGTGATTCTGAAAAATTGTCTTTTCATTTGGTGGTCTGAAAAAGTCACTTTTACCAAAAGGGAGTGTATGTGACCTGCTGAAAGTGTAGATTGAAGAAAAAGGCAGAGGAAGCCATATCTCTATCTTTGAGAGCAGGGATATTTGCTTTCTCTGTTCTCAGGCATTACTGTTTATTTTATTTTGGCGGGGGGGGGGTGTCCGGTCGTGGGGCCTGAACTCTGGGCCTGGGCCCAGTCCTCAACTCTTCAGCTCAAGGCTAGCTTTCCACCACTTGAGCCACAGTGCCACTTTCGGCTTTTTTCTTTTTGCTTATGTGGTGTTGAGGAATCAAACCCAGGGCCTCAGGCATGCAAGACAAGCACTCTACCACTGAGCCACCTTCCCAGGCATTAGTGTTTATGACTATGAAAGATTTCACTTAGGCAAGGATTCAACAGTCTCTCATTACTCAAACTTTTGATCTCAATTTGAATTGCATACCTGCTTTCCTGATTCTCCAGACTAAACACAGACTATCATGGGACTTCTTGTCGTCTAGAATCAGTCCAATTCCCATAACAAACACCCATTTGAGAAAAGTACAGTGGAAGATATCATGTAGGGTTTACATATACCGGTATATGATACAAACCATTCATTAAAGAAATATTTGTACATCTACTTCAATATAAAACTTTGAAACTATACCGTAATTGCTCAAGAATTCTCTCTAAAATGTAGTATAAAATATGAGAGCTGAAACTGATTATATTAGGACTAATAAGTGTCAGTGCCCTTCATTATTCTCTAAAGAGAAATAAAATCATTCATCTACAAACGTATCTTCTGCAATCATTAATTTAAAATACATAACAGCAACACTAACAAAAACTAACTATAGCAAAGTTTCAGAAGAAAAAAATCTATCTATCATCTATGTATCTATGTATCTATTTGTCTATCTGTATGGAGTTAGAAATCAACTCTGAGATGAACTCAGGCTAATGTAATAAAAAAGGAAATATGGCTGTGTACTCATACTTCATTACATACAGGACAGCAATGAAAGCCAAAATTCATTTCTCTCTGGCATTCACTAATAAAAGGACTTTTAACACATTATTCACCAACAAAACTCAAATGATAAATATTTCTTAAACATGTGAACGTTAGCTGGGTGATTTTCACTCACACCTATAATCCTAGATACTTAAGAGACTGAGATCTTGAAGACTATAGACTAAAATCCAGACTGACGAGAAAAGTCCCCACGACTCTTTTTCTAATGAATCAACAAAATATTGACTGAAGACATGTTTCATTTTATTCTTGAGTCATTAAGCCAAGGAAAGAAAGAGAGATCTGGAATTAAGGTCCTGGCATAAACACAAGGAATATGTAAATGAAGTAAACAAATAAGTAGCAAGGCAAATCTTTTCTAAATGTTCCATGATAGTAAATTTTTTATATTAACATAGTAAATCATGTGTTATTATGTCATAATCACCTTGAAAGTAAAATAAAGCAGTTACAATAGAATTAATCTCCTAAGGATATAGTTGATATTAGTCGAATCATCAACTGGTATAAATACTTGAAGGGCAACTGACAAATTGCTATAAATGGAATCTGAAGTAGCATGAAAAAAAGGAGTTAATTGGAGTTAGTCTTGTAAAGGGCTATACACTTTTGTGTGTACACACACACACACACACACACACACACACACACACACACACACACACACACACACACTTTTTTCCTCCTTGAATACTCACAAAGAAAATTGAAGAAATCTTCCTTCATCGTTTTTCCATAATAAAGTTAAGAGCAAATATTTTGAAATATACTTTAATTCTTCATATAAAAGCTCATTTCCCGGGGGAAAAATTTCTTCCAAAACCCTTCCACTCTAATAATTAAGCCAATTCTATCTCCCATAGCTTTTTCCACTTATATAAAAGAGGACAAACCTAGGAAGATACCACATAGAAGCCATAGATACTGCCAATGACAAGGTAAAAATTAAATATCATTTAGAGAATATTTTCTCTCACCACTACAAGACAGCAAAATAGTTGTAAGAGTGGTATTTAACAAAACCCAAGAGTAACAAAACACTCAAGGAACTTGAATTCATTGCAATAATAATTACAACAAACAGTAAAGCCAGTCCAGATCTCTAATGGTTTTAAGTTAAGTGAATTTTCAGAGCTTTGGTTATCTTTGTTACTATTTTGATATACATTTCAAAATCCTAAATCTTCTGACATAATGGTCTTAAACATGTAATGGTGACTATATGTAAAAATGAAAAAAAAATACTTCTTTGTTCAAAATACATGTCTGCCCTTTCTATCTGTTACTACTAGGGGAAGAAAAAAAAATTAACTTGAGTTGACTTTAACAATAGCTTATAGAAGTGTACATTACTTAAATTTTCTTTAAATTCTCTTTCCTCTAACCTTTACTAGGCTTGGTTAAGGATGGATTATTTTGGTATACCTTGAATAATTTTCTTTTGAATCCTAGGCTGGACTAATCAGTTTGTGTGTATTTAATTAATTTAATAATTAATTTAATTATTCCATGCCTCAGGTTGTATAAGATGTAACTAATGGTCATTTTTTCCCTTGTGATAAGTGCAAAGGTTCGTATTACTTCCCTGACAAAGTATCTCCTTTTAATGAGACTTAAATACAAGCAAGACATACAATTTTTCCCAAAGAAGTGTTAAAGCTGCACAACTATTGGATATTGAATTTTAAATTTTTATCTTTATGTAATAATCTATTAAATAAAATATGCTTAATTTGCTTTATTCTCTTCTGACTGAAAGACTCAAATATATAATCTATTTTTATGCTTACAAATGCTAAATGGATTTTTCACCTAGTTTCTGGAATCTACTCATTAAACTGATTCAAAGAGAATCACTTAGCAGTTTTCTCTAACCTATCCTTTGCATCTAATTGTTTGCAGTTGAGTCAATATATGTTTGTCTTTAAATGTTAAACACATAAGCAGCAATGTTTATGCTGTTTAAGTGTGATTAACTTGTGAAAAATGCATCAAGTGCCCTGAGATCTGCAGCATTTATTTAAAAACTATGTCTAAAGTTTTGAAGAATAAAAAATGGCTTGACAAGGAGGCAGCGCACAAAGATTCTGACACATCAAGGGAAGAAGATCAAACAGGAAGAGAGCAGGCATATTCCCACTGATGGCTTCAATGTCTGGCTGCACTGCAAGGGGCCCAGAGAACAGGCAGACATGAAAAATAGAGAAAGAAGAGAGACATGAATCTCAAGGTGAAGAAATGAAAGACCGTTTGACATTCAAAAATGATTTCTATTTTTGCAAGTTTTGCACCATGAATAAATTCAACTCAACCTAACTTAGTTAAGTCACAATGCAACTAGTTTTCTACATATGTAAAGAATGTAACAACAGCACATTATCTCTCATCAAATGTTTCTATTAAATAAATCTGAGCTTTCATAAATTTTCTTTTTGGTAATATGTTAATTATCCTTAAGTACTTGTTCAAAGGCATTTCAATTCAGCACTCCAATTTATGACCACAATGCATCTTGATCGATGTTACCCCTTTACAATTTTTCAATAACATCTAATATAACATAAAAAATAGATGGGTGAGATGGATTTTAAAATTTGTAAGACTTTAATTTATTTTCCACAAAACTTAGAATAAATTTTTACATTTCTTTATACATAATAAACGTTAATTGATTAAATGACATGATCTAGCTAAGCACTGACTGGAACATTTAATTATGTTCTCAGGGTTTTTTTGTATTGTCCAGTCATCTATTATTTTAAATTTCAATATTTAAATTAATTAAGTTGTGTTTCAAATGCAAGCTATTCCACCATCTGTATGGCACTGGCTTTAGGTTAGAATTAGTTATTTTCAAATTCTCTTGAGTAAAAGCATATAGATATAGCCAAATAGGGCAAAAGAAATGGGAAGAAAACTATACTAAATTAAAAGTATTGGATTTAAAATCACATGGCACATTTAAAACAATAGTAATAAAGACAGACCTCTTGTGTCCATATCTTGGGGTTCATTTAACTTAACATCATCATATATGGTCATATGTACACGCTTTTGAGCTTTTCAGCTCATCTGATAAGATTATCTTATATGTCTACTAATTACTGCAAATAAGGGAAACCATGGGACTTTAATTTCTTTGGGACTGGGTGACTTCACTTAATATGATTTTTTTCAAGTCTTTCCATTTCCTAACAAATGGGGTGGTGTTGTTCTTTCTGATGGAAGCACATAAATCCATTTTCTTGGTCCACATTTTCTTGATCCACTCATTTACTGAGAAGCATCTGGTAATGTACTCACTGCATTACTCATGTAACTGTAACCCCTCTGTACAGCATCTTTACAATGAAATAAAATTAAAAAAAGAAAAGCCAAATGATGATTTTTAAATATCTTTTAAAAAGTAATGGATTTAAGAATGTATTAGACCTAGATTAGAAGTTTACTTTTAAAAAGTGGGATTTTGTTTGAAATCCAGTAGAATCCAGATAGGGACTGTTAGCTTATTTCAAAGCCACCTTCCCAGCACCTTTCCTATCATCTTAATGCATTCAGTATTTCATTTTGAATTGAAACATTGCTTCCATCAACACTAAAATAAAATATATAAAAATACTAACGTTTTAGTTACATAATCATATACTATTAAATAGCATTAATGAGCCATGTCGGCAATCCTGATTTTAAAACCTGAAAGAAATTAGAAATTAAGAAGAAATGTGATAATTAAGAATTATCTGAGGAATAATGAGACTATTGGAACAATTTAATCAAGAGATAGTGTTTTCCATTAAAAGTATTTCTCACGCACGGGGGATGGGAAGGGATGGGAAGGGGAAACAAAGGAGGAGGCTACAATGTTTGATAAAAAATGTACTCATTATCTTGCCCATGTAATTGTAACTCCTCTGTACAGTATTTTCACAATAAAAAAATAAAAAAAATTCTCACCCAGTTTGTATTTATATTATAATAATGGAAACTTTGACTTGAGAGTATCAATGTTGCATTTTCCCCAATCTTCATTTTATTTATGTGTTAAGACTCAAGATTGTGAATGTCTTTCCTTTGTGATTTGGTAAAATATTTAACTGGAAATATATAATACAATATTTGAGATGAACTCCAATTTTTAATCCCAGTATAATCATTCTACACTTCCATTTATCAACTACAGATGGACGGTTGCTAGGGATATTTGACTGAGAGGGAAAAGTATTTCACTAGGATTTTTTAAGGAAAAACTTTCATAAGCCCTTTCAAGGAACTAGAAGATCATTTTCAGTGTGACTAATGTCAGTATTACCATTTTGACTTTCATATTACTCTGAACTTGATTGAAATGTTTTTATTATTTTTTTAATTTTATTTTATTTTATTTGAGAACATACTGTACAGAGGGGCTATAATTACATGGGCAGGATAATGCATACATTTCTTACCAAGCATTGCAGCCTCCTCCTTTGTTTACCCTTCACCTCCCTTCCCAGCCTACCCCCTCCCCCCACCCAATTATATCCCCCTCCCCCCCCACTCCGACATTGTAAAGTTGGTTTAGACCTGACATTTTGCACTTCTCATTGTTGCAACAGGTCCACCTGAATCCTTAAACGACTTGTTTGTCCCCATCTCCTCCACATGTTATACTGACATCAAATATAGTGAAAGCGGGGGTTACACTGTGGGGGAGGGACATACAAAGCAACAAAGAAATAATCTTATAAATGCGTTAGAAACACATGCATGAAAGAAACGAAAACATTAAAATACATATTTAAGGGTTCATTTTCCTAACATCACATTATCTGACCTTTTCGGCTTGACTCATACCTATACTAGATATTGCAAATAAGGGAAACCATGGGACCTATGCTTCTTTGGGCCTGGCTTACTTCACTTAATATAATTTTTTCCAAACCTTTCCATTTCCTAACAAATGCGGAAATGTCATTCTTTCTGATGGAGGCATAGAATTCCATTGTGTATATATACCACATTTTCTTGATCCATTCATCTACTGAGGGGCATCTGGGTTGGTTCCATATATTAGCTATGGTAAATAATGCTGCAATAAACATAGTTGTGCTGGTAGCTTTAGTGTGGTCTTGTTTGTAAACATTTGGGTAAATGCCCAAAAGTGGGATTGTTGGATCATAGGGGAGATCTATGTGAATTCTTTTGAGGAACCTCCATACTGCTTTCCAAAGTGGTTGAACAAGTTTACATTCCCACCAACAATGAAGTAAGGTTCCTTTCTGTCCACATCCCCTCCAGCATCTGTTGTTGTTAGAGTTCTTGATTTTTGCTCTTCTAACTGGAGTGAGGTGAAATCTCAATGTTGTTTTGATTTGCATTTCATTTATGGCTAGGGATGTTGAACATTTCTTCATGTGTCTATTGGCCATCCTTCTTTCTTCTTCAGAGAAGCTTCTCTTTAAGTCTTTCGCCCACTTATTTATTGGGCAGTTGTTTCTTTGAGGATTTGTTGTTGGGTGGTTTAATTTTTTGAGGTCCAAGTATATTTTAGATATGAGACCCTTGTCCGTTGTATGGCTAGTAAAGATCTTCTCCCAATCGGTGGGCTTTCTATTGATCTTGCTAGCTATGTCATTTGCCCTGCAGAAGCTCTGCAACCTTATGCAATCCCATTTGTCCAACCTTTCTTTGATTTGTTGTGCTTCCGGGTCTCTATTCAGAAAATTTCGGCCTGAGCCAAGGAGACCTAGGGTTTCTCTTATTCCATCCTGTAATGTTTTCAGAGTGTCTGCTTTGAGTTCAAGGTCTTTGATCCATCTGGAGTTGATTCTGGTGCAGGGTGATATATAAGCATCTAGCTTTAGTTTTCTACATGTAGTTAACCAATTTTGCCAGCACCATTTACTGAAGAGGCTGTCTTTCTTCCATTCTATTGTTTTAGCTTCCTTATCGAAGATTAGATGGCTATAGGTCTGTAGGTTCATTTCTGGGTTTTCAATTCTATTCCATTGGCCCTGAGGTCTGTTTTTATGCCTATACCAAGCTGTTTTGATTACTATGGCTTTATAGTAGAGTTTGAAATTTGGTATTGATATTCCTACAGCAGTATTCTTTCCGTTGAGGAGCGTTTTTGCTATTCGGGGTCTTTTATTGTTCCATATGAATTTTTGGATTGCCTCTTCTATTTCCTTGAAGAAGACAAGGATGCCCACTCTCTCCACTTCTCTTCAATCTAGTATTAGAATGCCTAGCTACAACAATAAGACAAGATGCAGACATAAAGGGGATCCAAATAGGGAAAGAAGAAATAAAACTCTCCCTCTTTGCAGATGACATGATCTTGTATTTAAAGAATCCCATAGACTCCACTCCCAAATTACTCAAGCTGATTCAAAACTTTGGCAAAGTAGCAGGTTATAAATTAACCCCCCAAAATCAATGGCTTTTCTGTATGCCAACAATGAGAAAAGTGTGGCTGAAATTAGGAAAGCTACTCCATTTGTAATAGCCCCACAAAAAATAAAATACCTAGGAATTAACGTAACCAAAGAAGTGAAGGACCTCTATGATGAAAACTTTAAAATCTTGAAAAAGGAAATCAACACAGAACTTAAAAAATGGCAAAACCTCCCATGCTCCTGGATTGGCATGATTAACATCGTGAAAATGGCAATACTTCCCAAGACTATCTACAAATTCAACGCGATACCTATCAAAATTGATTGAATGTTTTTAAAGAGAATTATTTGAGATGCCTACAGTATTAAAACTGCCACTCAATATTGATAAAATTTCACTTGAAAGAAAATTATATATTACTTTTAATCAAATTTCTATAGTGTCATTATGACTTTTACAAAGACCAGGGACTATGAATTAAGTGAAATTAAAATATTTTTAAGTTAATCTGTTCATTTGATTTTTGCATATGTTCACTAAATCAGAAATTCTATGTTGTCTGTGTTTGCATTGTACATTCTGGAGTGAATGCTGTTCTCATAAAATTTTTGCTTACATATGCTCTTTTTCAGGAGCGTAAGAAAGGGTTTGGAAGGTTCAATATGGTAATAAAAGGGAAATTTATTGCAGGTTAGCTAAGAGAAATCGGCATAAGCTTTGAATTCATCTAATATATGTTTTATACAGTTAAATATGAAGCAAAGAAAGAAATGGAATTCCTTTCAAGCCATAGTATATTATCATTCAACAATTTAAACACTATAACTGCTTAAACTTGCCAAAGGCTCAACTCTATCTCCCCGAAAATTGTAAAGTCTATCCAGATTGTAGTAAAAAAGGCTATTTATTTTGAAGTGTAATCTTTAGTGTTGTTATCCCTACAGCATGATCAAAATAGGATTTCAGACTCTGCATTGAATTTTATTTCATGTATCTCTCAACATTCAAGTTCCCTAAGATTAATATAAAACATTTCAAAGAAAAGAGTAGTATTATTTATACGGTGATCTGTGACGAATAATAAATATCTTAAATGCTGTGCTGATCATCAGTGTTATACTATTTAACTACCCCCATGATTTTATTTGTTCCAACAAAAATCTGTAAGCTTCAATTAAGAGCACCTGTTTCATCTGTGTTGACAATTATATTATAATGGGTTAACCAAAGAACCATCCTTCCTTTTCTTCTTTCGTGTTCAAATATTTACTTCGAACCATTTCCTATTCAGTGTCTTCTTTTGATTTTCTGTTCTGTTTTCATTTTTAACCAAACTTACAAAGGGAAAAAAAAAAGACCTCAGTTGTATTTTCTATTATTATTTCTCCTCTAAATATAAACACCCTTTTCCTACTTGAAATTTCTAAGCCCATTGTCACTCATTTCCTTGGCATAATTTTGACCTCTTATTTTTTCCCTTGATGGATACTGTCATTTTCTTCCTTCAGTGATATGACCTCCTTGTTTCCCCACGAAACATAATTTCTGATTTTCTGCTATAATAGAATCTAAAGCACACTGATCTCATTTATTTTATACTTTGAGAGGACTTTTTGCTTAGCTTATCTAAGTCAGTTTCACTCATTTTGAATTTCTGTAAAGAATTCACTTCTATGTTTTGTAACAATAGTTTATTTTTTAAATTTATTATAAAGGTGATGGACAAGGGGGTTATAGTTGCATGAGTAAGGTAATGAGTACATTTCTTTTTAAACACTGTTACACCTCCCTCATTTTCTTCCCCTTACCACTCCTCACTCCCCTCTCTGCCCAAGCAGTAAAGTTCATCTCCAAAATAGTGTCTAGTGAGTATCATTGTTGCATTAGTTCATGTTATGTCCTGTTGTTTCTGTGATTCCTATTTTCTTCCATGGATCAGATAAGCTCACATACAATACAAAGGGTACAAAAAACTAAAACAGAAAGAAAAAAAGAGAAATAACTGCATACAGGACATAGTAAGTACCTCTTGTTTCCAATTCTTGGAGTCCATTTTGGTATGCTATGCATTTAGCAGTTGTGATACTCTGCTAAGTATATCATAGACATATTTTAGTTATTAAAAAAGAGGGAAATTATGTAGCCTGTATTTCTTTGGACCTAGCTTGCTTTGCTTAAGGTAATTTTTCTAGGCTTTTCCATTTCCTTACAAATGGGGCAATAGCATTGTCTCTGATGGAAGCATAGAACTCCATTGTATGTATATATACATCTTGCTGATTCATTCCTCTCCTGAGGGTATCTGGGTTGGTTCCATACCTTAGCTATGATAAAAAAAAAAAAAACGCTGCAATGAACATGTAATGCTGCTGGGGATGTGGCCAATCTAATGCTACTACACTGTTTTTGGGAGTGTAAAGTTGTTCAACTACTCTGGAAAGCAGTATAGAGGTTCCTCAAAAAGCTAAACATATACAAGATGAGGGAGTAACAATGCTCAAGAGGAAATGTACTTATTACCTTACTCATGTACCTACAATCCCTCTGTACAGTATCTTTACAATTCCCCTATGACCCAGCAATCCCACTCCTGGGCATTTACCCAAAGGACCATAAACAAGACTATACTGAATTTACCATCATTTCTATTTATTAGCCAAATATTTTTTTAGACAGCTGGGAAAGAAAAGCTTCTAATATTATATTTAATCATTTTCCTAAAAAATTTGTAGAACATGTATAAAGTCTAATGGGATCATTATATGCATTTTCTTCACTAATTTCTGTTTATTTTTCTCCTTTGCAAATTATATTTTATACACTACTTAGATTTCCTTCTCAATCTCCAGAAATATACTTTTATAGATCATAATTCCTACCCAAATAATTTTCCAAATAACTTCTATTTGCAAAATAATTTTTCATTAAAACCATTTCATTGAATTAAATATGTCTATTTTGGAATAAGACATAGTATTTAATTTTTAATATTTATTAAATGTTTAGAAATTTTATATTTTACTAGATGTGTGCTTTGTTTTGGTCAAATATGACATTTTTTAAAATATTAATTGATAACTATTTTCATGAAATATGGGAACTTGGAACATACTGTCACTTTGACTTTACCTGTAAGATTCTCCTAAGTTGTCTTAAGTTTTAGCACCTCTCACATGAACATTTTTATTTAAATGTATCAAGAGAAATATATCTGCTTTCCCAATCTTATTCAATTTTCTTCCCTAAGGGTCAACTTCAAATCAATTTTGGAAGAGAATACATTTTATGAGTACATATTATTTGTATGTGGCTGTAATACATAGTTCTACATTAGGAGAAATAATCCCTCCCCTATTTATTTTCATGAATGAATTGACATCTGGTGTTTTCCAAATGGACTATATGTTGGCTTTCTTATTTTTATTTATTTTTAATATAACTTTTAAAATGGAAGGTGAATTACAAAATCATGATTTTTTTCTAATATCATTGTTTTCTTTGTGTCTATTATTTTGAATGAGGTCACTACAAATTCCTAAGTGTGTGATGTACTTTCATGTTGGTCTCATTTCTTATATTTACTAATATTCTATCCAGGATACATTTAAGAAGATGCAGTTACTTTGTTTTGATTTGATGGTCATGATATATTTTTTCCTTTGAAGCCTCCATTCCTTCGTCACGAATTTTGAATGTAAAAATGTAAAAAAGAGAAAACATGTTTACTAGTATTAAGAATGCTTGAAAAACAATTTACACTAACAGCAAACTTTTTCCTTTCTTTTTTGAATTAAGTTTTTTATTGTGAAAATATTCTACAGAGGGGTTACAGTTACATGAGCAAGGTAATGAGTACATTTCCTAACAAGCATTGTTGCCTCCTCCTTTGTTTTTCCCCTACCATCCCTTCCCTCCCATCTCCAGGGCTACACCCCTAAGCTCACCTCTCTACCTCCCACTCCTCTACCCCTCCACTCCTCCACCCCTGCCTAAATTGTAAAGTTCATTTTTCTGTCTTGTACATATCGTTGTTGCAATGGTTCACTTGTATCCCTATTTAAACAATTTGTTTTTTCCCTTCCCCTCCACAAACTATACCAACATCAAATACAGTGAAAACAGGTGTTATACTGTGGGAGAGGGACATACAAAGCAACAAAGAAATATCTTTTAAATATGTTAGAAACAATAGCAAGGAAGAAAACAAAAAATACTTATGTCCTTATCTTGGGGTTCATTTTGCTTAACATCATCTTATCTGACCTTTTCTGCTTGTCCCAGCATATACTTATGCTTTATTGCAAATAAGGAAAACTATTGGACCTTTGTTTCTTTGGGCCTGGCTTACTTCACTTAATATAATTTTTTCCAAGTCTTTCTATTTCCTAACAAATGGGGTAATGTCATTCTTTCTGATAGAGACATAGACTTCCATTGTGTACATTTTCTTGATCCCCTCAGTAGATGAATGGATCAAGAAAATTGTTATTCTTTCTGACATTGTGTTGCTATATAGCCCGAAATTTCATTCAACCCGTGTGTGTGTGTGTGTGTGTGTGTGTGTGTGTGTGTGTGTGTGTGTGTCTGTGTGCCACTGCCTCCTGTTGTTGCTAGGCTTTCTTGCCCATAACTAGTGCTCTAACACCTCAGGCATCCCTCTAAATCAGCTTTTTACTAGTTAATTTGAAATGAGATTTTACAGGCATTTCATCTTAGGCAGGCTTCCTACCATGATCCTCTGATCTCGGTCTCTGGAGGAAAGCTAGCACCAAAAATGGAGAATGAAGTATATAAATAAATAAATAAATCAGATAAGAAACACTGATGTGAAGATGGAGATATCATAATTTTTATACAGGGCCATCTGTGGTGGTTCTTGCCTGCTATCCCAGTTACTTATGAAGAGAAGACTGTAAGAAGTTTGAAGCCAGCTGGTGCAATTAGAGAGGACCTGTTACACCGAACATCTGTACAATGTAACATGCACCTGTGATTTCCGTTATGGTAAGAGCTGTAGGCTCAGCAGCCCTAGGCACCCAAAATGGTACTTAATTTGGAAAATAAAGAAAGAGGCAAGTAAGGTCAAGTGTTATATTGCATGCCTTGTAAGCATGAGTCCCTGAGTTCATATGTTAAAATCTACATAACCTACATATATATGTGAATATACATATGTATAAAAGTTCAGATATATGTGTGTATATATATATATATATATATATATATATATATATATATACTATATCTATATATAAAGTGAAGATAAGTAATACAAATTCTTTGTGAATTTTAAAGAAAATAGTGGTGAGGCAAAAATGGCATTCATGATTAAGATTCTAGGAACCATGATTTTCTAGAATCTATTCAAACAATTTTACTTTTATTCTCATTCTAAAAGATGTACAAGGGCTGGGAACGTGGCTTAGTGGTAGAGTACTTGCCTAGCATACATGAAGACCTGGGTTCAATTCCTCAGGACCACATAAACAGTAAAAGCCAGAAGTGGAGCTGTGGCTCAAGTGGTAGAGTGCTAGACTTGAGCATAAGAAGCTCAAGGACATTGCCCAGCCCTGCATAAAGGAAAATAGTCTAATTTTAAACATTTTAATAAATTTAAGGAACAGTCTCAAGAAACAAACAAGTAATATGATCATGCATTTCAGAATGCCAAAAAAACTCTATCTTGAAATTTATCCATGTGAGTAGGGACTGAATTATGACTTATAAAAGAAACATAGGAATATACACCATTTTCTCAATTTTTCCAGGTTTGTGAATATTTCCTTTTCCTTATTTTGTCAGTACTGGGTTTTGAACTCAGTAGCTTACAGTCTTACTTAGCATTTTCCACTCAAGGTTGGTGCTCTACAACTTGAACCACACCACGACTTCTATTATTTTACTAGTTAATTGGAGTCTCTCAATTGTCTCCCCAGGCTGGCTTTGAACTGGGATCCTTACATCTCAGTCTTCTAAATGGCTAGGAGACCATCATTAATTATCAGCATCCAACTAAATATTTTAAACACAAGTATTTTCAGTGTTAGGAAACGTAGAAATGTAAATGAATTACAATATCCTTGTATATTTATTTACATGCTACAAACATCTATACTCTTCAGCATTAAAAGTTTGAAAAAATTGTAGTGTATTTTCTTACTGTAGTATACGAGGTATAGTTTTAAGAATTAAGCACAATGTTTGAAATGAATAGTTTTTTTTTCTCTTTTTGATGGCCTGATAATATTTATTGGCGATCAATAACATTCAATAGTCTATAAACTTGATTTTCCCTCTTTAAGGCAATATTTTGAAGTAAAAATACAGATACCAGTGACAGATCTCTGCTCTTCTGGCTTCAGTGAGGACTCAGCCTATTTTCTCCATGTTGTAGGCTATCACTATTATGTTCTGGGAACCAAATGAAATAGATTTCTAAGAATATTATTGATAGTATGCTTAATAGTTTGGAACAGCAAATTTAATTAACTTAAAATATTAAATATGACTCTTCAGTGAAAAATACACTGCTTACATAATTTTCTGATTTTTAAATGTTAAGAAATTTAATAGCTGTCCTAAATTGTGAAACTATATAAACTCAGTAATACATTGATTATACATAAAAGCAGAGAACCCTAAAGTCTTCTGCTAGTATTCCATTGTATTCCTAGTGAATACTCAAAATGAGTATTTTACTTAATACAAATTATAGCTTCATTCTTTAATTCTTTTTTAATTTAATTTAATTGTAAAGGTGATGGACAGAAGGATTATAGTTGTATAGGTCAGGTATTGAGTATATTTCTTGTAAAACATTGTTTCCCCTCCCTCAGTTTTTGCCCATCCCCGCCTCCAGTGCTCCGCACCAAGTGGTAAAACATTTGCAACATATTGTCTTATGAATATCAATGCTGCAGTGGTTCACCCTTTGTCCTTTGTCTCACCATTTTGTTGTTCCCCTTCCCTTCCCTAATTCAAATAAACATATACTCATAATGTTGAAATTTCATGCTCATTTTATTTTGCAAAATTAATGCTTAAATTGCATGTTAAGAGACTTTAATGCCACAATTCCTTATTCCTTTCTGTATTAACATATTTATGTATGTATAATATATATCAATATATAACACAAATTAATTTATGTATGTATGTATGTATGTATGTATGTATGTTTGAGGACTGTGACTTAAACTCAGGGCTTTGGGATCTTGATGGTATTTTTACTTGAGGCTGACACTGTATTAGTATTTGAATCACAGTCCAATTTCAGTAGTTTATTGGTTAATTAGATAAGAGTTTCACTGCCCGGGCTGACTTTGAAGCATAGTGCTTAGATCTCAGCTTCCCAAATAGCTTTAATTATAGTTGCCAATCACCAGCATCCAGCTTCTGTTTCTTGTCATGGAGATATTATCTTCAAAATCCACCTATGAAGATCTTACAATAAGCATCTTTGCATCTCAAAATAGTAAAATATCCTACAGATTCTGACTAATTTTTATAAGACAATGTAATTTATCTTAGGATGTACTGCTTTCATGACGCTCATAGCCTGGATTAATAGTGTAAGCTAATTATCTGTAGTTATATTAATTAATCTTTCATTAAATTTTCTTGTCTTTAACCTGATTATAACAATAATATCTATGATTGCTATGAAGAGTAAAACAAATTAATATTTCTAAAATTATTACGAAGTACCTATGATTAAATGTGTTCTTACTGAATGCTAGTTATTCTCATCCAAACAATGAGCTTTTGATATGTATTAGAGTTTGTTAATAGTACTAACTCTAGGATGATATGGTTGTAGAAGAAATGTAAAAAGTGGAAAGCATTCTTTAGGACTTTGGTTACTGTACTGCTATTTTTCTGTTACATTTAAAATAGGTTTTGGTTATATTAAAATTATGCCACAAACAAATGTCATTAAGTGAATTAAAGCATTAATAGAGAAATCTAGGACACAGGAGACAAGATTATTCTTAAAGAGATGATCTTATTAAGATTATTGTTAAGGAGACAAAATAGAGAAAAAGAGCAGAGCAGAGAAGAGAAGAGAAGAGAGAGAAGACAAGACAAAGGAAGAGAGGAGAGTAGAGAAGAAGAGACAAGAGAGAAGAAGAGAAGAGAGGAGGAGAAGAGAAGAGGAAAGGAGTGGAGAAGAAAGGAGAGGAGAGGAGAGAAGAGAAGTGAAGAGAAGAGAAGAGAAGAGTAAAGAGAAGAGAAGAGAAGAGAAGAGAAGAGAAGAGAAGAGAAGAGAAGAGGGGAAGGGACAAAAGAGAAAAAGGGAAGAAGCCAAGGACAAAGATGAGCAGAAGAAAAAAGAGGGCAAGAAGAAGAACATGTTGGTTGTCAGATTGTTTTGGGACAGAAAGAACAATGACAGCTGAAGCAAAAGGAGGAGTGAGTAGAAGAGCAAAGAGTAAGAAGAAGGGTGAGAAAGAGAGAAGGAGGAGGTAAAGGACGAAGAAGGGGAAATCAAGAAAAGGAGAAAGAAATAATAAAAATGTTGGAAATTTGGAGAGTAGCCTATGTGGCAAATGAGTAGCCTTTTTATCTTAAGCAAAATGCACATAATTAAATTCTTAGGGAATTAGTAAATACAAGAGAAAATGCAGCTGGATCGCCAGTGAAGATCACTATTTTTCAAAACATATAATGCAGAACTTACTAAATGTTCTTTCCTTACCTAAACTTGGCAGGTTTAAGAAGTTCCTTTTATTCTGGTTTCTTTTTGGCCTGTGTTTTAGGGGAAAAATTCAAGAAACTATATTTAAGGGTAGACTTTATTGCAATTGTCTTCACTGAAGTTTGTGAGACATTTTCATTCCTTCTGCTCTCTCTTTTTTAATCATTTTTCCATAATAATTGAAGGTTTTGAACTCTTTCCCTTTGTGTGTCATCAGATAAATTCAATTAATGCTTCTATTTCAATTATCCTAGTTTCTTTTGTTCAATTTCATCCTCTTTTCTATTTTATATAGAAGTTATCCATTATTTCTGTGATGGTTACATTCATCTTTTAATTTAGTATTTCTTTGATTCTAATCATCTCCCTTATAAAAACTGAGCAGCTGTGTGATATAACGTTCTCCTATTTTACTCAGATTTTATTTTTCCACACTTTTAACTACACAGACTAGATTTTAAAACTTTAAATCTGCTAAATTATTATCCTCACTATGTGCATTCATTTGATTTGTCCTTCCTAAGTTTACTAATATTTTCATTGAAATATTTTACAATATTTCTTACATCAAACAAATTGCATAGGTGTTAAAATTTCAATAATGCTTTGACTAATTTAACAAGACTATATTTCATATGGCTCTCATGTTCAGAAATAGGCCTTGGCTATATTTACATTCTTCATCTCATTTCCTAAGTTATTGCTTTTCTCCTATAATCAAATAAGTAGGAAACTATATTGCAGTTGGATTAAAAGTTCAAGTATTATAGGCCAAGATACTTGACTCAGAGATAGCAAAAACATCTATTTCTTTATTTTTCTAGAAACAAACATGCGATTAAGAAAGGGAAATTGTTCCATTGGTAATTACAGGTGGAATTTCAGCGAGCGATGGGAATAATCTTGCTTACTGCACAATGGGACATGATACTATTGAAGCTATTTCGTAAAAAAAGATAAATATTGATTCATTACTTCTAAGTCAGTAATGCTATATAGATGTCTCCTTTTATGCCTTATAGTATGTGTGTGTGTGTGTGTAGTTCTCTGCAGTAAAGGGACTTGTTAGTTACACTGTCTTACAATCTAGTATAGATATTTAGGTATTTTTGAAAGTATTAATAGCTAATGTATTTGGGGCATCTGTGGGTATTGTGAATTTTATAAAACTAATATTATTTAATGACAATGGAAAGAAATAGCTCAAGTAAGATTTGTTTTAAATTACCTGATCAAAATTCAAGAGAATTAATTACTCTAGACTATATGAGACTATACTATAGACTATATTACTGTATGAGAAATGTAAAAAAAGGCTCTACTGTGTTCTACCAAGAAAAGAAATCTGAATTGTTCCAGAAATGAGTTTTGGATTTATATTGACTAATTAGAAAATGATATTCACTGTGAGTATTTGAAAATGGAAGACTTAAATATCTTCTATGGAAGTGACTAAAGATTTCAGCATCAGTTGATATTATATTTTACAATTGAAGGATTCTGGAAAGATCAGTCTTCATTAGTGAGAAATTTGAATATCAGTCTGGAAGTGCAATTTATCCTGTAGATAATAGGAAACAGCTAAACATTTGAGCAAGAACATGACATGACAGAAGGTTCATTTCAGGTATATTGAGCTATGAGATTATGAAAAATGAATATAAAGATGGAAAACGATTGCTCTTGAAGGATTAAAACCTATCAGAGAAGAGAATTCAGCTTGAAGAGAAGTAACAAAAGACCATCTTATAAAAGGATGAATTAACATTTTAGCATGCAGAGATAAGATATGAAAGTAGAACGCAGAAAATGAGTAATATGCAAATATTAAAAATCTTCTCTAATGAGTAAGTCAGATAAAATAATTAATTTTCCTTGGGAAAAAAGGAATTTTAGTCTTCTGATGCTGTCAATAAATAGAATCTTATGCTTTCATCAATGATTATATAATTTCTCTTAAAAATAGTATTCTATAAATTAATAAAAATCTATAAATTAATAATATATCTATAAATTAATGCCTTGTGAAGCAAGGTACTATTCTCTCACACCTGTAATCTTAGCTACTCAGGAGGCTGCATTCTGAGGATAGCAGTTCAAAGCTAGCTCAGATGGGAAATGTCACAAGACTATCCTTAGTTAACAAGTGCAAGTGTGGCTAAGAGATAGAGTACCAGCCCCTTGAGCAAAGAAGCTAAGGGGCCGTGTGAGTGCCAATACCAGAAAATGAATGTATATACACATTTGTTTGTATATTTATATATCTACATATAATATATTCACACATATATCCATTTCTCCTTGTGTACAGAAAACTATACTACAGTATAGAAGATAGAATATAGAATAGAATATATTATACATGATTAATAAAAACTCATATAAAAGTTCATATATATGAATAACTGCTACGTATATAAATATAGACTATAGAATATATATAGAATTGAAATTGTAACATATTATAAAATAATTGTAGCATAATATATTGTAATATAATTTTATATAATATATAATATATAAATATAGAATATAGAATAGCTATAAATAAATATAGAATAAAAATGCTAATTCTATAAACTACACTAACATTATATATAGAATGCTTATTCTATATTTATATGTTATATTGTGATATGCATATGATTAACAAAAACTTACATAAAACTATTCTATTATTCAAATCCTATGTCTGAAAAAGTTGTAAAAGTTCCATCTAATTTTTTTATCTTCCAAGAGATCCCTATTTCATCTATGTTTCGATTTCCATACAGTCATTTTTGAATAATATGTGATTTCAAGAGAGTATACATCATGGTCTTCCTACACTTTAATGAGAAAAGGTATGTTTTGAAAATATATCATTTCAATTAAATGAAAGCAATTCTTTTTAGGAAGACCTTGAATTTTAAGGTAAAATATTATGGACAAATTTAATTCAAATAAGTGGAATGAAAGACTTTCTATAATTTTGTCTGTCCTATGACCTCTCCCTGGAATTTTCAGAAAATAGAATATGTTAACTAGCTTTGTTAATCATATGGTCAACAAAATAAATTACAATAAATATGAGCTGCTTCTTACTCTCATGACATTTTATTTCCATGTATTATACTGTTATTCTTTTCATATGACAGGTACATTTTCTATTCTAAAAATTATCATGCACTTGACATCCATAATAAGTTTGATTCCTGGAGATTTTATCTAAGATTCTCCAATTGTATCATAATAGGCCTCTGATAATGTTAGAATTCCAGAATGTATGAATGAAGTCACCCAGATATATAGAAAAGGCATTAGCAATAAAATTTAGATATAATTTAGGGATATTCCACTTCTGCTCATGCCTCTTTCATTTATTGAGTCCTGTGATTATTAAGACATGGTCCATTTTTTTATAGTTTTTGTGTTTGATTACTGTTTCAGAGGTATATCACATTGTCTATTTGTATGCAAGCTTTCTTGACTCGCCTTATTTTGCTAAAGCCTACCATATTCAGCATACATGCTACACTCATAAATGAACTTTCAGAGTATCTCCAAGGTCATTATTACAAAAGGTTATTATTGTTGTTGAGGATAGTGAATATACGAAATACAGACATTGTTTTACTTCCTTTTCGAAATTTGCTTTGAGATAGTGAGATAATAATTTTGAATGAAGTTACATAGATATTTAATGTGATCTTCAAATAGGGTCTTTGAGGAATTGTTGTTGTTTTGGTGGTGGTTTCTTTTTCCTTCTGTTGCTTTTCATTTTAGGAAAAGTTAAAGCCAAAAATTTTGGATAAGGATCAAAATGGTCAGTGTTTATATTCTGGGAGAAATTAGCTCCAAATGTATTGACAGGATCTATAATAAAATTAGCATAGGCCAATTTTCTGAGAGCCAGAGACTTCACTACAGATGAGGAAAGCTCTCAAAAAAATCTGTGCAAAAAAATTTCTCCACGGAATCATGCTTCTTTTCATGGAAGAACTCCAAGATTATAAACATGGGTCTGGGCATGAAAAACCTTTCTCCATGCAGTACAGATAATAGGTAAGCAGGTGATCACCACTGTTCTCCAAGAAACGTAATCATCCTAATAAATACTGTTAGCTAGCTTTCCTTCATTATTAATGAAATATCAGATACTTTACAACAGCAGCTTCCAGATGGTCTACACACTCAGTTGTAGCACATGGATCTACACCTGTTATGTTAGTCACCCCTGATGTTATTTCCTAAAGAAAGTTTCCTTGAAATTCAGACAATATGGCTTTTATTACATTGCTAACTGTTCATCTGTTTTTATTTTAATACTAGTTATTGCAAATAAGGGAAACCATGGTACCTATGTTTCTTTGGCCTGGCTTACATCACTTCATATAATTTTTTTCCAAATCTTTCCACTTCCTAACAAAAGGGCAATGCCATTCTTTCTGATGGAGGCATTGACATTTTCTCGATACATTCATCTACTGAGGGGCATCTGGGTTGGTTCCATATCTTAGCTATGGTACATAATGTTGCAATACTTATAGTTGTGCTGGTAGCTTTAGTATGGTCTTATTTGTGATCATTCAGGAAAATGCCCAAAAGTGGGATTGCTGGGTCATTGGGGAGCTCTATGTGGAGTCTTTTGAGGAAACTTCACACAGCTTTCCAAAGTGGTTGAACAGTTTACACTGCCACCAACAATGCAGTAGGGTTCCCTTCTGTCCACATCCCCTCCAGCATCTATTGTTATTAGAGTTCTTGATTATAGCCATTCTAACTGGGGTGAGACCTCAGGACCAATGGAATAGAATTGAAAACCCAAAAATGAGCCCACAGACCTATAGCCATAGGACCCTTCGATAAGGGACCTAAAAAAATAGAAAGACAGACTCATCAGTAAATGGTGCTGGCAAAATTGGTTTATCACTTGTAGAAACTAAAGCTAGCTCCTTATAAATCACCCTCTAACAGAATGTACTCCAAATGGATCAAAGACCTTGGGGTAAAAGCAAACACTCTGAAAACATAACAGGAGGAAATAGGAGAAACCCTAGGTCTCCTTGGCACAGGCTGAAATTTTCTTAATAGAGACTCAGAAACACAACAAATCAAAGAAAGGTTGGACAAATATAATTGCATAAAATGGTAGAGCTTCTGCATGGCAAAGGTCATAGCTAGAAAGATCAATAGAAAACACATGGATTGGGAGAAGATCTTCACTAGCCATACAATAGACAAGAGTCTCATATAAAATATACCTAGAAATCAAAAAAATTAAATCCCCCAACAACAAATCCACAAAGAAACAACTGCCCAATAAATAAGTGGGATAAAGACTTAAAGAGAAAGTTCTCTGAAGAGGAAATAAGAATGTCCAATAAACACATGAAGAAATGCTGAACCTCTCTACCCATAAAAGAAATGCAAATCAAAACGACGAGATACCAATTCATTCAGTTAGAATGGCTAAAGTTCCTTTTCAACATAATGTCTTGTACATCTCATTGTTACAATGAATCAGCCTGTATCCTTATTTCAGCATTTTGTTATTTCCCCTCACCTCCCCAAATTAGAAAAATGTATATACAAGATGCAGGGCACCAGAATCAAATACAGTGACAACAGAGGTTATACTATGGGGGAAGAACATACAAAAGAAACAAAAAAATCACATAGTACATTAGAAACAACAGGGAAGGGATGGTATGTGACAAAAAAAAGGAAGAGGCAACAATGCTTGTTCATGTAACTGTAACCCCTCTACAGTATTTTTACATTAAAAAGTTATTAAATATACTAACATTATATACTAAAATATAAATATTAATATAGTATATATAATATATTTGAATATATTATGTATAACATATAAATAATCAAATATATTATATAATGCATATAAAATATGTATATATAATATATTATATAATATATATAATGTATATACATTGTATATATAATTTATATATAGATATATGTTTCTAACATATTTAAAAGATATTTCTTTGTTGCTTTGTGTGTCCCTCAAACATGGTATAACCCCTGGTTTCATCGTATTTGATGTTGGTATAGTTTGTGGAAGGGAAAGGTAAAAACAAACCATATAAATAGGGATACAGGTGGACCCATTGCAACAATGAGATGTACAAGTTGTTATGTCAAAAAATGAACTTTACAACTTTGGAGGGGTGGATGGGAATGGATGGGAAGGGGAAAGAAAGGAGGAGGCAACAATGCTTGATACGAAATGTACTCATTACCTTGCTCATGTAATTGTGACCCCTCTGTACAGTATTTTCACAATAAAAAAATCTAACTTGCCCTCACTGGTGCAAGTTTTACGGCTTTAAACATCCCCTTTTCGAAAGCAATCTTATTCCACATGGTATTCAATGTAAACAAAAGTACAATTTTGTGACTTTTTAAATATTATTTTTGTGTATGAGTGATGAGTGGTGGTCTTGAGGCTTGAACTCAGGGTCTAAGACTTTTGCTCAATGCTAGAGCTCTACCACTTGAACTACAGCACAACTTCCATGTTTTTGTTCATGAAGTGAAAATTTGAGTCTCACAGACATTCATCCTTGGGGTGTCTCCAAACTGTATCCTCTGATCTCAGCCTCCAGAGTAGCTAGGGATTATGCCACTAGTGACCAGAATAATGTTTGTGATTTCTTTTGCTCTGATGATGCACTTTTCTCCTAGCAGAACTCCTGTTTTCTATTTCCAAAGTCAAACACCTGCTCGCCACACCAATGCATTTTCTGTTTTCTATTCCCATAGCACGTGCTTTTCTAGGGTTTTAAGACAGGTAATCCACTGCTGACAGCTCTCCCCATCACAACCTGATGGAGATTGATAAGGGATAAACTGGGGCAAGACCAAACCCAAGCTCATTCATCTTCCTCCTCTCAAGAGAGAGTCGACTTCTCATTCAAGTTTTGATAAATGTGAATTTAATTACTAGATTGTTACACTTTTCCTGCAACCGAGTTAAAAATATGCTATCATTTCTTATTTTGATTTAAAAACGATAAGGGAGACTGGTGCTGGTGGCTCATGCCTTTAATCGTAGCTACTCAGGATTCTGAAATCTGAGGATGTGGTTCAAAACCAGCCCCAGTAGGAAAGCCCATGAAATTCGTTTCTCCAATTAACCACTAGAAATCCGGAAGTGCTGCTGTGGCTTAAAAGTGGTACATTGCTAGCCTCGTCCTGAAGAGCTCAGGGACACTGCCCAGGTCCAGAGTTCAAGCCCCATAGCAGACCAAAACAAAATCAAAAACAAAAAATAAAATTATGAAATAATTAAAAGTACTGTGAATATATAGGATATACAATATGTTTTTAAATATTACAAAATGGGGCTGGGAAGATGTCTCAGTGGTAGAGCGCTTCCCTTGCATCCCTGAGGCCCTGAGTTCGATTCCTCGGCACCACATAAGCAAAAAGAAAAAAGCCAGAAGTGGCGCTGTGGCTCAAGTGGTAGAGCGCTAGCCTTGAGCGGAAGAGCTGAGGGACAGTGCCCAGGCCCAGAGTTCAGGCCCCACGACTGGACCCCTCAAAACATAAAAAAAAATACAAAATGGTTAAAGAAATATCAATCACAGTGCATAAATCTTGTATTTTCATTGTATCCAACATAGAATAAATTGTAGTTACCGATTAGTTGGAAAAAAACAATGAAAGAGGAAGTTTTAGAATGAAAAAAATATTCGAATCTAATTTATTGAAAATGAAAATATTCACTAGCATCAATGTTTTCTTAATGATTTTAGGATACTCATTTTTTTGGGGTCTGTTTCTGTTTTTTGTTTTCTTTTTGGTTTTTAACTCTGGGCCTGGGCGCTGTCCCTCAGCTCTTCAGCTCAAGGCTAGTGCTCTACCACTTGAGCCACAGTGCAATTTCCGGCTTGTTTCTGCTTATGTGGTACTGAGGAATCGAATCCAGGGCCTCATGCATGTGAGGCAAGCACTCTACCACTGAGTCAACTTCACAACCCATTATTTTAGATATTACATCTTTGTGACCTTATGTGGTTCAAGGGGTAGAATGCCAGCCATGAGCAAAGAGGGTCTTCAAGAGTTCAAGGGACTAAGTTTAAGACACAATACCATAACAAAAACATGCAAATAACCAATATCCATTCCTGTTCAAACGATTTTCAAGGGAGGAAATTGCCCTAGTGTTTGCTAAAAGGAAAAGATCCAATACATGGTAATGTTCATTAATGTAAAATATAATGTTATCATTATACCTAATGGGTATAAATGGAGTGCTAGTATCCTAAATACAAGAAAGAATATCATTACTTTCATGAATATGTGTAGTGGTATATGTTTATAAATTATGTTTTCTATGTTTTATATTATATAATATATATGATTATAATTTATGCTGTGAATGGTTATAATTGTTTATAATTCATAAACAACATATTCATTATATTCAATATATTCAAATATATTCATTATATACAATATGTAATTTAATTATTTATAATATGTCATGTTGTCTTCTTCATATAAATTATAGAGTGCCTTGGTAGTCTCAGGAATAACAATTGGGATCGAGAATCATCAAAGTGAAAATTGTCTTTGGGGTGGGAAAAAATTGCCTAGAATTTGTGAAGCTTTGAGTTCAACCATTCTCCCACTCAAATTAAATGTTTGAATTTTAAAATGTTAACAGTTCTAAAGACAGCAGTACTTCATGAGACAATATAAGGCTATGGAACTTATACAATACATAAAACACATTTAAAATCTAGTGAGAATTATACAACCTATGAGGGTATTTATTTTTCACAAGTAGTAGTAGCCAGGATCAATTGTTGAACACTTGAAAAATAAGACTTATTCAGGCAGCGAAAGAAGCGCCTATGAGGAAATGCAGGGAAATTTCATGTTATAGGCACAGATAAGGTTTGAACAAGAAGTGGCCCACCGAACATCATGCTCCATGTATACCCAGAAAACACATAATTCCTCTGAATCTGGAGATATCAGAACTGACAGATGGGTACTGACTCTGGAGAACAGTGACATGTGGGATTGTCACACTGTCACAGCCTTATATACCAGGTACACCTGACCCTGAGTTTTTTTTTTTTTTTTTTTTTTTTTTTTTGCCACAGCTCCCTTTATGCCTATTTTTTCTGTGGTCAATTAGAGATATCTCTGATACATTCCTTCGATCGTCATATTTCAGCCTCCTAGGTAGCTAAGGATACAAGCATTAATCATTGGAATTGTAGTACATCTTCAGTATATTTAATATAATATTAATATTAAATGATAATTTTATATTATATGATATTATGATATATAATTTATTACATATTTTGTATATATACTATATAGTATTAGTATATAGTATATATACATTATTTATGTATGTATATGTTTATATATATTCATTATATGTACATTATATATATATACATTATATATACATCATGTATATACTATATATGTTGTATATACATTTTATAATATATTTTCATTATTTATGATATATTACACATAATATATTCAAATATATTATATATGCTATATTAATACTTATATAATGTTAGTATATTTTAATATCTTTTTATTGTAAAAATATTGTACAGAGGGGTTACAGTTACATGAACAAGCTTTGTTGCCTTTCTTTGTGTGTCCCATACCATCCCTTCCCTCCCACTTCCATAACTATGTTTTCCCCTTTGCCCCCCTAAATTGTAAAGTTCATTTTCTTTTCTTTAACTTTTTTACTGTGAAAATGCTGTACAGTGGAGTTAGTTACATGAGCAAGATAATGAGTACATTTCTTATCAAGCATTGTTGCCTCCTCCTTTGTTTTTCCCCTACCATACCTTCCCTTCCATCTCTGCAACTACACTCTTCCCCACCCAGCCAACTCCCACCCGTAAATTGTAAAGTTCGTTTTCCTATGTAGTGTCTTGTACATCTCATTGCTAAAATGGGTCAACCTGTATCCCTATTTAAACATTTTGTTTTTTCCCTACCCCTCCACAAATTATACCGTCATCAAATTTAGTGAGAATAAGGGTTATATCATAAGGGGAGGAATATACAAAGCAACAAAAAAATCACATGGTACATTATGAATGTGTTAGAAACAATAGCAAGAAAGAGAAAAAAAACACTTGAGCCCCTAAGTGGGTGTTCATTTTGCTTAACTTCATTTTATCAGGTCATATGTCCATAGCTTTTGACCTTTTCTACTTGTCCCAGATGTATACTAATTATTGCAAATAAGGGAAAACATGGGACATATTTTTCTTTGGGCCTGGCAGAATTTATTAAATATATTTTTCCAAGTCTTTCCATTTCCTAACAAATGGGGGAGGCATAGAATTCCATTGTGTGTATACATACATATACATATATGTGTGTGTGTATGTATATATATATACATATATATATATATATATACATAAATATATATCACACTTTCTTGATCCATTCATCTACTGAGGGGTGTCTGGGTTGGTTCCATATCTCATGCATGGTAAATAATGCTGAAATAAAGATAGTTGTGCTGGTAGCTTTATTAAGGTCTGGTCTGTGATCATTCTAGTAAATGCCCAAAAGTGGGATTGCTGGGTCATAGGGGAGCTCTATGTGGAGTCTTTTGAGGAAACTTCATACTACTTTCCAAAGTGTTTGAACAAGTTTACACTCCCACCAACAATGCAGTAGGTTTCCCTTCTGTCCACATACCCTCCGGCATCTGTTGTTATTAGAGTTCTTGATTATAGCATTCTAACTGGGGTGAGGTGGTATCTCAATGTTGTTTTGATTTGAATTTCTTTTATGGTTAGAAAGGTTGAACATTTCTTCATGTGTCTATTGGCCATTCTTATTTCCTCTTCAGAGAACTTTCTCTGTAAGACTTTATCCCACTTATTTATTGGGTAATTGGTTCTTTGAGGATTTGTTGTTGGGGGATTTAATTTTCTGATTTCCAGGTATATTTTAGGTATGAGATCCTTGTCCATTGTATGGCAAGTGAATATATTCTCCCAATCCATGGGCTTTCTATTGATCTTGCTAACTTTGTCTTTTGCTATGCAGAAGTTCTGCACCTTCATGCAATCCCATTTGCCCAACCTTTCTTTGATTTATTGTGTTTCTGGATCTCTATTAAGAAAATTTCAGCCTGTCCCAAGAAGACCTAGGGTTTCTCCTATTCCGTCCTGTAATATTTTCAGGGTGCCTGCTTTGACTACGAGGTCTTTGATACATTTGGAGTTGATTCTGGTGCAGGGTGATTTAGAGGCATCTAACTTTAGTTTTCTACAGGTGTTAAACCAATTTTGCCTGCACGATTTAATGAAGAGGCTGTCTTTTTCCATTCTATGTTTGTAGGTCCCTTATCGAAGATTAGATTGCTATAGGTCTGTGGGTTCATTTCTGGGTTTCAAATTCTATTCCGTTGGTCCTGAGGTCTGTTCTTGTGCCAGTATCAAGCTGTTTTGATTACTATGGCTTTGTAGTAGATTTTGAAATTTGGTATTGCTATTCCCCCAACACTGTTGTTTCTGTTAAGGATTGTTTTTGCTATTCGGGTCTTTTATAGTTCCATATGAATTTTTGGATTGTCTCTTCTATTTCTTTGAAGAATTAGATTAGAATATTGATAGGTATCACATTGAATTTGTAGATAGCCTTGGGAAGTATTGCCATTTTCACGATGTTGATCCTTCCAATCCAGGAGCATGGGAAGCTTTTCCAATTTCTAAATTCTGCTTTGATTTCCTTTTACAGGTTTTTATTTTTTCTTGTAGAGGTCCTTCACTTCTTTAGTTAATTCCTATGTATTTTATTTTTTTGTGGGACTGTTCCAAAAAGAGTGGCTTTCCTGATTTCAGCCACACTTTCTCATTGTTGGCATACAGAAAAGCCATAGATTTTTGAAGGTTAATTTTATACCCTGCTACTTTGCCAAAGTTTTGAATCATAGCTATTAATTTGGGAGTGGAGTCCATGGGATTCTTTAAATACAAAATCATGTCATGTGCAAAGAGGGAGAGTTTTATTTCATCTTTCCTTCTTTGGATCCTCTTTATGTTTGCATCTTATTTCTGTAGCTAGGCATTCTAATACTAAATTGAAGAGAAGTGGAGAGAGTGGATATCCTTGTATTGTTCTTGAGGTTAGAGGAAATGGCTTTAGGTTTTCACCATTAAGTATAATGCTGGCTGTAGGTTTGACATTCACAGCCTTTGTTGTATTGAGGATTGTTCCATAGATTCCTAATTTTCCAGAGCCTTCATCATAAAGGAGTGTTGGATCTTGTCAAATGCTTTTTCTGCATCTATTGAGATAACCACGTGATTCTTATCCTTGCTCTTGATGTAATGAATTATGTTAATTGATTTGTGTATATTGCATGCTTGAAATGGATCCTGTTTCATCATAGTGTATGATTTTTTTATGAATTTTTGAAGTTGATTGGCCAAAATTTTGTTGCAACCATGTTCATCAAAGAAATGGGTCTATAGTTCTTTCTTTGATGAGTCCATGTCTGGTTTGGGGATGAGGGTTATGATGGCTTCATAGAAAGTGTTTGGTAGTGAACATTCTCTTTCAATTTCATTGAAGATTTGGAGGAGAATTGGAGTGAGTTCTACTTTGAAGGCCTTATAAAATTCAGGTGTAAATCCATCCTGTCCTGGGATTTTCTTAGATGGAAGGTCTGTTATTGCTGTTTCTATTTCAGTGCTTGATATGGACCTATTAAGTTGATTTAACTCATCTTGGTTTAATTTTCGCATGTTGATATTTGCTAGGAAATCGTGATTTCTTCCAGATTCTCAAACTTATTAGCATAAAGTTTTGAGAAGTATTTCCTTATAATGATCTGAATATTGGTTGTTTCGGTGATGATGTTTCCATTCTCATCTCTGAGTTTGTTTATTTGGGTGTGTTCCCTTTTTTTTATGATAAAATTTGCTAAAGGTCTGTCAATTTTGTTAATTTTTTCATAGAAAAACTCTTTGTTTTGTTAATTCTTGCTATAGATTTTTGTATTCTAATTAGTTTAATTCTGATTTAATTTTAATTATTTCTTTCCATATACTGGATTGGGGTTTAGCTTGCTGTTCTTTTCCAAGGAAGTTCAGATGTCACATTAAATTCTTGGTTTCATATTTCCCCAATTTGTTGATGTAGGAACTCAGAGCTATAAACTTGCTCCTGAGTACTGCCTTTGCTGTGTCCCAGAGCAGCCGGTAATTTGTGTGTTCATTTTAGTGGAATATCATGAACACTTGAATTTCTTTCTAATCTCTTTCACAACCCACTGTTGATTCAACAGTGTGTTTTTCACGCTCCGTGTGTTACAGAACTTTCTTTTGTGGCTTATGGTGTTGCGTTCTAATTTTATTTCCTTGTGGTCTGAGAGAATACAAGACATAACTTCAATGTTTCTGAATTTGGACGTTTGCTTTGTGACCTAAAATGTGGTCTATTTCGGAAAATGTTCTGTGTGCTGCTGAGAAAAACGTGTATTCAGATGCTGCTGGTTGAAATATTCAGTAGGTGTCTGTTGATCTATGCAGTTGTTTAGATCTGCGGTTTCTCTGTTGAGTTTTTGCTGAGTTGATCTATGTAGTGGGGATAGTGGTGTGTGAAAGTTCACAACAAATAATGTCTTTGGATCTATGTGCGATTTGAAGAAAAGTAGTGTTTCTTGGATGAATGTGGGTGTTCCGTTTTTCAGTGAATAGATATTTAAAATTGTAATATCCCCCTGAAGGAGAGATCCCTTAATTAGTATGTAGCGACCTTCTTTATCTCTTCTCACGAATTTTAATTTTCAGTCTAGTTTATCTGACATTAGAATTGCAACTCCGGCCTGTTTATGGGGGTCGTTTGCTTGGTCGATTTTATTTCAGCCTTTCACTTTCAGAATATGTTTGTTTTTATGGGCAAGGTGTGACTCTTGAAATCAGCAGATAGAAGGATCTTGCTTTTTAATCCAACTAGACAGTTTATGTTGCTTAATTGGAGAGTTAAGTCCAGTTCCAGTCTGCTTTGAAATTTTTTTCAAAATGGTTCAGCCTGGGTGGAACACTCAGCTAATAGTATGGAAGGGAGCACCGAGAGGCATGACTCACCTCACGACGGATCACTGCCCACTCCCAAGATCCAACTAGGAGCTTTATAACTCCAGCAACTTTAATATACACTATTGGAGCTGGAGTTACCACAGCTGCTGGCACCAGACTTGCCCTCCAATGGATCCTTATGAAAGGATTTAAAGTGGACTCATTCCAATTACAAGGACTCGAAAGAGTCTTGTAATGTTATTTTTGTCACTACTTTCCCGGGTCAGGAGTGTTAGTATATTATATGAATATAATATAACATAATATAATATAATATAATATATCCCTACTTTCTATCTTGTGTCTTTTGAGAAATTATGCTCTTCTTATATAAGATTTCTAATATTTGTGGGAGTGCAATGAAGTTATATTTAAAAATCTTTCACTGAGTTTTGTATCATTTTCATCGGTGTCAAGAAATTTCAACATTGCAATGTAAAGAAATGAAATTGAAAGGTAAAACTAAATGAATAGCTGATCAAAGATCATATCTTTATTGCAGTTTACAGTTATAATTTTTTGCGAATTAAATCCATGAAAAATTAGACTTCCCTTATCAAAACATATAAACCTTATTTTTGTTGCCTACAATTTTGATGTAGCTCTATACCAACCGTGTGTACAATCGACAGAATTCCCATGCATAAATACTCGAATGCATGTGTATTTAGTATGATGTTTAGGAACAAGAAATAATCTGAACATTTTCCTTTTTATTTTTCCCAGTAAGTTTCTAAGTACCATTCACGATATGAAGAATGAAAAATTATTCAAGCATATTTTTAAAAGAAGATAGAAACAAATAAAAATATTTGATATATCTCTGTTGCTAAAGATAAATTGGAAACCATGATCTATGCACTTGCAGGTTGGAGAGAACTGGAATACAAACATATTTCTGTGGTGAATTTAGATAGAAAAAGACATTTCACTTTGGATACACAGAATAGACAAATATGGGGAAACGGTTAGAATATAATGTTTCTGGAAATGTCCTTACAATTTGACTGGAAATAAAGAAAAACAACAATATTTCCAGTCAATCTATCTACTTAAAGCAATATAGTCTACCCCATTCTGAAATTCTCACTAAGATTATGTGTTTTGATCTTTTAAAAAATGTTCTTTGGCCTGTTGAGGTGGTGAACATTATTAAAGTTCCTTTCTAGCTGGACTCCCATGGCTCACGCCTTTAATCCTAGCTACTCATGAGGCTGAGGTCTGAGGATCATGGTTCCAAGCCAGCCCGGGCAGGAAAGTCCGTGAAACTCATCTCCAATAAAATCACTAGAAAACCAGAAGTGGTGCTGTGGCGCAAGAGGTAGAGCACTCATCTTGAGCTGAAGAGCACAGGGACAGCGCTCAAGCCCAGAGTTCAAGCCCCACCACTGATCAATCAATAAATAAACAAATTTCCTTTCTTTGTATGTATGCAAATGCCATGATGAAATCTCTTACGATATATAATTTAATATTTCTATTTTTATTTTATTTATTTTATTGGCATTAAATAGTTATACAATGGGTTTTCAATTTAATATATCAATTTATGAGTACAATACATTTTGACTGATGTCATCCTGTTCATGATTTTTACAACTAAGAAAATTGTGTTAGTACATTTTTGCTCACAACTCAGTTTAAATTTTATATTCACAAGGGAACTTTATTTTATTTCTTTTCTGTTTTTTCCTCCATCTGGTACCAGGATTTAAAACCAGCTTGTTACCTTACAGCTGTTGCTCTCTCACTTGAGCCATGCCTCTAACCCTGCATGTTGCTTACTATGTTGAAGATGATGTCTTTAGAACTTTTCTGCTTAGGCTAGATTTGAACCTCAGTCCTCAGTTCAGAGACTGCTAGGTAGCGAGCATTACAATTGTGAACCCATTGGTGCCTGGTGATTTCTTCACTTCTTCATCACTCTCCTGTCTCTTTCTTTCACTCTGGATTGACACCAATATTGAAGGAGAAATCTCCAGGACACATTGTGATACTTTGTGCAAGGCCTCAGTCAGTGTGTGCACTTGGTCCATTCCTTCCTAGGAGACTGCTGTCAATGACTTATTTTGTCACCATATTTGTAGACAACCTTCAGTCCTGGGCTGAAAAACCTGCACAGACCTCTAATCATAGTTTGTATTTATCAGCCGCCACTTTAGAATAGGATCTACTGGAGGTTAAGATGTTGTGGCATCCTTTCTTGTATAATAAGGAAGAGTTATACCTTCCATCATTTGACGCTCCTATTTCTTTGCCTCAAGTCAAAATGGATTCTCATTTAAATTCTCCAAGACAATTGATACTGTCCTGCATCACCTGCACACTATTGAGGATATAAGAAAACCAGGTAGTTTAGTGAATGCTGCAATCAGCTTCATGGGAAGCTCACTGTTGCTGCAAGTTAAACTTTCAGGAAGGAAGTTTTATTTTATTTCTAGGTTGGCTTCTTTGTTTTGGAGCCAGAGATGTGGTACATGGTGGGCGCGATCAGAATTGGAATATATTGGCCAAATGGAAAAAGAGAAATGGGAAGAGGTAATGATCCCATCCTCCCTTCAACTGCAATTCTCCAGTGACACTGCTCTCTCCCATTAGGTCCTCATTCCCATCTACTGTTTGGTTCCTTCTTCCCCTTCATAACTGAGAATGTGACTGCCTCTCTCTCTGAATCCACCTAAAAAGAAAGACATTTTGCTCTTCACTTCCCTAAAATATAAAACTGTCTTCTGAGAATGTCTTCCCAATTCCTAGGAGGGAATTTTTTGACAAAAAAAGAAAGCTCCTTTTATGTACAATTCATTTCTGCAATTGTTTTCATCTGGCTAGGTATAGAAAAGAATTACAACCAAGTGGCATATTTCAATTGATATTTAATGAAAGTAATTTATCACTGTTTTATAGTGTTCTACCATTGAGGTGAAATGACAGCAATAATCCTTTGTATACTTTCGAGAATTGTGTATTTGCTAGAATATCATTTTCTCTCCATTGGTATTCTGATTAGGTGCTCTAATTCCCTTCTAATACACAAAATTGTGAGATGATCAGGGGACATCTTGTTCTTTAGAGTGTGAGTGGTTACTCACTCCAGCTTACGAAATTTGAGATTTCAATGATCTATAAGGACCTTGGAGATAGTGCAGACTTGCTAATGCTTAACCATCCATTCATAGATTTATATGGCAAGTGTTTATTTTCACAGTACCTGAGTTTTATTTAGTCCTGACTCATTGAGCCTGAAATGCTTAGAGATACTTCAGGGAACTTAGCTCCCTGCTGTTCAAATGGCAAGGTTCTGTAAATGAATTCCTCAGGTAAATGACAGCACATGCTGCTGGAGTTTGCATGAGTACATTTAAAACCTGACCCTTTTTTATCACAAGATTTAAAATTACAAGTATTAGTAGATACCTGGAAGACCTAATAAATTATGGGGCCTTATGATAAATACAAATAAGATTGTTAACCCATCCAAGTTTTTATACTGTGATTTTTTTGTTTATATCCCAATACTTGCATAGCAAAAAAGCCAATTTCTTTAGAATTCACAGAAATAATTAAATTTTACAAAAAGATTAGCATAATGATAACAAGCCAGACTTCTGTAACAAAATAATCAATATTCATGTTTTATTCCAACAGAGTTTAAATGAAGATGAGCCAGGCACCAGTGGCTCATGCTAGTAATCAGGAGGCTGAGATGTGAGGATCATGGTACAAAGCCAGCCCAGAGAAGGAAAGTCCATGAGACTCTTACATCCAATAAACCACTAAAAAACCAGAAGTGGTGCTGTGGCTCAAGCAGTAGTGCTTGCCTTGAGCTGAAGAGCACAGGGACAGCACACAAGCCCAGAGTTCAAGCCCCATGACTGACAAAAAAATTGATAAAGGTTACATAATTATAATTAACAATCAACATAAACATTCAAGAAATATTATGGTATATGCATTGAAAAATCCAATTGAAACACTCCCTCAATAAAAAATAGTAAGTTTCAGGCACATGTTTTGTTAATCTACATCATTTATTTTAATTGAAAGAAAAAGTAAGAAGAGGTTTAATAAATCTGAGGTTTTAGAAATTAGAGATTTTAAAAATTACATGAATCACCGGGTGCTCGTGGTTCATGCCTGTAAGCCTGCTACTCAGTAGGCTGAGATCTGAGGATCACTGTTCAAAGCCAGCTCCAGGCAGGAAACTCTGTGAGACTCTTATCTCCAATTAACGACAAGAAAACCAGAAGTGGTGCTCTGGCTCAAGTGGCAGAGTGCCAACCTTGAGCTGAAGAGCTGGGAAACAGCACCCAGGCCCAGAGTTCAAGCCCCATAATGAAAAACAAATTACATGAATCACTGTGATTTTATTTGTTATTTTCTCAATAGATAGTATTATAAAGTATTACTGATACATAGTAATATGTATATGGTTGACTTTTACAACTTGATATTTTTGAATGTATATTTTGGAATATATCTATATATATACAAATATCTATATGTGTCTTAATAGATAGGTATATATACATAATTAATAGATACATATATAAACATATCTCCATTTTGATAGAGATATATGTATGAACATGTATGTATGCAAAATATACCACAGAGTATTTTTGTTTTCTATCTTTACTATGTATCCTTTCTCATGTTTTGTCTTATACTATGTATGTATTCATTCTCTCCCTCTGATCCCCAACCTAGAAAACACTCATTATTCTAATTTTTCATTTCTTATAATTCTTCTAAGTGGAATCCTACAGTATGCATTTTTTGGTCTGAATCCCATCATTCAACATAATTACAAATGGCATAGTCAAAATGTTTTTGCATTTATCTATCTCATTTATCTTAAAAATGTAGTTTTTTTGTTTCCATTTGTATTATTTCTCTAATGACTAATGATGTTAGCTACTTTGATATTGCCTGTGAATTTAATATCTTCTTGGGTGAACCACATGCGCAAACTCTTTAGCAATTTTTAAGTTAGAGCATTTGTTTCCTTATTGATGAGAAGTGATTTATTGATTGATTTTCAATTTTTAGTTTTTGGTGCCAGTACTGGAACTTGAACTCAGGACCTAATTGCAGTCTATTAGTTTTTTCATTTAAGGTTCTTTATCATTAGAGCCACAGCTTCACTTTCAGCTTTTTTTAAATGAATAATTGGAGATAAAGTCTCATGATCTGTTCTCTGAAGACTGGTTTTAAACCATAATCCTCAGATATCAGCAACATGTCTAGCTAGGATTTGCAAGTGTGAGCCACCAGTTAAAAATCATCAGTGATTTTTAATTGTTCTTTGTATATTCTGTATTACTTTACTTCCCACAAAATTGGTATTTGTATTACAGGGATATTTATTATCTATTATTATAGATATACATTTTGATGAAATTCAACATTTTATGTTATTGGCCTAATGTGATCTAAAGTGTTTCATTCATTGCCTGTATTTTCTCTTCTTGGGGATATATGGTATTCCATTGTAGTAATTGGCATCCCACATCATTTTTTTCTGTAGAGAAATATTTAATTACTTCAGAATTAAACCATAGCAGACTTTAGGCTACTTAGCACTATATTAACACTACATAGTGACATTACTAAGTTCTTTTTTTTTTAATTTTATTTTATTTGTGAACATACTGTACAGAGGAGTTACAATTACATGGGCAGGATAATGCGAACATTTCTTACCAAGCATTGCAGCCTCCTCCTTTGTTTACCCTTCACATCCCTTCCCAGCCTCCCCCCTCCCCCCAATCCCAATCCTTCTCCTTCCCCCCTCCCCCCCCCCCGCACCGAAGTTGTAAAACTCGTTTTGGACATGACAACTTGTACTTCTCATTGTTGCAACAGGACCACCTGTATCCTTAAACAACTGGTTTTTCCCCATCTCCTCCACAAGTTATGCTGACATCAAATATAGTGAAAGCAGGGGTTATACTGTGGGGGAGGTACATACAAAGCAACAAAGAGATAATCTTATAAATGCGTTAGAAACACATGCATGAAAGAAAAAAACATTAAAATACACAGCTAAGGGTTCATTTTCCTGACATCACATTATCTGACCTTTTCCGCTTGACTCATACATATACTAGATATTACAAATAAAGGAAACCATGGGACCTATGTTTCTTTGGGCCTGGCTTACTTCACTTAATATAATTTTTTCCAAGTTTTTCCATTTCCTAACAAATGGGGCAATGTCATTCTTTCTGATGGAGGCATAGAATTCCATTGTGTATATATACCACACATTACCAAGTTCTTAATGACTGTAAGGTAATGAATAAGGGAGTTGAAACTTCTTCAGCTTTCCAAAATAGAACTCATATGTGAAGTCAATATAAAATATAGCCTAGATTTCTTAACACCATTCAAGAAACATCCATTGCCTTAATTTGTACAGATGTCTATGTTTCAAAAATATTTGTGTGTGTCCAAGGGTAAGTATGCATGAACCAAGATTCCTTAACATGTCCTTTGAAAAATACAAGTAGAAAAAACACTTACTACAAGTTACTAAGGGAGCTGAAACAAGCATTTGCTTTACAAAGAGAACAAAAACTATCTGTATTCTGAAAATGCAGGTTCAGTTGCGTTAGCTCAATCATTGCTTTGGTTAGAAGTTCAATATGAGGAGCCATAAATAAGAAAGATGAAGGAGATACCTGCTAGCACAAGTGGGGTGAGGGGTCTATGACATGTGTCCAACTGAGATAAGGATGAAAAAATTAAGAATTGAGTAGAATTCCAGCCCAGAGGCATTTAAATGAAACAGTGGTTGAAGGAAAAAGAATGTCAACTCAGATTGAAAGTTGAAATTAGGCACTAGAAAATAGCCAAAAAGTTAGCAGGATTCTATGTGGTCTTATTAGTGTTCATCCTGAAATACTGTAACTTATTCTGAAATATGATATTTGTTTTCCATTTTGAGTTCAATGCTTTCCTGTAGTAAGTAAAGCAGTGATGAATGTATTTCATATTTATTTTGCATAGACATCGAATATGAAGAAGACATGAGATTTTTGACAAAAAGTTAAATTTGACAAAATTTTTCTCTAATGTGCCTGCATTTAATTCTCAGGTATTATCTTTTAAAAATGAAGAAATGATGCTTTAAATATGCTATTGTATTGTTACTGTATTGTTTACTGTATATTTTCATGAGTAAGACTTTATACTATATCTTCTATTGCTCAAAAATGCTATAAAGAAAAAAAATAAGACTCTATACCTGATAGTATATATATATATATATATATATATATATATATATATATATATGTATATATATATATATATATATATGTCTTAGATATAACAATAACCTGGTAATTTATTGTCATTTACATCTCTACATGTTTCAATATGTCTTCATTAATAGAATGAGAGGTATTCAGATGAGACCAATCAGTGTGAATTTCACCATATGGTGATATAGTCCTTAGATTTTTCTAGAATTTAACTTCTACATAGATATATCTAGGTTTAGTAACAACTATACCCAATTTGCAATGGAATCTGCAAATAATCACTGTAAATCTGTTCAGATAGCTAGCTGTTTTTACTGGTTTGGGTATTACAAGTTCACTCCACCCTAACCCCAATGGATTGCTTGTCTTAAACTATAGATAGCAACAGATTTTAACTCTATCTATTCTCTATCATATGTACCTTAAATATATAAATATATATATATATTGTTTTAAATACATACATAGTTTTCTCTATGCATGAATACTTATAAAACATAAAATAGCCACAGTTAGTTATTAATAACCATTAAGTATTAAGAAAATAGAATAATTATGATATGCTGTAATAAAAGTTATATAAATATTGTTACTTTTGTCATATTTTCACAAAGTATGTGTGTGTGTGTGTGTGTGTGTGTGTGTGTGTGTGTGTGTGTGTGGCTTGAAATGAGACCTAGCTCCTTGTACATGCTAGCCAAATTCATCACCACATAAGGTAGTCCTTCAGACTTCAAAGTAACAGGTCTTCTTATGGGGATGGTGTGATACAGGAAATATGCCATCACACAGCTTTCAAGTGAGAAAAGAAGGTGAAGAGAATGACATAGGACAGAGTAGGCAGTGGTAGGCTAATATAAGGGTTATCATTCACAACACTGGGACCTCACTACAGTTGATCAGATGCCTGAGACAGACATTCAGTACCTTATGAGTGGGTTGCATATTTACAGAAGACAAACTGGGCCCAGAAGACACAGTGAGCAAACGATGATTTACTTTCCCAGCCAGCGAGAATGGGATGGTAGGAGATTTCATTGTGCTTCTCAGAATGGCATGACATTTACAATCTATGAAGTGTTCTTTTGTTCAATATTCTATTGGATATTTGTAGACAGTAGTTTAGTGGTTTAGTGTAGGTAAATAAAGCTTGGAACATGAAATTGTAGATAAAAGGAGACTTTGTTAGGTGAATGTATTCTTTTTCATGAGATATGATAATTTAACTATTTCATTTATTTTATTCATGAGAAATAATAATTTAACTTTCCAAACCCCTTTACAATTTCTCATTTATTACCGCTATAGTTTTTCTTTGTATTGTTACACAAACATGAAAAAGATGTACAATTTCCTTAAAATTATTGTAATTAATTTGTATGTGATGTTTAATATATTGTTTCTATAAACATTTTTGTTTAGGAGCTATGAATGTGAAACTTCATTGAAATTATTAAATAATGTCACTATTGTCATTTTCTGATCCTACTGGTTTTGATCAAGATTAAATATTTTTTTCATGCCCCTCTTTGTATATAAGTGATGGTTTTGGTGTTATTGAAATTAATTACCTAATTTAGACAGTCTCTCTTTTTGTAGCGCAGACTGGCCTCAAGCTCATAATGATCCTGCCTCAGCCTCCTAATACTTTGATTTATAAAGTATTTTCCTATTCTCTACTGAGCAATAGCTTGAAATCTGTGCTTTGAACCCCATCACTTTTAATAATCCAGGCTAGTCAAGAAAGGATCACACTTTTGATGGTAAAATCGTTGGCTCTGTTATTTCTTTATAACTTTGTTTCATATGTATAGGGATATAATCTCAAAGTAGGTGGTATATTCTTTTAGGGAAAGTCTAATCTCAGCCTTCAGGAAGAAGGTTGTTTTAAGAACAGGCATATTTACTTTTCATCCCTTTGCTAAACGTTACAACAGGAAAGACATAGACTGACATGTTTATTCTCCAGAACTTTACATTCAGTTTGCCCTGCTATGTAGTGATGTTATCATCTCATAACTTTCTAGATTGAGACTAATCAAGAAAACAGTTAACTATTTTTTCCTATTCAGCTACTTTCCCCATAGAATGTGTATGGAAACTATCTACACGTTTAAATTGAATGTAATGCCACCTGAGAAAATTAGTTGTTAAATATAGACAGAGTTTGCCTGCCACTGGTGGCTCACATCTCTAATCCTAGCTACTCCGGAGGCTGAGATCTGAGGATTGCAGTTCCAAGCCAGCCCAGGCAGGAAACTCCATGAGACTCATATCTCCAATAGACTACTTCAAAAATCTGGTTCTGTGGCTCAATTGTTAGAGTGCTCTTGAGGGAAAGGAAGCTACGGACAGTGGCCAGGCCCAGAGTTCAAGCCCCAGGACCAACAAAAGAAAACAAGAGTGGGTAACAATGTCCAACAAGAAATGTACTCACTACCTTATGGTATATAACTGTATATAACCTTGACAAAAAATTAAATTTAAAAAATAAAATGTACTTGCGTAACTAAAAAAAAAAATGGAATCTTGCCACCACAATATTATAGTGATAAAAAAAAAATCTACAGAATTGCCTAGTCATCAATTTGTGGATACTTATTCAAAACCTTGTTTCCATCTTTATATTCATAACCCTTCTTGATGCTTACTTCCAGTAACCTCATTCTCTTGTTGTATATAAAGTTTAGCAGCACTTATTTAAACTTCTTAGCTTTTATATAATAAAATTTCATTAACTTCATATAAATGCATCTGGTTTCTGCCATTCTTACTGTCTCGATTGCCATTAGGTCTCACTCATTTCCTACATACAGAATTACCAAATTTTTACTTTCCTATAGGCTAACCCATTTTCAGACTATTATCAAGACACTAAAATTGGACTTGTAAAGATGGAAATTAAAGACTCATTCAGTGCTGGGAAGGTGGCTCCGTCGTAGAGTGCTTGCCTTGTATGCATGAGGCCCTGGGTTCGATTCCTCAGCACCACATAAGCAAAAAAGAAAAAAGCGGAAGTGGTACTGTGGCTCAAGTGGTAGAGCGCTAGCCTTGACCTGAAGAGCTGAGGGACAGTGCCAAGGACCAGAGTTCAGGCCTCATGACCGGACCGCCAAAAACAACAAAGACTCATTCACTTCTTTTCAGTTGAAACAGTGCTCAGCCCATAAATATTGTAAACAAGTCCCTATAAAATGTATTTTTCCAGAGTAGTTGAACTGGAAACTCTATGGAGGTTCCTTAAAAGATTAAACATAGCTGGGTGCCGGTGGCTCACGCCTGTAATCCTAGCTACTGACAGACTGAGATCTGAGAATCATGGTTCAAAGCCAGCCCGGAAGAAAAGTCCGTGAGACCCTTATCTCGAATTAACCACCAGAAAACAGGAAGTGGTGCTGTGACTAAAGCGGTAGAGAGCTCGCCTTGAGCTAAAGAGCTGAGGGATAGCGCCCAAGCCCAGAGTTCAAGCCCCATGACTGACAAAAAAAAAAAAAGTTTAAACATAGAGTTTCCCTATGACCCAGCAATCCCACTCCTGGTCTTTTACCCAATACACTACAAACCAGGCCACACTAGAGCTACCATCAAAACCATGTTCATTTCAGCATTGCTTACCATGGCCAAGATATGGAATCAACACAGATGCCCCTTAGTAAATGAATGGATCAAGAAAATGTGGTAAATATACACCATGGAATTCTATGCATCCATCAGAAATAATGATATTGCCTCATTTGTAAGAAATGGAAAGACTTGGAAAGTAAGCCAGTCGATATGCTTGAAAGAAAATAGTATCATGAATAAAATAATAATTTTCTGAATATTAGCAGGAGAATTTCTCTACATTTGTTTTAAGACTCTGCTAGACTTAATATGACTTAGGAACTTAGGAACTTCGAATGTATAAAGAATTTTATGGTAGAAAATCATTTATAACATATTTCTATTTTAATAATGATCAGTATTCATACAGAACTATATGACATTTAACATTGTTGTGCAGATCTACACACTAAAGTTACTGGGAATAAATTATTTTTCTTTGGTTCTTTCATGTTTCACATACAGAGAGCTAGACAGGAATAATCTTGCTCAGAATGGTCACAAACAAATTAAAGTGGCTATTAAAGAAGTGCTTGTTAAACTAGCTCAGCTTCTAAGTTTAAGGTATCAAGAAATCCCTTAGAATATTTTCTGCATTAATCTCAATATCTAAACTTAAAAGTAATCACAAATTTAATGCAAAGTTTAATATTGAGTAGATATTGAGTTGACTGGACAGAGGTGGGAAATGACACTGCAAGCTTGAATAATATGCAGATGGCTTCAATCAGTCCCACACACACCAATTGGGATGGAAGTGAGAAAGAGGAGGCAGGAATAGAGTTCCACTGCAGGGTGACCTCCTGAGCACAGTAGGAAATTGGGCTAAGCCATGCCTACACCCAGGTGATGAACCCCTACAGTGACAGCTCTGCATGGCATTTATTTCCCATCCTCTCTCTGGGTCTTAAATTTTTCCCAGTTCATTTTCTTTTTACAGCATTCACAGGTGCTAAAATTATTGCAAATGGTAGTGTTTCCCATTATTAGGGAATAAAGCTTAGCCATACTTGGAGAATATTAGCCAATCATACATATTAGCATATGAATGCAATCACAGTGTTTTTAAAGAAATTCTACAGGGGGTTCCGGGGAGATGGCAGAGGAGAAGCTGGAATCTGAACAAGCTCTCACATAGAAAGCAGTTTTAGAGTTCCAGTGAACAGTCCTAAGCCAGAGAATCACACCAAGTGTGCCATCACAGGACAGAGAGTTAGATAAGAGAGGGAAAGCCAAGGAAAGAAGACACATCTGAGTGCTTGCCAGCAGCTGCCCCGGCAGCGGCGGCAGGGTCCCGGGGGAGACCGCAGTCAGGAACATACCTGAGTGCTCACACAGAGAGTCCGGGACGAAGGAGCCAGACGCAGCAGGCGAGCAGATTCTACTCAACACCAGCAAGAACCGACAAGGAGCGGACATCTTCATTCTGCAGTTTGCAGACCAGAGACGACCCAGGATACAAGACTCGGCGTGAGTACAAGCCCGACGTCCTCACTCCTTCTCAGGGAGCAGAGGAGGTAAGGCCACGCCTCCCCCCACCCCAGCACCAGTGATCTCCATCTTGGATAGCGACAAAGCTCGGAGGAGCTTCCAGCTCCGAATCAGGCCTTGGAATAAAACGAGTCATTTAGCAGGTCACAAGAACTTAACGGCGAAGTGACCTTCCAGACTCAGCTCCATCCAGGGAAAGGTCACCCAGCTCAGGCGCCAGCCATTGGAGTGGCTTTCCTCACTGGGTAACCAGAGCCAGAGGCTGCCCCTCCCTCTAGCAGCCACCAAAATCAATGGAAAAACAGAAACCCTGAGAATGGCTCCAGGCTGGGCTCTATGATATTTTTCACAAAATAGCCCCAGGAAAAAGCTACTGATTGTTGAAAGGCCTCAACTCTACCCAGAACCTAGTCTCACCACTGCATCCCCCTCTTTTGTGATTCTCAAAGCAGATCACCCTCCCATTAAACTAATCTGGGAGGGGGATCTCAAAATCTTGGGTAAAGCAAAGCATTTTTCTGCCTGTTCAAACAAACTGACTGAACAAACCAATCAAGCCACAGGACCTCAAGCTGACCAGAGACTCCAACAAGAGGCTGGTTACAGACAAAAGGGAGATACAAGATTCTTCCCACCCCTCCCAAAAAATTCAAAAAAAAAATCAAAGAACTTTTTTTTTCTTCTTCTTCTTTTCTTTTCTTTTTTTTTTCTTTTTTTTTTTGGTACCTTATATATATATAAAGAATTTTTTCCTTTTCTAAAAATTTTATTAATCTTTAATTTTTGCCTTTTTTGAAAAAATAATTGTTTTCTAGTAACTTTTTTTTCCTCTTATAATTTTTATTTTAAGAATACGTGAATGTGGGTTTTCCTTTCTTGTCTTCTTTCTCTTTTTTTTTCTTAACTATCTTTTTGTTTTTCGTCTAGATATACTGAACTTCTGATCTTTTTTTTCCCTTTCTCATCCTTCTCAACTTTTCCTCTCCTTTGATTTTCTTTATGTGAGTTAACTCTTGTCCTGCACATCCTCAGATAAACCCTTAGTTAACTAGTAGACCCTATCCCCCATTGTGTACACACTTAATCCACAAATTTATTACTCAATTCAAAACCTCTGAGAATTAAATTCCTTAATAGCAGTACTACCTCTTTATACCTATATAATATTTTAAGCATTTTTTTTAAAGTTTTTCACTTCTCCTCTATGTCCCTTAGCTTCTCTTTATATACTCACATTCCTCGCTAAATAGATGGTCTTTTAATCATCATAATAATATTAATTTTTCCGTTTCTATTTTTTTCTGGTCTCATTTCATTTCCCTTTCCCTTTCTTCTATCTCTCTCTCTCTCTAATTGCATCCTACACAACCTATTTCCTGCATTGTGATTAGAACATAGTTAACTCTCCCTGTGCCTCCCCACACCAATCTATTTCTATTTTTTACCCTCATCTCTCCCTAACCCTAATAATTTCTGGTTTTCCAAATTCTTCTCTGCGTTTCGAAGCCCATTAACATATAGCTGTTAGATGTTGAATAGATGTATCTGTTGAACTAGATTGTATCTGTAGACTATTGACTGTACGAATGCAAACTTTGATTGATGGTTGCCTTAAGATAGTGTTCTAGCACAAAACTGGTGCTATTTTCATCTCAAATGGGCAGAGTAAGCCGGAAAAACACAAGAAAAATGGCAAATCCGGATATCTCAATTCCCAATCTTGATAATCAGGGGTCAGAACAGATAATGAATAATCCATAGGAGATTTCCCAAATAGCTCTGCAAACACTGCTGGCAAACATGATAAATGAGAAGTTTGACAACTTACAAAGGACGCTGTATGAGCATGAAAAAGAGAGAGAGGAGGCATCTGAAAAGCTTATACAGGAATATCATAAGCGTGAGGAAGACACTCAAAAACTGATACAGGATTTGTGTGAAAAACTTGAGAATACTCAAAGAGAAAGGGAGGAATGGTGTGAGCAGGCTGAGAACACTCAAAGAGAACTGCAGGAATCCCATGAATGGGAGGAAAGAGAACTACAGGAATCCCACAAACGGGAAGAAGCAAATCAAAGAGTAATACAGGAAAAGAGAGACCAGGTAGAGAATACACAAAGATCACTAAAGGCATTCATGGAATCCATTAACATAGAGCTGAAGGAAGTCAAGGAGACCACAAAGGGAACGCTGAACGGAACCCAACAGAAGGAATGGGAGTCCAAAGAAACCATAACCAATCAACTAAGTGATTTGAAAACAAACACTGAACACCAAATTAAGGAAGTAAAGAAATTCATACAAGACCTAAAACAGAGCTTCAACAAAGAAATTGAAGCCATCAAAGCTGACCAAATAGAAGGAAAAGAGATAAAAAACAAAGTAGAGAGTCTTGACAGCAGGTTAGACCATGCAGAAGATCAAATCTCAGGGATTGAAGACAGCCTAGATATTATAGAGAAAGAACATACAACCATCCAAGACAAGTCCAAGAAATATGATAGGTCTATCCAACACCTGGAAGACACCATCAGAAGGCCCAATCTAAGGATAATGGGTGTAGAGGAGCACCTAGAAACAGAAGTTAATGTTTAACAGGATCCTAGCAGAGAACTTCCCAAACATACAAAAAGATAGGCCTATTCAGATACAAGAAGCCTTTAGAACCCCAAATAAACCAGAACAGAATAGGACATCCCACCATCACATTATAATCCACACAGGATCAACTCAGACCAAGGAAAAGATCCTTAAAGCTGACAAGGAGCAAAGATTAATGATCTATAAAGGAAAACCAATTAGAATCACCTCAGATTTCTCAGCAGAGACAATCAAAGCAAGAAGAGCCTGGAATGATGTATGCCATAACCTAATAACAAACAACTATCAACCAAAAATACTGTACCCAGCTAAACTCTCCTTCATAACTGAAGGTCAAATAAAAACCTTCCATAGCAAAGAAAAATTGAAACAATACATCTCCACCAAACCCGCCATACAAAAGATTCTTAAAGATGTCCTACACATAGAAAACCAACAAGACCGCAATAAAGGCCAAGAAACTGCACCCAAACTGAGAATCCAAGAACCATAGGAAGAACCCAGTTTTTGCAGCCCCCAAGAAGGTGGATAACATGGCAAGAACTCCCAAATACCTCTCAGTCCTATCTCTTAACGTTAACGGACTGAACTCTCCAATTAAGCGACATAGACTGTCTAGTTGGATAAAAAAACAAGACCCTTCTATCTGCTGCCTGCAGGAGTCACATCTTGCCCGTAAAAACAAACACATTTTCAATGTTAAGGGCTGGAACAAAATCTACCAAGCAAACGGCCCTCATAAACAGGCGGGAGTTGCAATCCTAATATCAGATAAAATAGACTTCAAATTAAAATTCGTGAGAAGAGATAAAGAAGGTCGCTACATACTAATTAAAGGATATCTCCTTCAGGAGGATATTACAATTCTAAATATCTATTCGCCAAACAATGGAGCACCCAAATTTATCAAAGAAACACTACTTTCCCTCAAATCCCATATAGATCCAAAGACATTAATTGTTGGGGATTTTAACACACACTCTCCCCACTAGATAGATCAAATCGGCAAAAGTTCAACAGAGAAACCGCAGATCTAAACAGCAGCATAGATCAACTAGTCTTAACAGAAATCTACCGAACATTTTACCCAGCAGCAACAGAATACACGTTCTTCTCAGCAGCACATGGAACGTTTTATAAAATAGACCACATTTTAGGCCACAAAGCAAACTTGTCTAAGTTCAGAAACATTGAAGTTATACCTTGCATTCTCTCTGACCACAAGGGAATAAAATTAGAACTCAACACCAAAAGCCACCAAAGAAAGTCCGGTATCACATGGAGGCTGAACAACACACTGCTGAATCATGAGTGGGCCATGGAAGAGATTAGAAAGGAAATTCAAATGTTCATGCTATTCAACAAAAATGAACACACAAATTACCAGCTCCTCTGGGACACAGCAAAGGCAGTACTCAGAGGCAAGTTTATAGCTCTGAGCTCCTACATCAAGCAATTGGAGAGATCGGAAACCAACAATATAATGACACTTCTAAACCTCTTTGGAAAAGAGCAGCAAGATGAACCCCAATCCAGTAGATGGAAAGAAATAATCAAAAATAAATCAGAATTAAATGAATTAGAACCCAAAAAAACTATAGAAAGGATCAACAAAACAAAGAGTTGGTTCTTCGAAAAACTTAACAAAATTGACAGACCCTTAGCAAATCTTATCAGAAAAAGAAAAGAACACACCCAAATTAATAAACTCAGAGATGAGAATGGAAAAATCACCCCGGAAACGACCAAGATTCAGAACATTACAAGGGAATACTTCTCAAAACTTTATGCTAATAAGTTTGAGAACTTGACAGAAATCTACCTTTTCCTAGCAAATATTGACAGGCCAAAACTAAAACAAGATGAGTTATACTATCTTAACAGGCCCATATCTAGCACTGAAATAGAAAAAGCAATGAGAGACCTCCCAGCTAAGAAATGTTCAGGATCAGATGGTTTTACAGCGGAATTTTACAAGGCCTTCAAAGCAGAGCTCACAGCCATACTCCTCCAACTTTTCAATGAAATTGAAAGAGAATGCTCACTACTGAACACATTCTATGAAGCCATCATAACCCTCATCCCAAAACCAGGCAGGGACTCATCAAAGAAAGAGAGCTATAGACCCATTTCTTTGATGAACATTGATGCAAAACTTCTCAACAAAATTTTGGCCAATTGACTTGAACAATTCATCCAAAAAATCATACACCACGATCAAAGAGGATTCATTTCAGGGATGCAAAGCTGGTTCAATATACACAAATCAATTAATACTATTCATCACATAAACAGGAGCAAGGATAAGAACCACATGGTTATCTCAATAGATGCAGATAAAGCATTCGACAAGATCGAACACCCCTTTATGATGAAGGTTTTGGAAAAATTAGGAATCCATGGAACAGTCCTCAATACAATAAAGGCTGTATATGACAAACCTACAGCCAGCATTATACTCAATGATGAAAAACTAAAGCCAATTCCTCTTAATTCAGGAACAAGACAAGGATGCCCACTCTCTCCACTTCACTTCAATCTAGTATTAGAATGCCTAGCTACAGCAATAAGACAAGATGCAGACATAAAGGGGATCCAAATAGGGAAAGAAGAAATAAAACTCTCCCTCTTTGCAGATGACATGATCTGGTATTTAAAGAATCCCATAGACTACACTCCCAAATTAGTCAAGCTGATTCAAAACTTTGGCAAAGTAGCAGGTTATAAAATTAACCCCCAAAATCAGTGGCTTTTCTGTATGCCAACAATGAGAAAAGTGTGGCTGAAATTAGGAAAGCAACTCCATTTGTAATAGCCCCACAAAAAATAAAATACCTAGGAATTAACTTAAACGAAGAAATGAAGGACCTCTATGATGAAAACTTTAAAATCTTGAAAAAGGAAATCAACAGAGAACTTAAAAAATGGCAAAACATCCCATGCCCCTGGATTGGAAAGATTAACTTCGTGAAAATGGCAATACTTCCCAAGGCTATCTACAAACTCAATGCAATACCTATCAAAATTCCAACCTCATTCTTCAAGGAAATAGAAGAGGCAATCCAAAAATTCATATGGAACAATAAAAGACCCGAATAGCAAAAACGCCCCTCAATGGAAAGAACACTGCTGGAGGAATATCAATACCAATTTTCAAACTCTACTATAAAGCCATAGTAATCAAAACAGCTTGGTATTGGCATAAGAACAGACCTCAGGACCAATGGAATAGAATTGAAAACCCAGAAATGAACCTACAGACCTATAGCCATCTAGTCTTCGATAAGGGAGCTAAAACAATAGAATGGAACAAAGACAGCCTCTTCATTAAATGGTGCTGGCAAAACTGGTTAACTACTTGTAGAAAACTAAAGCTAGATCCTTATATATCACCCTGCACCAGAATCAACTCCAGATGGATCAAAGACCTTGAACTCAAAGCAGACACTCTGAAAACATTACAGGATGGAATAAGAGAAACCCTAGGTCTCCTTGGCTCAGGCCGAAATTTTTTGAATAGAGACCCGGAAACACAACAAATCAAAGAAAGGTTGGACAAATAGGATTGCATAAAGTTGCAGAGCTTCTGAATGGCAAAGGACATAGTTAGCCAGATCAATAGAAAGCCCACCGATTGGGAGAAGATCTTTACTAGCCATACAACGGACAAGGGTCTCATATCTAAAATATACTTGGACCTCAAAAAATTAAACCACCCACAACAAATCCTCACAGAAACAACTGCCCAATAAATAAGTGGGTGAAAGACTTAAAGAGAAACTTCTGTGAAGAAGAAAGAAGGATGGCCAATAGACACATGAAGAAATATTCAACATCCCTAGCCATAAAAGAAATGCAAATCCAAACAATATTGAGATATCACCTCACCCCAGTTAGAACGACAAGAATCAAGAACTCTAACAACAGATGCTGGAGGGGATGTGGACAGAAAGGAACCTTACTTCATTGTTGGTGGGAATGTAAACTTGTTCAACCTCTTAGGAAAGCTGCATGGAGGTTCCTCAAAAGACTTCACATAGAACTCCCCTATGACCCAGCAATCCCACTTTTGGGCATTTACCCAAATGTTTACAAACAAGACCACAGTAAAGCTACCAGCACAACAATGATTATTGTAGCATTATTTACCATAGCTAAGATATGGAACCAACCCAGATTCCCCTCAGTAGATGAATGGATCAAGAAAATGTGGTATATATACACAATGGAATTCTATGCCTCCATCAGAAAGAACGACATTGCCCCATTTGTTAGGAAATGGAAAAAATTATATTAAGTGAAGTATGCCAGGCCCAAAGAAACATAGGTCCCATGGTTTCCCTTATCTTCAATATCTAGTATATGTATGAGTCAATCAGAAAAGGTCAGATAATGTGATGTCAGGGAAATGAACCCATATATATGTATTTTAATGTTTTTCTCTTTCATGCATGTGTTTCTAACGCATTTATAAGATTATCTCTTTGTTGCTTTGTATGTCCCTCCTCCACAGTATAACCCCTGCTTTCACTATATTTGATGTCAGTATAACTTTTGGAGGAGATGGAGAAAAACCAGTTGTTTAAGGATACAGGTGGACCTGTTGCAACAATGAGAAGAACCAGTTGTCATGTCCAAAACAAGCTTTACAACGTCGGTGCGGGGGGGAGGGGAGGATGGGGAAGGTGAAGGATTGGGATTGGGGTGGAGGGGGGAGGCTGGGAAGGGATGTGAAGGGTAAACAAAGGAGTTGGCTGCAATGCTTGGTAAGAAATGTACGCATTATCCTGCCCATGTAATTGTAACCCCTCTGTACAGTATGTTCACAAAAAAATTAAATTAAATTAAAAAAAATAAGTTCTAGAAAGCCAAATTGCATTTGATATGATAAGGTTGTGAGACAACCATATTTTGAAAATATTTTTGAGACTGGTGACGTGTCATTTCTACTACCAGAAAAGTTCAAAGAAAAATTGTATTTTTTACTTTGCTATGAATGATTCCAACTTGGAAAAGTTTTGTGTAGACCAAAATTCATTTATGTATTTTTTTATATTCACAGGTGCAGTACTGAGATTGAGGTAAATTTAACCTGAGATTTGAGTGAAGCATTCTTAACCTATGTAGATATTCTTTTAAATTACTTATTACTGGAATTAATTTACCCTTATACATGTGTAAATTTATATATATGAAAAATTATGTAGAAATAGGTAAATATGTATTGTATATTATCTATTTTTCTTTCTATTCAGTTATCATCTACATACTTGCATATGAACACACACACACACACACAAACACACAAATAGCATTGTGGAACATAAGCCCCAGAACTAGATTTTATCAATATTTTCACATGTAAATTTTCAAGTTTCTAAAATTCATTATGAACTTTCTTTTGTCAGGCGCAGTGGTTCATACCTATAATCCTAGCTATACTGGAGGCTGAGATTTGGTGATCTTGGTTAGAAGTCAGTCTGGGTGGGAAAATCTGTGAGAATCCTCACTGGCCCAAAAAAGATAGAAGTGTCATTTTGGTTCATATGTTTATATTTTAGGATAATATACTGGTTAAATATTGAAGTATGCATCCAGATTTACATATTTTGACAGATTTATGTTTTGTCATTTTATAACCATGCGTAATTCAGATTCAAACAAATAACAAAAAAGTAGTATTTAATATTAGATTTTTTTGTATGTGAAAATCTCATAAATTATTATGTAGAATGCCAAAGAGTGCCTGAAGGTTGGTAACTTCTCACTATTTGGAAACAGAAGCTAGATATCAATGAAGGTTTAATTTCTAAATGTGTAGACAACCCTATTCTGTCTCAAGTAAATTCTCCTTTTTGTTTTCTAAATGAAGTTTATTAAGCTTAGTGGCTAGTGGGTCACACCTGCAGTCCTGACAACTCAGATGGCTAAGATCTGTTCAAAATAAGCTGGAGCAGAAACAGCTATGAGAGTATTATATTCCAAGTAACTACCACTGGAAAGAAAGGAAGAAAGGAAGAAAGGAAGAAAGAAAGAAAGAAAGAAAGAAAGAAAGAAAGAAAGAAAGAAAGAAAGAAAGAAAGAAAGAAAGAAAGAAAGAAAGAAAGAAAGAAAGAAAGAAAGAAAGAAAGAAAGGAAGAAAGAAAGAAAGAAAGAAAGAAAGAAAGAAAGAAAGGAAGAAAGAAAGAAAGAAAGAAAGAAAGAAAGAAAGAAAGAAAGAAAGAAAGAAAGAAAGAGAAAGAAAGAAAGAATGAAAGAAAGAAAGGAAGAAAGAAAGAAAAAAGAAAGAAAGGAAGGAAGGAAGGAAGGAAGGAAGGAAGGAAGAAGGAAGAAGGAAGAAGGAAGAAGGAAGAAGGAAGAAGGAAATAAGGAAGGAAAAATGAAGGAGGGGAGAGAAAACGAAAGGAAGATATAGAAGAAACAAAGGAAAGAAGGAAGGATAGAATGAAACAAAGAGAAATAGTGAGAGAAAGAACAGAAGAGAAGAGAAAAGAAAAGGAAAATGAAAAGAAAAGAAAAGAAGCCACAAATGTCTGAAAGATAGGCCCTGAATTCAAGCCTCAGTACTGGAATGAGACAGAGGAGAGAGAGAGAGACAGCGACAGAGAGAGAGACAGAGACAGAGAGAGACAGAGACAGAGACAGAGACAGAGAGACAGAGACAGAGACAGAGAAAGAGAGAGAGAGAGGAAAGAGAGGAGAGATAAAGAGGAGAATAGAAAGGAGACAAGAGATAGAGGGGAAGAGAGGAACTTAAAAAATTAAATCCACCAAAAACAAATCTTCAAAGAAACAACTGCCCAATAAATAAGTAGGCTAAAGAATAAAAGAGAAAATTCTCTGAAGAGGAAAGAAGGATGGCCAATAGACACATGAAGATATGTTCAGCCTCTGTAGCCATAAAAGAAATGCAAATCAAAACAACATTGAGATGCCACCTCACCCCAGTTAGAATGGTTATAAACAAGAACTCTAATAACAACAGATGGTGGAGGGGATGTGGACAGAAGGAAACCTTATGGCATTGTTGGTGGGAGTGTAAACTTGTTCAACAACTTTGGAAAGTAGTATGGAGGTTCCTGAAAAGACACAACATAGAGCTCCCCTATGACCCGGCAATCCCACTTTTGGGCATTTACCCAAATGTTCACAAACAAGACCACACCAAAGCTACCAGAACGACTATGTTTATTGCAGCATTATTTACCATATCTAAGATATGGAACCAATCCAGATTCCCCTCAGTAGATGAATGGATCAAGAAAGTGTGGTATATATACACAAGGGAATTCTATGCCTCCAACAGAAAGAATGACATTGCCCCATTTGTTAGGAAATGGAAAGACTTGGAAAAATTTATAAGAAGTGAAGTAAGCCAGGGTCCAAGAAACATAGGTCCCATGATTTCCCTTATTTGCAATAACTAGTGTATGTCTGAGTCAAGCAGAAAAGGTCAGATAAGTTGTTGTGAAGCCATGATTCTGGAGTACCAGAGAAAAGTAATGAACACATTTTAAGTTTTAGCACATTTTTTATATTGTTAAAATACCATACAGAGGGATTACAATTACATGGGCAAGGTAATGAGTACATTTCTTTTTGGGGAGGGGGCTTTATATATATTTTTTTACATTTAAACTGATATATATTTTTCCCCTTCCCATCCTCCCCTCTCTGCCTCCTCACCCAATCCTCCCTGCCCCGCCACCAAAATTGTAAAGTTCGCTTTTGACATAACGATTTATACATCTCATTGTTGCAATGGGTCCACCTGTGTCCCTATTTAAACGATTGGTTTTTCCCCTTCCCCTCCACCAATTATACCGACATCAAATACAGTGAAAGCAGGGCTAATACTGTGGGGGAGGGACATATAAAGCAACAAAGAAATAATCCTATAAATGTGTTAGAAACAATCTCATGAAAGAGAAAAAATACATTTGAATACATATCTTAGGATTCATTTCCCTAACATCACCTTATCTGACCTTTTGTGTACATTACATTTCTTCTTAAGCATTATTGCCTCCTCCTTTGTTTCTCCTTCCCATCCCTTCTCATCTCCCCTCCTCTGCCAAATTTGTGAAGTTTAATTTTCTTCATCACATCTTGTACATTTCATTGTTGCAATGGGCCACCTGTAACCCTATTTAAACAATTGTTTTTTTTTCCTTCCCCTCCACAAATTATACCAACATCAACTATAGTGAAAACAGGGGTTATACCGGGGGGGAGGGACATACAAAGCAACAAAACATCATCTTATAACTATGTTAGAAACTATAGAAAGAAAGAAAAAACATTTGCTTCCTTATCCTGGTGTTCATTTTGCCTAACATCAGCATGTCTGACTGTTTCTGTTTGTCTCAGACATATACTAGTAATTGCAAATAAGGGAAACCATGGGACCTATGTTTCTTTGGGGCTGGTTTACTTCACTTAATATGATTTTTTCCAAGTCTTTCCATTTCCTAATAAATGGGGCAATGTCATTCTTTCTGATAGAGGCATAGAATTCCATTGTGTATATATACCACATTTTCTTGACACATTTTAACCCATTTTAAATCCTTTCTCTTATGAGCTGAATTGTGTCTTCAAAGATGAGTTGATTCTCCAATTGTCCATATCTCAGATATTTACTACATTTTTACATTATATTTTATAAACTATACACATTGTATATTAAATACATTTATGGGATAGTGTAGGTGAGATGAAAGTAGTTAAGATGAGGTGAGATTGGAATATTGTGGGCTTTAAAATTAATGGAATGCTCTTTCTTTGTCTCTCTCTTTACCCCTCTCCCTCTCTTCCTTTAGGACTGACATCTTTATCAAAAGAGAAACACAAGGATAAAGGCAGACATAGGTGTACTGCAATTTCAAGCCAAGATATAAACATTGCTAACAGCCACCACAAGCTTTGAGTGAGGAATAATAGGATTCTTTCTTACCGGACTGAATGGGGCACGACATTGACAGCATCTTGACCTTTTACTTCTAACCTGCAGAACTGATTGACAAGTACCTCGGTTATTTTAACCACCTACTTGGTGGTGCCTTGTTACAGCAAGACTAGAAAAGTCAAACAAGCTTTGTGTGATAGGTTGCCATTTACATTTTTATAACTGAATATTCAAGGTTTCAGAAAGGTTAAGTAAATTATTCAACTTTAGTATATTGATAAATAATAGTGCTGTATCATGCCAAATCCAATATTCTTTTCATTGTAAGTATGCCTCATTTAAAAAATAGGTGGCATAACTTTTATATAACTCATGCAATCTATTGTGATATAATATTCCACACAGTTTCTGAGTGCAATGTTAGATACATATTCTTCTCTCAAAAATAAATAGCTTTAAAGTGTTTTTTCCTAAGAACAAGAGAGAAAATACTGATATTGTCCAGTGTCTTTAATTGGGTAGCATCTTCTGAACTTTGTCAACTTGTCCTTTTTCTTCACTTTGTGACAAACCTTGAAATCAAAGTGAATGTGAAAATTATATCAGACTCTATATGTTGGGAAAATAATAAAAACTACATAATCCAGATACTCAGTTTAAAGGTTGAATAAACAAAAGGTACAGAAGACCTCTATAAAAATCAATCATGTATACAGGTAGATGTTAATATGTTGTCTGTTAACTTTAACATCAGGTTCTAGGACATGTTTTATGCATCAGTTTTAGAAACACTCATCAGCTCAGGTTTAGAGTAGATATTGAAACAGTGGTGGGATTGTTCTACTGTGAATAAAGAAAGTCGTAGCATATTTGGAAAGGAAAATAACGAGCGTATCATTTAACAAAACAGTTTTAGGGAACATTTTATTTTACTAATTTCATAGAATTGTACAACCTTTATAGTGAGATTACTTTAGGTTTTCAATGAATGTTATCATGTTTATACAATTTTCAAAGGCATTTGCCTTTGTATGAAAAGTGGCCAATACAGTTATCTATGGCACTATTATAGTATATGTGATTCCATTTTAATCATTCAATCTTCAGTATACTTGATTGAATCTGTCAGATATATAATTTAGCAAAGTCAGTAACATGTATTCTGGACGGTTTAGTGAATATTGAAAGTTATCTAAAATTGAAGGGATATATTTATAGTTTTAAAACATATCATCTGAAAGAAAACTAAATCCCATTGCTAATATAATAATCAAAAGAAAATTTGAGATACCATTGCATCATTTAAATTTCAATTCTTGTTATATCTCTAAGTCTTTTTAGCAAAAGCTTTACATCTTCTGTTTTTTTGTTTGTTTGTTTGTTTGTTTTTTGTCGGTTGTAGACCTGAACTCTGGGCCTGGGCACTGTCCCTCAGTTCTTCAGCTCAAGGTTAGCCCTCTACAACTTGAGCCACAGCGCCACTTCCGGCTTTCTCTGCTTATTTGGTGCTGAAGGATGGAACCCAGGGCCTAATGCATCCAAGGCAAGCACTCTACCAATAGAGCCACCTTCCCAGCCCAAAAGCTTTACATCTTCTAAAGATGAATCCTATCAATTTTTATTCAGCCAATTCCAGAATGAAAAAATGAAAAGTGGTTAGACAAACTAAAATTAAAGCCTGAAATGGCTAAGTTGATGAAGTTTTTTAAAAGCCAATTGGCATAACCTCATGCAGTCGGTGAATATTAGTCAAGGTAAATTTTCATCCTCATTTTGCTATTGGTTAGGAGAATGCTATCATCTAAGGCTATCATACTATTGGCTATGAGAATGCTGTCTTCTTTGAATTAAAGCTAACCCGAATAAAGCTAGAGCACAAACGAAAGCTAAAGAACAATTTATACTCTTTTTCTTGAAAGAGAGAAGAGAGTGGAAAATGAAAGAGGGTGAATAACGTAAGATATACCAAGTGTAACTAAGAAATGTTCAGTGAACATCAGCAGACTGATGATCAATAAGAAGATGGAGTGGTAGGAGATTAAGAATCTTTAATATTGTTACAATGAGATGTACAAGTCGTTATGTCAAAAACGAACTTTACAACTTTGGTGGGGGGGCAGGGAGGATTGGGTGGGGAGGGCGGGGGAGGGGAGGATGGGAAGGGATGGGAAGGGGAAACAAAGGAGGAAGCTACAATGCTTGATAAGAAATGTACTCATTATCTTGCCCATGTAATTATAATCCCTTTGTACAGTATTTTCACAATAAAAAATAAATAAAAATTTTAAAAAAGAATCTTTAATACTGTTAGAATAGGTTATTTGCAAGTATGTAAACAGGAAAAATAAACTTACCATTTCTTAGGGGAAAGGGGGAAAAGAGTATGATACAGTAGGAAAAATAGATTGCCATACAATGTTAACATGTATGGTCATGTAATAGTAACTTCTTTTTGGACTTCTCCATGTGGGTTTACTTTGCAAACTCAATTTATAGATAATACCAGAAGAGTGACTGATGATCAGTTTTATCAAGTACATTAATTTGATTAGGACAGGAGTAAAAGTTTTAAGTTTTTTATATATGTCAAATAAGAAAAATGACCTTTCTCTAAGTATGTTCTGCATTTTTTCAGTGTTTCATTCTGCAATTTACTTACAATGTCTTGGCTTTGATTCCATTTCAGTTATTTCTTCTATTTCTCTGAGTGGCCATCCATGTGCACAAATGTATCTGGATTTATCTTTGGTTTCTCAGCTGTATTTCTAATCAGATCCTTGTTACCTTCTCTCTTTGTAATTGTCTTATCTATCACTTCTATTTGAAACCATATATATAGTCATTTCAATACACTGAAAAGTTTGGTTCCATTTAAATTATTTATTTTAAAACCTTTCTTTTGTTAATCCTTATCATTTTCATGTTTTGATTTAATACCAGATATTGAGTTGGCAAAAACAAAAGGATGATTTGAGTTTCTTGATCGTGTTAGCTTCCTTTCCAAATAATTTGATTTTGCTTTTTGGAGGTAGAAAACTTTGCATCAATTGATAGACAGGATGAGAGGTATTCTTTGTTATTGGTCATCTCTAATGGATAACAGGTTTTTTTTTTTTATTACTGATGCCTACTTCTTCAAATTCACTGACATGCTTAATGTATGATACAGAATATCTTGACACAAGCTTATGAAAATTTGAAAGCAGATCTGCCAAAATATTTGCAACTCTGAACCCACTTTAGTAATAACAAGTTATTCAGGATAAAAGAGTATACCTTGTACTCATTACCTTGTCCATGTAATTGTAACCCCTCTGTGTGGTATTTTCACAATAAAAAATTTTTTGTCAAAAAGTATACCTGCTTAGACTTCTATCTACCTTGTACCTTATTTCATCCAATTTTTGTTCTGTATTATTAGTTTGAAGCATAATTTTCATATTTTTTGGGTCCGGTAGTGGAGCCTGAACTCTGGGCCTGGGCGCTGTCCCTCAGCTCTTTACCTCAAGGCTAGCACTCTACCACTTGAACCACAGAGCCACTTCCGGCTTTTTTCTTTTTTGCTTATGTGGTGCTGAGGAATCGAACCCAGGGCCTCAGGCATGCAAGGCAAGCGCTCTACCACTGCGCCATCTTCGCAGCCCAATTTTCATATTTTTTATAAACTGGTTTCTTTTTGTCCTAACTGGGAGAATAATTAAATTACTTTCCATTGCCCCAAACAGAAATTTTGTGGTTATTATTTATTTGTACTAATTGCCTATCCATTGTATTCACTCAGATGTACCGGGTGTCAGGAGCCAGTGGCCAACACGTGTAATTCTAGTTATTCAGGAACCTGAGATCTGGATGCAAGCAGTTTGAAACAAGCCTCAAGAGAAAAGTCTGTGAGAGTCTGTTTGCAAATTCATTAGTGAAAAGCCATGCTACAGGTGTGGATCAAGTGGGAGAGTGCCAACCAACAAGATGACTAAGACCAGGACACCAAATTCAACATTTCTACCTCAATATAAAATAATGCCTTAACTTGTTGAATGTAATTTAAAAAATGTTCTCAAGCAATGAATTTTTTGCAAGCTTTTTTTGTGATTAAGTGATTACATGATTTCACAAATTTCACAGTATTGTGGGATAGTGATGCTTAGTGAAAGTCACAAACACATTCTAACTTTCATGGGGCAAATTGTCTATTGTGGTCTATAAAGTTTACGAGTTCTATGAGCTTTGAATATACACTAATTTCTTCCACCTCACATAATATGTACATTCCTTTCCTTTTGCTCAGTGTCAGCTTTTCTCTCTTTCTCACTCATTCCCTCCCTCCCATCACTGGCATTCAGTTGCTTAGCTAAAATAGTGAATTTTAAGTAAAAATTATACCATGTAACAGCAGTAAAGAAAAAGTGTTTAAAATATTTTTAGTTTTTTTTTTGGTCCAGTCGTGGAGTCTGAACTCCGGACCTGGGTGCTGTCCCTCAGCTCTTCAGCTCAAGGCTAGCACTCTACCACTTGAGCCATAGCGCCACTTCCGGCTATTTTCCTTTTGCTTTATGTGGTGCTGAAGAATTGAACCCAGGGCCTCATTCACGCAAGGCAAGCGCTCTACCACTGAGCCACCTTTCCAGCCCTTATTTCATTTTTTATGGCATCTATCCATCCATCCATCCATCCATCCATCCATCCATCTATCTATCCATCCATCTATACATACATATCAACCTATTCATAATCTTCATTGAAACATCTATTTCACTAATGAGCAATTAGAAGATATCTTGGGCCCTCTGTATTATACCACTATGTAAGATTCCCAAGGCCTGCAGGCAGCCTTAGAATGACATCCTACTTTTTTTTAAGTGTAAAATTTTATTTTTCTAGGATATTATGGTATTTTCTAAAAAACTCTGGTTTAAAAAAATAAATTTCTCCATGCAGAAGCAATTTCAAGAAGTATTGAGATATCTAACTAAAATACTCAAAACTGAGGGAAATTGGACATCCTTAGAGTTACATTTGCATAGGGCCTATTTTTATGTCATCTACAAACCAAATTTTATCCATTTGGCTTTTGATAGTGTATCATGAAGAAAATAACATCACCTCTAATTTCAAACCATGTAACTTATGTTAACCACAGTGTGCGTGGCACAATTGCTATTGTAAAATGCAAGGTGCTCTTTGCTAATATTCTGGAGTGTTGATTCCCTCACTGTACGTGTCCATTTTCTGATAAAAAGGTGAAAGCTTGCCGGGTGCTGGGGCTCACACCTGTGATTTTAGCTACTCAGGAAGCTGAGATCTGAGTCAGATCATGGTTCAAAGCCAGACTGGGCAGGAAAGTCCATGAGACACTTAGCTCCAATAAACCACTCAGAAAACTGGAAGTTGTGCTATGGCTCAAGTGGTAGAGCACTAGCCTTGAGCTGAAGAGCTGAGGGACAGGGCCCAGGCCCCGAGTTCAAGCCCCATGACCTACAAAAAGAAAAAAAAATCGTGAAATCTTTAGTTAGACAATGTTGGAACATTAAAACACAAAATGAGCCTAATGTTTTGTTTGGACCTGTGTTCTTCTGGAAGTATAGTATGTTATAATCATTGTATTCCAAATATTCCTTTCAATTTAATATGTCCTCCCATGGGCTTTTTATGGTTTTAGGATGTAAGAACATAAGTACTAGTTGGGCATTAGTGTCTCACACCTGTTATCCTAGCTACACCCCAGGATGAAATCTGAGGGTTGTAGTTAAAGCAACTTGGGCGGAAGATCTGTGAGACTTTTATCTCCACTTACAAAGAAGAACACACAGAATTGTCTAGGAGACCTTAACTGGCCGTAAATAGGAGGAAGATCTTTTTACTCTCAGGTCAGAAGAGGTGAGAGGAGGGAAAGAAAGTGGAAACAATGACCATAGTCCAATTTAAATACCTGCCAGCATTTTATCTCTTACCAGCAAGAAGGTCCTCCAATGATTCCTAACTCTGCTCCAGGCTGGCCAAATATCTGGAATTTCTTCTCTGTCTCTAGATCTTTTCTGTAATTATTCTCTTGAAGCAACTTCTTCTGTGTTATAAGTGAAGGTTTTCTAGGGTTAGTTAGTGAACTAGTATTGAAAAAGCTATGATAGATTCTTACTTAAACAACTATGATATGTACCAGGTCCTGTATTGAATCCCCAGCAGCACAAAAACAAACAGCTAAACAAACAAACGTAAATAATTAAAAATAAAGAGTCTATGATCACAGCCACTGTGGATGTATGAGTCACCGATTCACTTGATCTTTTCTGATTCATTTGATTGTCTTTCTTCACTTGTCAAGTTCAATCAAATCCACATAGCCACTGTTACATAGTTTATATAATACTGTAGCTTTCCAGTGCTCTGTAGACTAAGCTTGTTTGGGCATACAATATTTTATTTTCATCATACATCCTGGCATACTTCCTACTTTCACTGTTAAGTAGTAAAAAAGTGGGGCTGAGTCTTCCTTCCCTGTTTCTTTTCTAAAGCTTAGCAAAATGGTACCAATCTGTGTTTTGAGATCTCATGTAAGTTGGACAAAATCAGACTGATAATTGACTGTCCTCAATAAGGATAATTGATTTGAAAGCACATTTTGGTTTGTTATCATTAAAATTTATTTAAGCAAAAATATAATTTCTGCATGATTCTAATTATATTCATCCTGGCTATGTTAATGACTTATTTAAGGGATAAATTATTTAAACAGTCATGCTTCAAAAGATAAATGAAATGATAAAACTCTCCTTACATTATTCAGGACATTGTATTTGAAAGCTTTAATATTATATCTTTAACTGGAAGGTTTACTACTTTAGAACTATATCTTTAACTTGTAGATGATCCACAAATATATATATATATATATATAAATATATATATATATATATAATCCAGAAGTATATATATAAACATATATGTGTGTGTGTGTGTCTCCTATCTCTCTCTCTCTCTCTCTCTCTCTCTCTCTCTCTCTATATATATATATATATATATATATATATATATGCTTATATATGATACAAGGTAAATTCATTCTTCAGTTTTATCTTAGCTATCCTGGTGTCACTGTGTCCGATAATGCTCTTAGTAGTCTCTGCTTCTCCCTTTCTGAATGATACTTGTGGCTAAAAGTGCAAAACCAGGAACCTTTCCTCTTGTAGAAACCCAATAAAAATTGATTTCAACATTTTACACATTATAGGTTTTAACATTCCTTGTCATTTATATCTATGACAATACTTATTCATCAGTACTGAAAAACATACTGACAATAGGATCCAAATTATTGTAATGATAGTATTTTTGCATTCATAAATGAACTAACAAGATATACTGACATTCATCTTTTGTATTGTATTGATAATTTGCAAGAAATTGCTGTCATTTAAGTATATTGTCAATATCATAGAGGCCCATTATTTCTTATATATTTACATGAATATTTCATGTTCTATTAGCAAAGACTGTTGTCTTAATATGTTCTTGTATTTTAACTCATTGGGAGTTTTCCATGTGAAGTGACTTGAACGTTGTTTTCCAATGCCTCTGAAACTTGTAAAAATAACTGAAAGGAGCTGGGTGCCAGTAGCACACACCTGTCATCCAAGCTACTCAGGAGGACAAGATCTGAGGATCAAGGTTAAAAGCCAACTAGGGTAGGAAAGTCCATGAAAGTCTTATCTCCAATTAACCACCAGAAAAAAAGAAGTGTGCTGTGGCTCAAGTAATAGAGTGTTAGCCTTGAGCTGAAGAGCTCAGGGACAATGGTCAGGCCCAAAATTCAAGCCCTACAACCTACAAAAAATAAAAATAAAAAATAATAGAAATAATTAATGAAATGCTAAGACATGTGTTACTGGTTCTATAGATGATTACATGTTGATATTAAAAATTATAATTCTATAAAGAAACAATAAAGAAAGCAAACAAAATTATTAACTTAAAGAACCTATACAGAGCTGTTCCGGGAAGATGGCGGAGGAGAAGCTGGAATGAACAAGCTCTCACATAGAAAGCAGTTTTAGAGTTCCAGTGAACAGTCCTAAGCCAGAGAATCACACCAAGTGTGCCATCACAGGACAGAGAGTTAGACAAGAGAGGGGAAGCCAAGGAAACACATCAGCTGCCGCTGCGGCAGCAGGGTCGTGGCAGCGACCACCGCCGCGGGGTCATACCTGAGACACAGAGAGTCCGGGAAAAAGGAGCCAGACGCAGCGGACGAGCAGATTCTACTCAACACCAACAAGAACAGACAAGGAGCGGACATCTTCATCCTGCTGTTTGCAGACCAGAGATGACCCAGGATCCAAGACTCGGCGTGAGTACAAGCCCGAAGTCCTCACTCCTTCTCAGGGAGCAGAGGAGGGAAGGCCACCCCTCCCCCCCCAGCACCGGTGATCTCCATCATGGATACCGAAAAAGCTCGGAGGAGCTGCTAGCTCCAGCTCAGGCCTTGGAATAAAACGAGTCAGTTAGCAGGTCACAAGAACTTAACGGCGAAGTGACCTGCCAGACTCAGCTCCATCCAGGGAAAAGTCACCCAGCTCAGGCACCAGCCATTGGAGTGCCTTGCCTCACTGGGTAACCAGAGCCAGAGGCTGCCCCTCCCTCTAGCAGCCACCACAATCAATTGAACAACAGAAACCCTGAGAATGGATCCAGGCTGGGCGCTGTGAGCTTTATCACAAAATAGCCCCAGGGAAAAGCTACTGTTTGTTGAAAGGCCTCAACTCTACCCAGAACCTAGCCTCATCACCACATCCCCCTCTTTTGTGATTCTCAAAGCAGGTCACCCTCCCAGAAAACTAAACTGGGAGGGGGAACTCAAAATCTTGAGTAAAGCAGAGCATTTTTCTGCCTCTTCCAACCAACCGACTTAAGAAACCAATCAAGCCACAGGACCTCAAGCTGACCAGAGACTCCAACAAGAGACTGGTTACAGACAAAAGGGAGATACAGGATTCTTCCCACTCCTCCCACCCCACAAAAAAATTCAAAAGACTTTTTCTTTTTTTTTTTTCTTCTTCTTCTTTTCTTTTTGCTTGTTTTTTTGTTTTTGGTTACCTTATATATATATATATATATATATATATATATATATATATATATATATATATATATATATATATATATTTTCCCTTCTAAAACTTTTATTAATCTTTAATTTTTGCCTCTTCTGAAAAAATAATTGTTTTCCAGTAACTTTTTTTTTTCGTTCTCATCTTATAATTTTTATTTTAGGAATATGTGAATGAGCGTTTTCCTTTCTTTTCTTGTCTTCTTTCTCTTTTTCTTTCTTTCTTAATTATCTTTTTGTTTTTTGTCTAGCTCTACTGAACTTCTGATCTTTTCTTCTCCCTTTCCCATCCTTAAAGTTTTTCACATCTCCTCTATGTCCCTCCCCTTCTCTGAATATATTCACATTCCTCTCTAAATAGACGGTCTTTTAACCTCTATAATAACATTAATTTTTACGTTTCTATTTTTTTCTGGTCTCTCTTCATTCCCCTTTCCATCTCTTCTTTTTCTTTCTCTCTCTACTTGCATCCTACCCAACCCATTTCCTGCATTGTGATTAGGACATAGTTAACTCTCCCTGTGCCTCCCCACACCAATCTATTCCTATTTTTTACCCACATCTCTCCCTAATCCTAATAATTTCTGGTTTTCCAAATTCTTTTCTGCGGTTCGAAGTCCTTTAACATATAGTTGTTTGATGTTGAATAGATGTATCTGTTGAACTAGATTGTATCTGTAGATTATTGACTGTACAAACGCAAACGTTGGTTGATGGTTGCCTTAAGATAGTGTTCTAGCACAAAACTGTTGCAATCTTCATCTCAAATGGGCCGAGTAAGCCGGAAAAACACAAGAAAAATGGCAAATTCGGGTATCTCAATTCCCAATCTTGATAATCAGGGATTAGAACAGATAAAGAATAATCCAGAGGAGAGTTCCCAAATAGCTCTACAAACACTAATAGCAAACATGATAAATGAGAAGTTTGACAATGTAAAAAGGACTCTGTATGAGCGTGATAGGGAGAGAGAGGAGGCATCCCAGAAGTTTATACAGGAATATCATAAGCGTGATGAAGCTACTCAAAAACTAATAGTGGATTTGTGTGAACAACTTGAGAATACTCAAAGAGAAAGGGAGGAATGGCGTGAGCAGACAGACAACACTCAAAGAGAACTGCAGGAATCCCAGGAACGGGAAGAAAGAGAATTGCAGGAATCCCACAGACGGGATGAAGCTAATCAAAGATTAATTCAGGAATTGACAGACCAGGTAGAGAATACACAAAGATCACTAAAGGCATACATGTAATCCATTAACAAAGAGCTGAAGGAAGTCAGGGAGACCACAAAGGGAATACTGAATGGAACCCAACAGAAGGAATGGGAGTCCAAAGAAACCATAACCAATCAACTAAGTGATTTGAGAACAAACACTGAACACCAAATTAAGGAAGTAAAGAAATTCATACAAGACCTAAAACAGAGCTTCAACAAAGAACTTGAAGCCATCAAATCTGACCAATTAGAAGGAAAAGAGATAAAAAACAAAGTAGAGAGTCTTGACAGCAGGTTAGACCATGCAGAAGATCGAATCTCAGGGATTGAAGACAGCCTAGATATTATAGAGTAAAAACATACAACCATCCAAGACAAGTCCAAGAAATATGATAGGTCTATCCAACACCTGGAAGACACCATCAGAAGGCCCAATCTAAGGATAATGGGTGTAGAGGAGCACCTAGAAACAGAAGTAAATGGTCTAGGAAATTTGTTTAACAGGATCCTAGCAGAGAACTTCCCAAACATACAAAAAGATAGGCCTATTCAGATACAAGAAGCTTTTAGAACCCCAAATAGACCAGACCAGAATAGGACATCCCACCGTCACATTATAATCCACACAGGATCAACCCAGACCAAGGAAAAGATCCTTAAAGCTGTCAAGGAGAAAAGGGTAGCCTGGAATGACGTATGCCATGCCCTAAAAACAAACAAATATCAACCAAGAATACTGTACCCAGCTAAACTCTCCTTCATAACTGAAGGCCAAATAAAAACCTTCCATAGCAAAGAAAAATTGGAACGATACATCTCCACCAAACCAGCCATACAAAAGATTCTTAAAGATATCCTATACATAGAAAACCAACAAGACCGCAACAAAGGCCAAGAAACTGCACCCAAACTGAGAATCCAAAAACCTTAGGAAGAACCGAGTTTTCGCAGCCCCCAAGAAGATGGATAACTTGGCAGGTACTCCCAAATACCTCTCAGTCCTATCTCTTAACGTTATCGGACTGAACTCTCCAATTAAGCGACATAGACTGTCTACTTGGATTAAAAAACAAGACCCTTCTATCTGCTGCCTGCAGGAGTCACATCTTGCCCGTAAAAACAAACACATTTTCAAGGTTAAAGGCTGGAACAAAATCTACCAAGCAAACGGCCCTCATAAACAGGTGGGAGTTGCAATCCTAATATCAGATAAAACAGACTTCAAAATAAAATTCGTTGGAAGAGATAAAGAAGGTCGCTACATACTAATTAAAGGATCTCTCCTTCAGGAGGATATTACAATTCTAAATATCTATTCGCCAAACAATGGAGCACCCAAATTTATCAAAGAAACACTACTTTCCCTCAAATCCCATATAGATCCAAAGACATTAATTGTTGGGGATTTTAACACACCACTCTTCCCACTAGATAGATCAACTCAGCAAAAACTCAATAGAGAAACCGCAGATCTAAACAGCAGCATAGATCAACTAGACTTAACAGACATTTACCGAACATTTCACCCAGCAGCATCAGAATACACGTTCTTCTCAGCAGCACATGGAACGTTTTATAAAATAGACCACATTTTAGGCCACAAAGCAAACTTGTCTAAATTCAGAAACATTGAAGTTATACCTTGCATTCTCTCTGAGGACAAGGGAATAAAATTAGAACTTAACACCAAAAGCCACCAAAGAAAGTCCGGTATCACATGGAGGCTGAACAACACACTGCTGAATCATGAGTGGGTCATGGAAGAGATTAGAAAGGAAATTCAAATGTTCATGCTATTCAACAAAAATGAACACACAAATTACCAGCTCCTCTGGGACACAGCAAAGGCAGTACTCAGAGGCAAGTTTATAGCTCTGAGCTCCTACATCAAGAAATTGGAGGGATCGGAAACCAACAATATAATGACACTTCTAAACCTTTTTGGAAAAGAGCAGCAAGATGAACCCCAATCCAGGAGATGGAAAGAAATAATCAAAAATAAATCAGAATTAAATGAATTAGAACCCAAAAAAACTATAGAAAGAATCACCAAAACAAAGAGTTGGTTCTTCGAAAAACTTAACAAAATTGACAGACCCTTAGCAAACCTTATCAGAAAAAGAAGAGAACACACCCAATTAATAAACTCAGAGATGAGAATGGAAAAATCACCCCGGAAACGACCAAGATTCAGAACATTACAAGGGAATACTTCTCAAAACTTTATGCTAATAAGTTTGAGAACTTGACAGAAATCTACTTTTCCTAGCAAATATTGACATGCCAAAACTAAACCAAGATGAGTTAAACCAGCTTAACAGGCCCATATCAAGCATTGAAATAGAAACAGCAAAAAGAGACCTCCCAGCTAAGAAAAGTCCAGGACCAGATGGCTTTACAGCGGAATTTTACAAGGCCTTCAAAGCAGAGCTCATACCAATACTCCTCCAACTCTTCAATGAAATTGAAAGAGAAAGCTCACTACCGAACACATTCTATGAAGCCATCATAACCCTCATCACAAAACCAGGCAGGGACTCATCAAAGAAAGAGAACTATAGACCCATTTCTTTGATGAATATTGATGCAAAACTTCTCAACAAAATTTTGGCCAATTGACTTGAACAATTCATCCAAAAAAATCATACAACACGATCAAACAGGATTCATTTCAGGGATGCAAAGCTGGTTCAATATACGCAAATCAATTAATATTATTCATCACATCAACAGGAGCAAGAATAAGAACCACATGGTTATCTCAATAGATGCAGAAAAAGCATTTGACAAGATCCAATACCCCTTTATGATGAAGGTTCTGGAAAAATTAGGAATCCATGAAACATTCCTCAATACAATAAAGGCTATATATGACAAACCTACAGCCTGCATTATACTCAATGTGTAAAAACTAAAGCCATTTCCTCTTAATTCAGGAACAAGTCAAGGATGCCCACTCTCTCCACTTCTCTTCAATCTAGTATTAGAATGCCTAGCTACAGCAATAAGAAAAGATGCAGACATAAAGGGGATCCAAATAGGGAAAGAAGAAATAAAACTCTCCCTCTTTGCAGACGACATGATCTCGTATTTAAAGAATCCCATAGACTCCACTCCCAAATTAGTCAAGCTGATTCAAAACTTTGGCAAAGTAGCAGGTTATAAAATTAACCCCCAAAATCAATGGCTTTTCTCTATGCCAACAATGAGAAAAGTGTGGCTGAAATTAGGAAAGCAACTCCATTTGTAATAGCCCCACAAAAAATAAAATACCTAGGAATTAACTTAACCAAAGAAGTGAAGGACCTCTATGATGAAAACTTTAAAATCTTGAAAAAGGAAATCAACACAGAACTTAAAAAATGGCAAAACCTCCCATGCTCCTGGATTGGCAAGATTAACATCGTGAAAATGGCAGAACTTCCCAAGGCTATCTACAAATTCAACGCGATACCTATCAAAATTCCACCCTCATTCTTCAAGGAAATAGAAGAGGCAATCCAAAAATTCATATGGAACAATAAAAGACCCCGAATAGCAAAAACGCTCCTCAACGGAAAGAACACTGCTGGAGGAATATCAATACCAAATTTCAAACTCTACTATAAAGCCATAGTAATCAAAACAGCTTGGTATAGGCATAAAAACAGACCTCAGGGCCAATGGAATAGAATTGAAAACCCAGAAATGAACCTACAGACCTATAGCCATCTAATCTTTGATAAGGAAGCTAAAACAATAGAATGGAAGAAAGACAGCCTCTTCAGTAAATGGTGCTGGCAAAATTGGTTAACTACATGTAGAAAACTAAAGCTAGATCCTTATATATCACCCTGCACCAGAATCAACTCCAGATGGATCAAAGACCTTGAACTCAAAGCAGACACTCTGAAAACATTACAGGATGTAATAGGAGAAACCCTAGGTCTCCTTGGCTCAGGCCGAAATTTTCTGAATAGAGACCCAGAAGCACAACAAATCAAAGAAAGGTTGGACAAATGGGATTGCATAAGATTGCAGAGCTTCTGCAGGACAAATGACATAGCTGGCAAGATCAATAGAAAGCCCACCGATTGGGAGAAGATCTTTACTAGCCATAAAACGGACAAGGGTCTCATATCTAAAATATACTTGGACCTCAAAAAATTAAACCACCCAACAACAAATCCTCAAAGAAACAACTGCCCAATAAATAAGTGGGCGAAAGACTTAAAGAGAAGCTTCTCTGAAGAAGAAAGAAGGATGGCCAATAGACACATGAAGAAATGTTCAACATCCCTTGCCATAAAAGAAATGCAAATCAAAACAATGTTGAGATATCACCTCACTCCAGTTAGAACAGCAAAAATCAAGAACTCTAACAACAACAGATGCTGGAGGGGATGTGGACAGAAAGGAACCTTACTTCATTGTTGGTGGGAATGTAAACTTGTTCAACCACTTTGGAAAGCAGTATGGAGGTTCCTCAAAAGACTTCACATAGATCTCCCCTATGATCCAGCAATCCCTCTTTTGGGCATTTACCCAAATGTTTACAAACAAGACCACACTAAAGCTACCAGCACAACTATGTTTATTGCAGCATTATTTACCATAGCTAAGATATGGAACCAACCCAGATGCCCCTCAGTAGATGAATGGATCAAGAAAATGTGGTATATATACACAATGGAATTCTATGCCTCCATCAGAAAGAATGACATTTCCGCATTTGTTAGGAAATGGAAAGGTTTGGAAAAAATTATATTAAGTGAAGTAAGCCAGGCCCAAAGAAGCATAGGTCCCATGGTTTCCCTTATTTGCAATATCTAGTATAGGTATGAGTCAAGCAGAAAAGGTCAGATAATGTGATGTTAGGAAAACGAACCCTTAAATATGTATTTTAATGTTTTCGTTTCTTTCATGCATGTGTTTCTAACGCATTTATAAGATTATTTTTTTGTTGCTTTGTATGTCCCTCCCCCACAGTGTAACCCCCGCTTTCACTATATTTGATGTCAGTATAACATGTGGAGGAGATGGGGACAAACAAGTCGTTTAAGGATTCAGGTGGACCTGTTGCAACAATGAGAAGTACAAAATGTCAGGTCAAAACCAGCTTTACAATGTCGGTGTGGGGGGGGAGGGGGGTATAATTGGGTGGGGGGAGGGGGTAGGCTGGGATGGGAGGTGAAGGGTAAACAAAGGAGGAGGCTGCAATGCTTGGTAAGAAATGTATGCATTATCCTGCCCATGTAATTGTAGCTCCTCTGTACAGTATGTTCTCAAATAAAATAAAATTAAATTAAAAAAAAAGAACCTGTACAATTTTTATTTTGATGAATATGTTGTCATAAGAAATATGTAACTGTTATAATGATGTTCTAAATATTTTTGCTTATTGATTTTTATGGACAGATTAATTTATGTGAGGTTTTATAATCATAACAATCATATTTTTAATTGAAAGCATATTATATATTCTTTTTCATATATATATTTACCTGAGATATTATTGACATTTTAACATAAGAATTGAGGCCATGGATCATAATTATTTTAATTTTTTGAATAACAGTGTTTAAACATATTTTAATGATTATAGTGATATGTTGAACATATTGTATTTAGACATTCACAATGTTTTTAAATTGCTATCCTTATTACTATTTTCCACACTCATACGTAGTACATTTTTCAAATAATATTTTGTTACTCTTTTAAGTATCTCACAAACTACCATCAATTTTTAAATTTTTGATGATTTTCTTATCTTACCTCTATATTTCTTCTATTGCTTTCCCCCCAAAAAAGTTTCTGTAATTCTTTATTTACAGCAGATATCACTTTCATGAGTTCTTTTCTATTTATGTCTGGTTTGGCTGATTTTTGAAAGTTATGTTATGACTTAAATATGACTCTTAATAAGCTATAATTGCTCATACATAGAATAACACATATATCAATCAAAGAAATCAATACTAGTGTAAACTCATAACAAATAATTGCCATAAAAACTTCTCAGTGTATTTGTAAGTATAATTAAATAAAACTGAAATAGTTCTTTCAAGCTCTGTGTTATTGAGTAGATATGAGTTATTATTGACCCATAATGACACAATCACTAAACAAATGTCCATTTCATATATATGGTGTTCCCTATGTTATTTTTTGTTTTGTTTCTTAATTTTATTATTGTAAAGGTCATATACAGAGAGCTTAAAGTTACAAAAATCAGATAACAATTACATTTCCGTTCAAACAGTATTATCCTCTCCCTTGTTTTCTCCCAGGTTTTCCCTCCCCACTATCTGATCTGACCCTCCAAGTTGTATAGTTCAATTCCAAAATAGTGTCTAGTGAGTATCGTTGCTAAATTAGTTCACTTCTTGTCCCACTATTTCTGTGTTTCTTCTTATCCTCCCCAAATCAGATTAATTTAGCTATTTTTAGTTTCTTTCATCAGTGTTATTCTTATAATACAGCTAAATGAAAACTTATGTATTCAAAGGGTATCTATTAGAACTTAAACTGAACAGTTCTATAAAATATAAATCCATTTTCTTTTTTTGAGGGGGGTCCGGTTGTGGAGCCTGAATTTTGAGCCTGGATGCTATCCCTCAGCTCTTCAGCTCAAGGTTAGCGCTCTACCACTTGAGCCATAGCGCAACTTCCGGCTTTTTTTCTTTTTGCTTATGTGGTGCTGAGGAATCAAACCCAGGGTCTCATGCATGAAAGGCAAACGCTCTACCACTGCGCCACCTTCCCAGCCCCTACAAATCCATTTTCTACATATATAAATAATATTAACATAGGTACCATAGTCCATTTTGTGCTGCTGTAACAGAATTCCTGAGACTGGGCCCATTATACTGAACAAAATTATACTGGTCCATATCTCTGGAAAATTTGTGATCGGTATAAAATGATTCTTTACATGTTCTTTCATCCTATGGCAGACAAGTAAAGAGAAGTGAACAAAGGACAAGAAGTCAAACTCACAAACTCAAGCAGATTTTAATTGCCATTAATCCATTCATATAGGGGAACCCTTCTCATCTAAACACCTCACATTGAGTCTAATACTCAAACATAATTTTACTAGTGATTATTTCAGTATTAAAGTAGATATAGTCAGCCCAGGTATATATGCTGTTTCATATAAGATGTTTGCAAATGAACTGTAGAGATACAATGCTTTGTAAACAGGAAAGTGTGTGTGTGTGTCATTTCCTTGATCCAAGAAATGTTATCTCAAAATAATTTTTCCAAGTATCCATTTCTTTAAGAATGGTCAATATCATTCCTTCTGATGGATGAGTAGAATTATATTGTGTATATATACCATATTTTTTTTTTACCTATTAGGCCACTGAAGGGCATCTGGGCTGATTGGATGTTTTGGCTATGGTAAATAATGCTGTTTTGAACATGGTTGTGCTGGTGACTTTAGTGTGGCCTTAAAGAGGGGGATGTGGGGAGAAAGCAGCCAAGAATTCATTGTATATACCATAGAATTGAGAAAAAATAGGGAAATGGTGGGTCAAAGGGTGTTGAAGAGGTTGAAGGGATGACATGGATCAACATGCATCATACACATCAATTGCTTTATGGCAAAAAATCAATACATAAAAAGAAAAATGAATGAAGGGGTAGATTAAGATGGGTGGTTAAGAACATTGAAAGGGGCAACATTGAACAAGATTCACTGTATTCATAAACTGCTTTGTGAATAGCAAATCCTTTGTAATGTTACTTAAAGATAATAAAAAAAGCAATTAAAAAGAACTGTAGGTCAAAAGCCAAAAAAAGAAAAGAAAGAAAAAGAAAAATTGTCTCATTTTAAGCGTAGACATACTTTTTTTTTCTTTTATCAAGCACAAAGTTTAGACTTTACATGTTATTTTCATCTATCAGAGGTGAGATGATCCGGCAATTTAGCCCTTTAAGGGCCCTCAAATCATTTGGAATATGACTGTAAAAACACATATGTTTCTTGTGTGCTTCTTGTCCACTACTCTTGGCCATCTGGCTGTATTGGTCATTTTTAATTGCCATTGAATAACTTATTTAAAAAAAGCCAGATGGCTTTGGTAGAATTAAAGGTGCCATCTCATGTTAAATATATTATATTTTGTTCATAAACATTTTGTTAACTAGTATTTTTCTGGTATTTGGATTACAAACTATATAGTGCATTGCTCCTATGCTTAAGCTGATGATATACTGAAGAAAATAACCAAACAATGCTAATATATTTATATGTATATGTATATAAAATACACTTACACATAAAGAATGGAATTCCTCTGTTTGCAATCATTTCAATGCTATGGGAAATTTGTACTCAATGACAGAAAAATTATCAGTGCTTTCTCTTCTTTTAAATGATATGCTATCTTCAGTTTCAATAATGTGGAAAAACACTTGCTGTAATATTCGTAAAAATGAGTACTGTTCTAAAGATGTGAACTCGATAGTATAGCAAGTAAATTTGTTATAAAGATTAAAGAATTCTATAAAATTGGTATTGACCCACAAGTTAACCTGCTGACATTTAACTTAAAAATTAGCTTTATAAGCTGAAGAACAGAGGACAAGCCCTGAGTTCAAGCTCCAGAACCAACACACTCTATCACATACACAAAAGATAATCAAATCAAGCCAAAAATTGTCTTGTATATAACTTTATCTGATGTGGGGTGTGGAAGGGTTAAGCACAGAAATGGTGGGACAAAGGGTCAACCAATTTAGCAGAAATTGCTAGATACTACGTTGGAACTATACAATTTTGGGGGAGGGAAGTAGGGAGAGGAAAAACTGGGAAAGAATGAGGGAGGTAATGACACGTTTCAAAAGGAAATACACTCATTACTTGACTCATATAACTGACACCTCTCTGCATATCACTTTTACAAAAATATTTAAAATAAATAAATAAAACAAAAAGAAAAAATTAGCTTTATAGTAATTTTTATCAGAGCTTTAATTAATAATGATAATTTTCTAGATCTGAAAACTATGAATACATTTCAGAAAAAAAAATCAAGTAGCTTTCATACTTTCATGTAATGCATTATATTTGCTAACTTGATAAAAAAAACGGCATACTATATCACCACTTTTTAGTAGAAAATCATATTGGCATTTAAATAAATACCAGTATTATCAATTGGCTAGTTCAATGATGACATTGACATATATTTAAGAAATTTCAGTTTATATATTTAGTAACAATAAACAAAAAAATCTGAACATATGTTCTCACAAGTTTAATTTTTGTCCTAATTTTAAAAATGTATAGTTAGGGTCAAACTTTAGTAGCAATGTATTTATAGCAACTTCAAAATTTGCAAGATAACATCTTTCTTAATCTAGTCAGAATACTGACAAATCTCCCTTATCTCTTTGTATTATGACATTTTTGTTGACACTGTTGTATTGAAGAACTTATTATTAGCTAAAGCCTTTCCCAAAATAATCCTACTGAAAGATGGAACATCCTGATAAACTATATAATAACATTCCTAAGAAGCTATTAAAAATTGATACATCAGGCTGGGAAGGGAGGTGAAGGGTAAACAAAGGAGGAGGCTGCAATGCTTGGTAAGAAATGTATGCATTATCCTGCCCATGTAATTGTAGCCCCTCTGTACAGTATGTTCTCAAATAAAATAAAATAATATTTTTAAAAAATTGATACATCAGTCCAACAAAATCATTTTAATTATGTACTTTTGTGTACAATAAAACTTTTGAGTAAAAAATGCTGTTACATTTTGTGTAAAACAAAAGTAAAATATGAAAAATAATTTTCAGCTGTGGACATTGGCAAAATATGCATTGTAATATGTTTGGCTAAACTATTATTTCTGACTAATATTTTGTTGTTTGTGCCCATAATTGAAATCAAGAATAACCTGCAGAATTTGCTAGTAACTAAATGTTAATAATTCATAATATTACTTATTTTTGGTGATGTATTTCAGACAAAATTTAAAGAACAACTTAGCCATATTATGACGCTGTTAATAATCTGAAACAGACTTGAAGGGAGTCTGAGAGCTTGTCAATGGTCAATTTTGTTTCTTTTTTGTTATTTTTTATTAGTTATCTTTAAGGAGTTGTACCAAGTTTGTTGCAATTTAACAAATAAATTTAAGAATACAATGCATCTTGATCTACGTCACCCTTTTCAACATTCTGATCCATCCCTTTTCTTCCTGTCCCTTCCTATACTCTTCTTAATTTTGTAGGATACACAATGGATTCTTGACTGCATTCTTCCCATCTTTCCTTTTCACTTATCCACTGCTTTGCCCTGACACTTCCCATATGAATACCTGCCTCTGGGTGGTGAACTATAATTTTACCTTTCTGAGGAATTACACTATAGTTTTCCACACAGAAATACAGTTTTATTTATTTAAATTCTTTCCTGGTTGCATACAAACACATAAACTCATTACCCTGGACATAATTACAAGTGAATAGATTATTTGGTACCTGGCTTTAAAAATTTAGAAACATTATTAGATTTCATCGTTACTTAGTGACCAAAGGAAAACATTAAAAAAATGAATGAATTCATTAGTAACTTCCTTATAGTTTTCCTACTCCTTCACTCATCTCACTTTTCTAAGCTTCTTACCTACCAATAATGGTGCACACCCATAATATTCAGGCAGCAGGAGGCTGAAGCAGCAGGATCAGCAATGCTTCCACAGACTCTAGGGCTGTGAACTGGGTTTCTTCTTTCTACACTTTTTCCTTCTGTGTATATTCGAATGCCCAGTAAGATGTGAGCTCTGGGTGACACATAGGGGTTCTCCCAGTATGAGTTCTTTGATGTTCAATGAGATGAGCGATCTTGTGGAATGCTTTTAGACAGTTCTGATATGGGTAGGCTTTGGCTTCAGTGTGAGTACTCAGGTGCTGCAAGAGGGCTGAGCAGACATTGAAAGTCTTCTCACACTCCCACACTCAAATGTTCTGTCCACCATGAAATCTGGTGTTATTTAAGGGAGGAGATCTGTACAAACACCTTCCTACAGTTCTGATATACATTGGCGCTTTCTCCAGTGTGGATCTAACTTTGATATGATTTCAAAAGATGAGTTAATATTTTGCTTGCACAATGTCCACAAGTTCACGAAGTCCATTCTGGTAGGACCAGGTTATGAATCTTTAGTGTGGGTCATTTTATGGACTGAAAACTACCTTGGGTTCCGGAACATTTGAATCTCTTCGTTGCATCGTCAAAGTTGGCTCACATAGTGAACCCTTCTAAAAAAGAATCTGCTGCTCTCAATGGTGAAATGCTTTTCTTAAAACCACTGTTTCCCTTGCTTCCTTCAGAGCCCTTTTGGTGAATGTTCACAGGGGACCTGCTTGCCACAGAACCGCTGCTCTCCTTGACTCTGCCCACTTCACAGTCCTTCTGGTAGAAGTTTTACATGTGAACCACGAATTATGTTTTTACCTCTCAAGCTACGTTTGCTCACGAACGTTCTAGAAGGAATGTCTAGGCTCCAGCCTCCATCTTCAGCACAGAAGGCATGAACCTGAGCATTCCCGGGACTAAGCCACTTCTTGGTTCAGGGTAAGAACTTCCACCACGTTATTTTTCTTCAATGGATTCATGGCAGGAAGAAAATCCAGTTGAAGTACTCCTATAGCCCCAGTTCATTCTAGAAAGGAGTCTTGAAGAATTTCTCTCTCCACTGGTCAGCAGTCTTTTGCTTTCTGTAATGGAGATATCAGATCAGCTTTGGAAAGATAGAGTTCCACTGAGACCAGCTTTCTGTAGTTTCCCAGTGTCACTTTCCTGTACAAGGAATTCTCTGGAGGCTCAGCAGGCCCTGCTCCTACAGGGTGAAAGTCAGTGCTGTTTCTTCAAAGTTCACTGGTTCATGTGACCAGGATACATTAGTCTGTAAGACCATATTTATGTTCTCTTCTACATCACTTTCATGAGTGAGCAGAGTTCAGGCTCAGGCTGTTGGCACCAGTGGACCCATGATTGGGAATTACACTCTTGGAGTTCTCCCCTGAATCAACTCTATTTCAGTTAATATTTTTGTATGTAATTCTATACCACCCAACAAATTTACTTACAAATTTATACATAAAATCTAGCTTTCAAATGTATGTGAAAGCATGCAACATTTGTCACTATGGCCTAGCTTCACATAATGTAATATTTTCCCCAGGTCTTTCCATTTCTTGACAAATGGTACTTAATAGCAGTATAAATAGTTATAAATTCAAATCCCATGTTATTCATTTTGCCATTTAAATGTCTTCCATTACCTTATTTCCTTTGAATTCTACACACAACTACAAGCATTTGTTTTACTGTTAACTTGATCCTGTATTTATTTTTCCTTTCTTTTTTCCTTCTTTCCTTCTTTCCTTGTTTCCTTCTTTCTTTCTTTCTTTCTTTCTTTCTTTCTTTCTTTCTTTCTTTCTTTCTTTCTTTCTTTCTTTCTTTCTTTCTTTCTTTCTTTCTTCCTTCCTTCCTATCTTCCTTCCTTTCTTTCTTTCTTTCTTTCTTTCTTTCTTTCTTTCTTTCTTTCTTTCTTTCTTTCTTTCTTTCTTTCTTTCTTTCTTTCTTTCTTCTTTTATTGTGAAAATACTGTACAGAGGGGTTACACTTACATGTGCAAGGGAATGAGTACATTTCTTATCAAGCATTGTTGCCTCCTCCTTTGTTGCCCCTTCCCAACCCTTCCCATCCCCACCATTCCTTTCTTTTTATAAATTGATTTTCCACTTATTTTGGTGGTTCACTTCAAATAGCAGCCTCTGTGTAGTTGCAATTGACTTTCAATCAATTACATTATTTTTCATTTGATTCAAATTTTTCAGAAATAAAAACACATCTCTACTCACAGGATATGTGCTAAATTTCATTCAATCACATATGTCCTTGTCATAGGTAAACTTGAACCAAAAAGTTGGCAATAATGCACAATAAATACTGGATGTATATTGTGATTAAATCAAACCAGTACTTGTATTTTACAGAAGAGCTCAATTCTAAAGCACTCAATTGGTTGGAAACTTAACTAAAAATAATGACAGTACTTAAGAATATTAGCCTAGCCATCATTTTCTATTCTGCTTTGAAAGAGAAATGTGTTTGTATTACTATTCATTCACCATGCGTCTAAATCTGAAATTTTATATGAAATGTTATATTTCAAAATGTATTAAAATTTTATTTTTAAAGTAGAGAAACTATATATTATCAGGTCTAAAAGCATAAAGTGGATTAATATTAAAAAATAAATGGCCAATGAAGAAAGAATTTGTGACTTAAACTCGGTTTAGATTCATTTGCCTCTTGTGGGTAATAGTGTCGTACACATTGAAAATTCAGATTTTTAGAAAAGGCCTGTTTTGCCTTCAGACTTGCCTTATTGAACCACCATTTACATCTCTGATGATAGTTGTTTAGAACATGTATGAAGTCAGATCAAATGGTGGAACCAATAATTAATTAATCAATGTTGATTTAAAAATATTAGTTGGCTTTGATTTTCCTTATATTTTGTCTTTTGGTCTGCACTATCTTTGTTAATATATCTTTTCTCCTGGCCAGTTTGAAAGGGTAATTTTTTCATCATACTAGTACAGATTAATACAGAATTACTCTTTTCATTCAGCTTTTTTTGGTATGGTGTTATATTGGTCATTAGTTTGGGATAATTAACAATTTAAACCTTTGGATAATTATTTGTGTGGAAAAACATAATCATACTTTTCACCATTCGTAATAATTCAGCTTTATTTTTGTCTCTTTTATATTTATTTCTTTAGTTTGCCTGTTCAGTTCATTATTCCAAAGTTTGTTGTATCATTCTCTTATATTTAATGTCTCATTTTTTTCTTGGTAGCTTGAATATTTCACAAGTATCCATGCTCTAATTTTTCTCCATTTCCTCATGTGCCTGTACTTCTGGATCGAGTTTTAGACAAAGTTTATTTTATAGTCAACAAACCCATACCCACACATACACAAACTAAACTTCTTAAGTATTACTACACCTTAACCAAGGTTGTCTTACTTCCATACTAACAATTAACATTCTCAAAAGTTTACTAATAAACAAAACTAAAGGATTTGGTTTAGTCCCTAAGTAGTTCACTCTTCAGAGAGATGTTGCTTCAATATTTAACCTCTCATTTTCTCACCTTCTAGAAACTCACGTCACCTTGACTTTTCATATTTTGTGTCTTCTCTAACCCTCATTTCTTTACTCCCCTGGATTTTCATTTGATGGTCTTTCACTGCACCACAAGCCTTTCCTAGTCAGCACTTGTTCTCCTTTCCATAATACTCTTATTCACATTTCTGGACACAACCACTGTACAAACTCTCCTACCCCAATTTTCAGACTTGAATTCCAACAGTGTAACATCTATGTATCTATGCATGTACGTATCTATCTGTCATCTGTATATTATTTCAGAATACTTACAGTTACACAAAAGATACTCTATAGAAACTCTTCTTTCTTACACTCAAATTTTCAAATAATTAATTAACTTCATTTTTATAATGAATCCTCAGTGAAGTATTTATGAATTCTTTTCCTTAAATTTCCTAATTAGCCTTGTCCAAAATGAGCCTACCAAAATCTTGCCTGGTATTCAACAACTACATTTTATATTTTAGAATCTGGGACTAGATGTTCAGACGTAAGCTAACATACATGTTGAAATAATTTCTAGCTAAAGAAAGACTACAGGATAATTTTCTTTTTTTCTAATCTTCCTTTGGACTACTACTGGTTGCTACTATTTTATGGGGTTTTTTGAATAAATATTACATTATTTCAATTAAGTAATTGTGAATAGTATTTCTTTTCATTGCACAGAAATGAGACAAGCAAATAAAATGTCTTAAATAATAAATATATTTTGTTGAGAATTTATCTCTGCTCTCAAAACCAATATATGTATTAGTATAAACATTGTTACATAATTTTGCAGCTACTGACTCTAGACTAATATACTTAAATTACAAGCTTATCCTTTAGTAATATTGAAGCAATGTATAATATGTACATTTGCTGGTGTGACAGAAGCTAGAACACTTTTAAACAAATTTAGGGTGAAACAAGTTGAAGGTGACCAGAGTAGGAGTAATGTAGTAATATACAAGATGCTCAGACTAAGTAAAATTTCTGCTTGTATTGCTGGGGACAGCTAGATTATCTTTTCCAATACTATTTCAGCATTCTGTGCTCAAATATTAAGCAATAACTTCTAGCTCTTGGTTGAAATATAAATTAGTTTCTCCTAAGAGAAATAATCTTTTAGTCTCTTTCTTTTAAATTTGGACTAGACATGCCAAAGACATATGAGCCCACACAATAACTTTAGAGTGAAAGATAGCTTCAGTACTTCAAAGTCATAGCCACATCCCTGCAGAGAATATTGAAGGAAAGCTTCTCATAAAATTCAACTCACAACCATGGTGCACAAATACTAAACTGTGAGCTTGAGAATGTGGGAAGACTAGGATTTATTATCAATGTCCCTCAGGTCGGTAGCAGACCTTCCAATACAGAATAAATCTAGGAATAAGTGGAACCAAAGAAGAGAGGCAATGAATTTCCTTCCTTGTTTTTATTTTTAATGTGTTAATCATCTCCTTATTTCTCAAGGATAATATTTCTAACAGCAATAGACTCTATGTTCTAAAAATGTGTTAGCAACTTTGGCGGGGGTTTGGGTGGGTAGTGGTGGAGGTGGGTGGGAAGGGATGGCAGGGGTAAAACAAATGAGGAGGCAACAATGCTCTGTAGGAAATATACTCACTACCTTGCTCATGTAATTGTAACCCCTCTGTACAGTATGTAAATAAAAAATATACAAAACTGAATAAAAAAGAAACAAAAATAAAATGTGTTAGCGTAATTTAATTAAGGTTTATAGACAGTGTATATTTTATAGACAGTGTATATCCTTTAATTTCCTTAAGTCTCAAGTTTAAAAATCTCAGTTTGTATATTGTCATGTCCCTGAGCCGAGGAGATAGCTTATTGTTGATAGTACCTTGATAAAGTAAAATCAGTTAAAAATACTTCCAATTCTGATTTCAACAGGAATCTTTATAAGTGTAGTAACTAGTGTTCTGAAAGTAGGAAGAAATGGTGCACTATTGAAATGGATTTTGGGAGAAAAGACTAAATGGCTTTTATCTCATGGTATACATATCATATTACATGATATATAACAATATAGTAAAAGTACTGCACATTTTAAATATACATGCAAAAATGTGAACAACGCTATAGAGATGACAATTCTGGCAAAAAACCAAAGGTAATTCACAAGATCTGAAGGAAATAGCATCCCCAGCATTCCTAGAATGGCATGATGAAGATATCTCAATGGGGGTATGGGTTGTGAACAGTTTTATTAGCCTTCTTTGGAGCGTTAATTAGCTGGAGATCTAAATCAAAATTGACAGCTAGCAGAATCTTTTTCTCTTGAGTTAAAGTCAAACTAATTAAATTCCAGAAGGAAAACATTTTCCTTCTAGGATCCTTGATCTGTCATCCTTGTATAGTGTAAAAAAAGAGTACTATGGCCTGACAATAATGTAATCAGCTGCTAGACTTTCACTACTTATGTGTTCAGATAAATATAAAATAGACCATTAATACTGTTAAAGATTATGCTTAAAATAATGCATGCACAAATCACAAATCTTTTTTAAAATATCAGTATGAAAGATGAGTCCTATTACTGTCAGTCAATATCTAAGAAATATAGCAAATATTTGATAAAATATTTTCAATTTTATGTATTTCATAAATTGACTCAATTCATTAAGTGAAAACCATATATTCTCAACTACATACCTTGCTGTGTCTTTATTATTAAAAAAAAAAAGAACTGTGTTATTTAATCTTTGGAGCCACAGAAGTTCAACTGTAAGGTTACAAGCCACTATTTTGCTGTGAGTTTCAGTTGGTAATCATTTCCTTCCTACATTCACATTTTCTTTTGGTCAGATTGCCTATGTCTTTATGGGATTGTAGTTTATGTAGTATTCCACAGGAACAGGGTACTGTTTGTCATACGTGGCAAAATACTATATCAATAACAAAAATGTAGTTTTCTATAGTTTATCTTATTCTGTACATACATTTTCCTTGTTGTAAATGTTAATGATATTTATTTTTAGATTTTTTTATTATTTCATCAAGATATACCTATAATTATTTACTTTGTTTTTCTTGTTTGGTGGACTAGTGAATTCCTTTAATCACTGGATATTTACTTTTTAATCAAATTTCTGATAAGATATTGACTTCTCTTTTTTTATATTGTCCATACTCTTGTTTATGTTACTCTATTACACAAGCATTGGTCCTCTTATGATGTCTCATTACTCACTGATACATGAGTCATTTTATTTCATTTTCTCTTTACATAGTTCATGTTGGATGGTACTATGGCAATGTCAGTGAGGTCAACATTTGTTATTTCCTTAATTGACAATATGGCCAATAATTTTTTCAGTGAAATGATTACCTTTTCGTTGAATTTTATAACTACAAGTTTGATTCAGGTCTTTTCACTAAATTAACTTAACCAAAGAAGTGAAGGACCACTATGATGAAAACTTTAAAAACCTGAAAAAGGAAATCAAAAGAGTACTTAGAAAGTGGAAAAACCTCCCTGCTCCTGGATTGGAAGGATCAAAATCATGAAAATGGCAATACTTCCCAAGGCTATCTTCAAATTCAATGCCATACTTATCAATATTCCAACCTCATTCTTCAAGGAAATAGAAGAGGCAATCCAAAAATTCATAGGGTACAATGAAGGACCCCGAAAGCAAGAATGATCCTTAACAGAAAGAACAGTGCTGGAGGAATATCAATACCAAATTTTAAACTCTACTACAAAGCCATAGTAATAAAAACAGCTTGGTACTGGCACAAGAACAGACCTTAAGACCAATGGAATAGAACTGAAAACCCAGAAATGAACCCACATACCTATAGCCATCTAATTTTCCACAAGGGAGCAAGAAAAGAAAATAGAATGGAAGAAAGCAGCCTCTTCAGTAAATGATGCTGGCAAAATTGGTTAACCCCCTTTAGAAAACTAAAGCTAGATCCTTATATACCACCCTGCACCAGAATCAACTCCAAATGGATCAAAGAACTCAGAGTCAAAGCAGGCACTCGGAAAACATTACAGGACAGAATAGGAGAAATCCTACCTCTCTTTGGCATAGGCCGATTATTTTTTTATTGTGAGAATACCATACAGAGGAGTTACAATTATAAGGGCAAGATAACGAGTACATTTCTTATCAGGCATTGTTCCCTCCTTTTTGTTTCCCCTTCCTATTCCTTCCCATATTCCACCCATCTCCCCCTATCTGATCCTCCCCCCTCCCCCGACCAAAGTTGTTAAGTTTGTTTTTCCAAATAATGACTTGTACATCTCATTGTTGCAATGTGTCCACCTGTATCCCTACTTAAAAGATTTGTTTTTGCCCTTCCCCTCCACAAATTATACCAACATCAAATTCAGTGAAAGCATGGGTTATAACATAGAGACCCAGAAACACAACAAATCAAGGAAAGGTTGGACAAATGGGATTGCATAAAATTGCAGAGCTTCTGCATGGCCAAGGACATAGCTAGCAAGATCAATAGAAAGCCCACGGATTGGGAGAAGATCTTCACTAGCCATACAACGGACATGGAACTCATACCTAAAATATACCTGGAACTCAAAATATTAAATCCCCCAACAACAAATCCTCAAAGAAACAACTGCCCAATAAATAAATGGGCTAAAGACTTAAAGATAAACTTCTCTGAAGAGGAAAGAAGGATGGCCAATAGACACATGAAGAAATGCTCAACCTCCCTAGCCATAAAAGAAATGCAAATCGAAGCAACACTGAGATACCACCTCACCCCAGTTAGAATAGCTATACTTAAGAACTCTCATAACAACAGATGCTGAAGGGGACGTGGCCAGAATGGAACCCTACTGCACTATTGATAGGAATGTAAACTTGTTCAGCTACTTTCAAAGTAGTATGGAGGTTCCTCGAAAGACTCCACATAGAGCTCCCCTATGACCCAGCAATCCCACTTTTGGGTATTTCCCCAAATGATCACAAACAAGACCACACTAAAGCTACCAGCACAACTATGTTTATTGCAGCATTATTTACCATAGCTAAAATATGGAACCAAACCAGATGCCCCTCAGTAGATGAATGGATCAAGAAAATGTGGTACATATACACAATGTATTCTATGCTTCTATCAGAAAGAATGACATTGCCCCATTTGTTAGGAAATGGAAAGACTTAGAAAAACTTATATTAAGTGATATAAGCCACGTCCAAAGAAACCTAGGTCCCATGGTTTCCCTTATTTGAAATGTCTGAAACAAGCAGAAAAGATCAGATAGCTTAATGTTAGACAAAAGAAACCCCAAGATAAGGACTCAAGTGGTTTTTCTTTCTTCCTATTGTTTCTAACATATTTATAGGGTAATTTTTTGTTGATTTGTTTGTCCTTCCCCCATGGTATAATCCCTATATTCACTCTATTTGATGTTGGTATAATTTATGGAGAGGAAGGAAAAAAACAAACTGTTTTTTGTGGAGGGGGGAATGGTAATGAGCAGGGGGTAGAGAGTAGGGGGAAATGTAGTTGTGGAGTTGTGAGGGAAAGGATGATAGAGGAAACACCAACAAAGGAGGAGGCAATAGTGCTTGATAAGAAATGTACTCATTACCTTGCTCATGTGATTGTAACCCCTTTGTACAGTATTTTCACGATAAAAATTTATTTTAAAACTTACATATGTAAACACACACACACACAAACACACACACAAACACACACTCGGTGATATATGTTTAACTTCTTACTGGTTTGATTGTGTGCACCTTATATTCTTGATCACACAATATTGCATTTGTGCAACAGAGTTGCCTTCTTTGTAGTGACTTTATTATAGGTTATTTTTAATTATATGACCACAAAACTCATTTGAATAAAATGTAGTGAATTATACCATATTGTAACAAACTAAAAAAAAATACAACATACAGAGAATAGTTATTTGAATATGTAGAAAGCTTTGCTGATAATCTAAATCCATGATTAGATAGTAATCTATAACATTAAAGGATAGAAACATGATTTGAATAATCTGATTCAACATGCAACAAATTACTTAAAATGTGAAGTATTTCATCTTAAGAAATGTGATTATATAAAGAAATTTTATTTCATCTTAAGAAATGTGATTATATAAAGAAATTTTCAAAATAAATTTAAGATTTTTACTGCAATACTTTACCACTCTACCATTTAATGTTTTTACTAATTGAAATTGAATGCCAGGTGATGCTTGCCCATGCCTGTAATTCTAGCTATCTCAGGAGGCTGAGATTTGAGAATAGAGTTTCAAAGCCAGCCTTCGCAAGAAAGTCTATTATGATACTCTTATCTCGAAGGAACCATCAAAAAAGCCGGAAATGGAGCTGTGTCTCAAGTAGTAGAGCTCAGAGACAGAGCCCAGGCCCAGACTTCCAGCCCTAAGACATGTCAATAAATAAACATACAATAAACAAACAATAAATAAGAAAAAGAAAGAAAATAAATTGAAATGGAGCCATTCCTACGTAGTCCAGTATTGTGTAGGTTTATAAAATTCTAATCTCAAAATTTCAACTCATTAATTAAAATACCAACTAGCCTTAACAAATGATTGCTTACAGAATTTAGAGAAGTAACAATTGTCAGCCTTTCTCATAAAAAATGCAAATTTATCCTTAAATATTTTGTCTAAATAAATTTTTACTGAAGTGTTACATGGGGGGAGCAGCCCCAGGGTTTGAACTCAGGACCTCATACTCTCTCTTGGCTTTTCCACTTGATACTGGTGGTCAAAGACTTAGGCCAAAACTCCACTTCCAGCTTTATACTGGTTAATTGGAGATAATCATCTTAAGGACTTTCCTACAAGGACTGGCTTCGAAATATCAGCTTCCTGATTAGCTAGATTTACAGTTATGAGCCACAGGTAACTGGCTAAAAGTTGTAATTTATTGTGATTTTTTTAGTCTTATCATTAAGTCATTGGACAAAGGCATTGGCAGAAAACAAAGCAGCTTACAAACACAATATGCCTTGATCAGTGTTACCTCTTTCAACATTGTCACCAGTCTTTCTTCTACCATCCCCTTCTGTTTGGTAGGCTATACACTAGACTCTTGCCTGCATTTTCTTCCCCTTTTCCTCTTCATTTGTCTAGTCTTTCCCCTTGACCCCACCACGCCACTTTTGATATCTGAATTTGTGTTTTTTTCACTACATTCCCCATGTTTTTTTTGTTGGTTGGATTTTTTTGTCACTCATGAGGCTTGTGAATGCATATATATATATATATATGTACATATACACACATATAGATGTTAATATAGAATATATAGTACATAAATATAAAAAATAGATTTTGATAAAGATGAAAATAAAAATTTTTTTATTCCTTAAGTGTTCTTCATATCAATTTATCATCTCTTCCTATTTATACTAACTTAGTCCTAATTATCTCATACTTGTATGAATAGTAAAGCTCTTAATTGGTTCCTCTTGATCTGAGATCCTATTTACATGAATTTCTTTTAAAAAAGCTTTTGATATAGCTTTAATAGATAACACACTTTTTCTAATTAAAATAGCTTTGTGTTTGTTTTCTCAAAGTTCAAAAAGTGGACTTAAATTATATTCTCAAAATTATTCCTACTTTTTCTGATTAAAAAATTGCAATGATTTTATTCCCAGAAGATTCCTCTGAGTAATGTATTATACATTTCTATGCTCAGAAAGTTTTAATGCACAACTGTGGCAGTCATTCTTCTCTAAAAATGCATGTCAATTTTCATCACTGTAACTAAGTCAATTCTAATCACTTAATTCAAATTGTTTATTAATCAATTTTTAAATTCAGCAATGTGTTAGACTCTCATCACTGAGAAATAACCTATGCAAAACCAGTTAAAGGAGGGAAGGCTATGTTGCTTTATGGTTCCGTTTTAGTTGATCTTGGCTGAGAGAAAATGGCCAAGACAAGGAAATAAGTAACACATTATGGTGATTTGTAAGCAGAGAGAGAACTCCTGAATAAGTGTGTTTCTCATTTTCCCTCCCTTGATTCTAAGTTCTTAGACTTGAGGATAGTACACAATCAGTATGTGTTTTTCCACTTTGCTAAACTTCTCTGGGAACTCAGTCCCCCATACACCTAGTTGTGTATGTTATTGCTCTCCTGCATATTTTTCAATCCAATCAAAGTGACAATATGACTTAACCATTTCATTTGAACACAGCACCCAAACACATCTCCTTATCCAAAAACGTTCCACTTTTGTCTCCAAAAGGTGTACATTCATCTTCTGACACTAGCATAAAAGGAGAGGTAACAGAAAGCATTGCCTCTCTCCAAAATTCTTTGTAGCCTTGACTTCCAACATCATTCAAAATTCCAGGTTCAAAATGTGCACAGAGACTCAAAGAAAATTTTTAGCTGAGAGTTGCCATGGAAATAAAGCAAAATAGGGCTGGAAAAGTGGCTCAGTGGTAGAGTGTTTGCCTTGTATGCATGAGGCCCTGGGTTCAATTCCTCAGCACCATATAAGCAGAAAAAGCTGGAATGGACACTGTGGCTCAAGTGGTAAAGTGATAGCTTGAAGTGAAATGCTGAGGGACTGTGCCCAAGTTCAGGCCCCATGACCAAAACAAAAAAAAGTAAATAATTTTTTTTAAAAAAAGCAAAACCAATTATATGCCAAGTATATAGACACATGCCTTTAATTAAAGCTACTCATAGTGAAGACAGGAGGATCACAATTCTAGGGAAGCCTGAGTAAAAGCACTAGACCCTATGTGAAAAACAAACTAGGATTGTCCAGTTTTAAGTGGTAGAGTGCTTACTAGGACAGTATGAAGCTTTGGTCCAAGAAAGAAGAAGAGGGGCAGAGAAGAAGAAGAAGAGGAACCAGAGAGGTAGAGTAAGAGGAAGGAAGAAGAGGAAGAGGAGAAAAAAGAAGTAGAGAAAGAGGAACAAGGAGGAGAAAGAAGAGAAAAGAAGAAGAAGAGGAAGAGGATGACAGAGAGGATGAGGAGCACCATACTTTCAATATATAATAACATGGTGTAAACACTCCTATTCCAAAAGAAAAGAATTGGAGAGCAAGGAAAAAATGGACCAGTAACTAAATTAATGGACAAAGAATTTGACTTGAAATTTCTTAATCGAACAATGTGTAAACAGAGGAAAGGAGGTTAATAGCATTAGCACATGTAAAATCACTTATAAAATAGAAATGATATGTCATTTGATACTCACCAGAATGGGTAAAAGAAGATGTGCATTAGTAGGTTTGGCAAGGATGTAAAGAAATTGAAGCTCTCATACACTGTAAAATAGCACATTCATCTTGGAAATTAGTGTGTAAAAGTTCCTCACGAAGTTAGTTACAGAAACACCAAACAGCCTAGAAACTTTGTACAGCCTAGAAAGTTTGCCTATAGTTTTTATACACTTAAGTTCAAAACTTGTGCATCATCACAGCAATATTATCTATGACAGCCAAAGAATTGAAAAAAAATTTCAGGCTGACCAATAGGAAAACAGATCACAAAACATATTATACTCATGAAATAGCCCATTATCAAGTAAAAAAGAGAAATGGAGAATTGATATTAGTGGAAACACTGACAACAGGCTAGATAGAAAGAACTAGACACAAAATAACACATAAAATGATTTGATTTTCATGAAATTTTTGAATTATCAAAATGAGGCATAATATTAGTTTCTTTGGCGTTGGAAGTCTAAGGAGAATTCAGAATAGCTGCAGACAGGTATAAGATTTCCTTCTGAATGACGAATATTTGAGAATATTCCAAGGTGATAATGATCAAATATACTTTCAAAATACAAAGAATCCCTAAATTTTATAGAATTAATTTAACAAATATAACATTTTTCAATTACACATAAAATGATTTTTAAATGGAATAATAGATAATCTTTAACAAAAGTAAAAATAAATAAATGTTCTGGAATTTGGGAGTTGCACAGTCTCTCCTGCTAGGCATAAAATTAAAGTGTTCTACTATGAAAGTAGACATAGAATATAGCAAATTGGTGGAAAACAGGAGCAAGTAAAAAAAAAATCAATGCATATTCCACAAAATTAAAAAAAATCAGAGAATAAGCAGTTGGGAGAGATGAGTGGAAATGTTAAAAAGGGATTAAAGTGATCAAGATGTATTGTATTCAAAAACTACTTTATTGAATTGCAACTCCTTTCTCCAACTATTCAAATAAAATATTTTAAAAACTAGCAAATAAAATAAATTAATTAAACAAAAATAAATAATGAATAGATAAATAAAATACAATAAAAAATAAACTATAGATCCATAACAATATATGCCACAAATTTATAACCCAAACAAGAATAAAGTAGTTTTGTTCGTGCTTCTAGATATATAAGGTAGAAAATTTTGACTACATCTAATTTATTGAGTTCTTTTGTCAATGGCATTAATTATGCCGGTAGTAAAAATAATCATGAAGTTCTGAAATGAACAATACAGTATCCAGGATATTACTAATTACTAATGCAAAGATATTATTGCAGAAAGATGGAATAGTATATGTTTGTATGATTAGATAAGATATCAAAATGATGTCAGAATGTATCATAGATTTCACAGAAATAAACAATAGAAATTTAAATGTATAAGCCAGGGAAATACAGCATGATTACAGCAAGTAATTTATCTTTTTTTCTCGGAAATGAGAGAAAAATAAAAACAACAGTTCACAGGACAACAGTCAAATGTGGTCAAAGTCACAAACACTACTTTTAATCCTATACTAGAAAGGTGAGGTCACCCTAAAAAATCACGTGTGGGAAGGTAAAGACTGCACTGAATTCTTTATACTCACATTTATACAGTGAAACATGACCACACAAACATTCTTCTAATAAACTCAGCACCACCTTATGTTTATTAACACCTGCCTATGGTTTTCTAAATTGAAAAACTGGACCAACATCATTGCATTGTTATTAACATTTAGAGTTAAGTAAATTGGTTAGCAGAGTTTAAGCAAATGGTATGAATTCAACAGTACAGTACCAGAACTGTATACAACATACCATTTTTTAGTTTATTTTTGTATTAATGTGTTAATGCTTAGGCTTTCCTGGACTGAGATCTTCCTATTGAGACTTTGTATATAGCTGAGATGGCAGACATATGCTAACTTGACTAGCTATTGGATGGGATGTGATCATTGTTAGGTCTGCAGGAAGCCTACACCCATCTCCTTCACCAGCCTGAACCCAGTAATCACCTGACTGTCCATCACCTAACTGTGAGTCAGAAAAGGATCCTTGAATCTGAGGTTACTTTCTCCATGTCTATTTTCTATTGTGACTTATCCATTTAGGAGCTTAAACTAAGGATCTATGCACTGTCCTTGAGTTTTATGTTGGAGCAAAAGGCTAATAAACACCATATATGACTAAGCTTATATTAAAATGAAATGGTAAATTAATATATATGATAAACTGATAAGAGAACCTACTAATGCTCATGTGTGTGTGTGTGTGTGTGTGTGTGTGTGTTTGTGTGTGTGTGTGTGTGTGTTTTATAAGAGCACATTATTAATACTCTATTTGCTATAAACTTTAGAAAATTATCTAGGATATTATTTTTAGGGTAGTAAGTTCTATAGTATCGATGACATAAGCTTTCACCTTCCAGGATTTATTACTATGAATCAATCTTGAACCTTATCTGTTCTTGTTTGTTGAACCATGAGCTTTAAAAGCAAATTCTCCTATATCTGAATTTCCAACAGGGAAGTAGCAGTCTAACCCTACATTCATATCATTGAATCTCAAGTTAGCAGCTTTTGCCCATCAATAAGATAATTACAGAAGGGATGAACACACAACAATTAAATATATAGGGTGAAAGGGAAACAAAAAAGTAAGCATTTTTAACTCCATATGATAATGCCACAGGGGATCAAAGAACTACAATTAATTATCCAAAAAAGAGCCAACACACCTGCAAAGCATCCTGTTATATTGTTACAAGTGGTGGCTCTTGTTAACCTCTCAGTATGCCTAATATATAAATTAAGGTTTGCCATAGTTATGGTTTGTGTTTATTTTTTTGGTTTTTTTTTGGGGGGGTCCGGTAATGGGGCCTGAACTGTGGGCCTGGACGCTGTCCCTTGGCTCTTCAGCTCAAGGCTAGTGCTCTATCACTTGAGCCACAGCGCCACTTCCGGCTGTTTCTTTTTTCTTATGTGTTGCTGAGGAATCAAACCCAGGGTCTCAGGCATGCAAGGCAAGCGCTCTACCACTGAGCCACCTTCCCAGCCCTGCTATAGTTATTATTATGAATCTCTCTGCTCATTTTTACCCCCCAAAAGGATGACTTATTTCTTCTATTTAAAGACAGGCCTTCATCTTTAGTGTTCAACCATTTAGTCTCTTCTCCATTATTACCAGCTCTTTGTCTGAGTATACATTTTTCCCCCTTGTTTAGGAATTGGTACCGAAAGTTAAAGAATCCAATCTAATAGAAAGTGTAAAGACCCCTATGCTCTAGGAGAGAGGTGTTTGTTTTTTTCCTCCCAGGATGGATAATAGGACCTATTAATAGAAAGGCTGCTCTAGAACTTTGTGTCACTGAAACTAGTACTGTATTTTTGTACTAGCTTTTCCTGAGGCTTTAACTTAGGGCATGAGCCTTGTTCTTGTGGGAATTTTTTTCTTGTACCATGTGAACACAACTCCACTTTGGTGGTTATTTGGAGATAAGAGTCACTTGGATTTATCTGTTTTTCCTGGCTATGTATTGCCATCCTCAGAACTCAGCCTGCTGATTAGCAAGGATTACTGGTAAAACAACAGTGCCCACTGCATTCAATGTTGCTTTTTGTTGTTATTCTGGATTCCAACTGCTTTCAGGGTGAAAAGCCATCACTGGGGACTCAATTTTGCATGGGTTTATTTTTATAACAATTTTAAAATATTTATTTGCTCTCTTGTTGCATTGTTGCTACTTTATCTTATCTTCATTTAATACTGGTTTTTACATTTTATAGTTACCACCATATTTCATGAAAAAATTTAAATTAGTACAGTATTAGTGGTTTGCTTCATTTGAGAAAGGTTCTCTGCCATAGAGTTCCCAACACATAGAGAGTCTCTTCACTTAAGACACCGGGATACCACTGGAATAAAGGGGCCTGACAGGAAATCATAGAGAATCATTGGGGTATCTCCAGATAAGGGAACACTTAGCCACATTCCAAAAACTCAGACTGCCATGCTCAAGATCAAGAAACAAACCAACCCGGCCCAGAGGCTTCTCTACATATTGAGACAGCAATGGGAAGGTGGTAAAAAGGGTGTAAAGTGTGTTCTCTTTCACAAACAAAAGGAGGAAAACGTCCTCAGATTCACTGAGGTTGCTCCCTATGACAGAATCAGTAACAACTCCCAAGGGCCAGGTCGAAGACTCATCCACACTAACTTCCCAGTAATGTTTCCCAGAGCTGAAGACTTGGCATCCAAAAGCAGTGAAGTGGAGGGAGTCTTTAGAATTCAAAACCGCATATTGATGGTCATGTCTAACACTGCTCCCAGGACCTTGATTCCCCATAGTTTCATTGAAGGCAATCTCCACCCGGTACTGATTGAGCTTCTTTTTCATTCCAGGCATGGGAGGGGCACTGAGCTGTGGCCTCAGAGGAAGTGGCATGAAGACCAACACTGACACACAGCTTTCTAGGGTCAACTCTACACCCTGAAGCAGTTCCACATCTGGCTTCTGGTATGTTTCGATCAGCTCCTGAAACATATTCCTGAGCTGATGCTTCTTCTGAAGCATTTAGGTTTCCCTTTCTCTGAGTTGCTGTAACATGGCTCTTCCTTCATTGATCAGTAGCTGGGAATGATATCTTTCCTCCTCCTGGACAAAAAGCTGCAGCATTCTAAAAACATCCTTAGTCATGTCTCGGTAGAGGTTCACATAATAAATCCATTGGTTGGTGAGTCTCTTCTTCTCCTGTAAATTGTGCTGGTTTTCTTGAGTCTTTTCCCATACAGCATGCATCTGCTTTGAAATCATCTTCCTCTGCACATCAGCAGCCCTTTCTATAGAATGGTGTTTGTGAGCCCTGTGCTCCTGAGACATGGAGCAGCTCCTACAGAGCAGGGCCCTGTCTACCTCACAGAACATCTGCTTGGTCTCCCTGTGTGTCCCACACATGTATTCCTCAGAGCTCAGGAACTGCCTGAGTCTGGCTCTTCTGGCAATGGCCACCAGGCTCCTCAGAACCACGTTGGTTTTCAGGTTTGTCTGCTGGCAGGGTCCCTTGCATCCTGGGCACCTGGCTGGAGTCTCTTCCCAGCAAAGGAAGAGACAAGGTCGACAAAAACTGTGCCCGCACTCTAGGGTGACTGGCTCTATGAAAGTATTCATACAGATGCCACAGCTCAGTTCCTTCTGGAAGGCCTGGACAATGTCAGGATCCATCATTCCTAGAATCTAATGAGGTGCTGGTGACTCACCCCTAAAAGCCTAGCTACCCAATAGATTGGGATATGAGGATCAAGCTTTGAAGCAGGCCTGGGCACCAAAGTCCCCCTGACACAGACTCTTATCTCCTATTTACCACTCCAAAATCACAAGTGGGCTGTGATTCAAGTGGTAAAGCACTAAACTTGTCCACAAAGTGACCTAGGGATAATGCCCAGTCTTGAGCACAAAGAGGCCCAGCAACACTGCCCTACCACTGGGTTCAATCCCCACAACCGACAAAACACCACCACCAACAACAACACCAAACCAAGGAAAGAAGAATTAAAAGAGGAGTAGATTCTCCCACTCTGATCCTCACCTGGAGTATCCAAGCTCCAAACAGCCTCCTCCTCCTGAGGGATCTTCAGCAATGCCTGAGTCTCAGACTTCCACTCTATTTATACTGAAAGAGGGTGGGCCCAGGAAAGGAAGTGTCTCTGATTGGTTGTTTAGGGAAGCTGATTTACATATCAATAGAAGTTGGAATTTACATCCTGACAACCCCACCTTTTACTTCCTCTTTCAAGGACTTGCAATTTGGTTAGGTGATTTGGGTTAGGTGCAACTTAGGTTTGTCCAGGGTTGGAAAAGTTTATTGTGTTTGTTTTATTTTGTTTTGTTTTGTTTTTTACTTCTGTGTATGCTTTATTTTTGGACTATGAGTTTATTACTTTTCCACCGGACTGTAGGACACATTCGTGGCATCATCCATTGTATCTTGTGGGTCTTCATTAATTTGTAATTTGTCAGGCCTGATGCTGGGTTGGTACTTTACCACTTAAGCCATGTCCTCTTCTGTTTGCTTTTGCTTTTGGAATAGAAAATTGAGTTTATGCTTAGGTTCCCTGGACTGAGATCTTCTGATTCACACTTTGCACAAAGCTGAGAGGACAAGAATTATCTCTTGCTTGAGTTGTGATCAGGGTTAAGTCTGCCCACAGAGCAGCCCCTCCCAGCTTTCCCATCACCTGCTTTAATCAGACCAGTAATCACCTGACTGTCGATGATCACCTGACTGTGAGTCAACAAACATCCTAGGCTCCTAGGTCACTTCCTCCCAAGTCCATTTTCCATACAAATTCATCCTTCCGATGTTGTTGTTCTTGTTGTTTGTCTGTCAGTGCTGGACTTGAACTCAGGGTAGAAGATCTGTCCCTGAGCTCTTCTTCCACTCTATTTCTCTTATCTTTATTTTAAATATCATTTATGCCTTTTTATTATAAAATGATGTGGTATTCTGATATATAATTTAATAACTCCATGCCATTTTTGAGAATGATCTAAAAATTATCATAGACATAAACATATATATATTATATACATTGGATTTCAAGAACACATTATTAATATTCAATTTGCAATAAGTTTTATCCTATCAGAATATTCTCTTTAGGGTTACAGGTTCTGTAGTATCCTTGGCATAACCTTTCCCATTTGTGGTTTTGTTACTATAATCAATCTTGTACCTTTCTTGGTGTTGATCCATTAGCTTTGAAAGCATAATCCCCTATCTGAATTGCCAGAAGCTAAATAGTAGCCTAACACTATGTTTGTATCATTGACTTTCAGGCATTGATTATCAAACAATCTTTTTAATTTTTCTTTTTTAAAAATTTTTGTCATTAGTGCTGCGGAACTCTGGATCTGGTGCTTTCGCTCATCTCTTCAGCTCAAGGTGAGCCCTCTACCACTTGAGCCATAGCACCACTTCCAGTTTTCTAGTGGTTTATTGGAGATGAGTGTCTACGACTTTCCTGCCTGGGCCGGGTTTGAACCGAGATCCTCAGATCTGTTTCCTGAGTAGCTAGGATTACAGGGAGTGCACCACTGGAGCTGGCTAAGCATTATTTTTTATCTTCATATGATAATGACAGCAGGGATGATGGCACGATAATTGGGTACATAGAGTAAAAGACAGACACCAACAAAGAGCCATCACAACTGGACAGCAAACTGTTGTATTGTTACAATTGTTGGCTATTGTTAATCTCTCAGTATGCCTAATGTATAAATTGAGCTTTGCCATTGTTATTATTAATCTCTTAGCCTGAGTTAATGTTCTCTTCATTTTTACCCTAAAACATTATGACTTATTTTTTCTAAAGCCATTCCTTCATCTTTAGTGTTCAACCATTCACTTTCTTTCTTCCCCATTATTACCAGCAATTTCTCTAAGTATTCCAGTTCATTTTATTTTATTTTTAGGAATTAGTACTACAACTTAAAGAATCCAATCTAATAGAAAGTTTAAACACCCCAATGGTCTAGTATAGAGGTGTTTCTTTTTTTTTCTTCCCAGGATGGATAACAGGATCTAGTCATCAAAAGCCTGCTTTAGAACGTTGAGTCAACGAAACTAATACTGCTTTTTTGTTCTAGGATGTACCTGGGGCTTGAACTTAGGGCATGAGCAGTATTCGTGAGGGTTTTTTGTTGTTGTTGTTGTTGTTGTTGTTGTTGTTTGCTTTGCTTTTTTTTTCTCCTACTACTTGGACCACAGCTCCACTTTGGTGGTTAATTGAAGATGAGTCTTTTGGACTTTCCTATATGAACTGGCTATGAACTGCCATCCTGCTCAGCCTGCTGAGTAGCAAGGATTACTGGGAAAACAAAAATGCCCACTGAATTAAATGGTTTTTGTTTTGTTTTGTTTTGTTTTTTGCTGTTATTCTGAGATTCACCTTCTTTCATGGTGAAAACAGTCACTGGGGACTCATTTTTGCATGGGTTTATTTTTATAGCAATTTTTAAATAGTTTTTTGCTCTCTTGTTGCATTGTTGCTACTTTATCTTATCTTCATTATTTTTTACATTTTATATTTTATTATATGTTACCTCCATATTTCATAACAAAATGGGATTACTGTGCAAAGAAATTCAAATTAGTACAGTATTAATGGTTTGCTTCATTTGAGAAAGGTTCTCTGCTATAGAGTTCCCAACATATAGAATCTTCACTAATAATGGTTTATCATTGGAGAAAAAGGGTCTGACAGCAAATTGGAAATAGCCAATGGGATATCTCCAGAGAAGGGAACTCTTAAACACATTCCAAAAACTCACACTGCCATGGTCAAGATAAAGAAACACCACACCCTGGCCCAGTGACTCCTCTATATAATGTGTCAGCAGTCGGCAGGTGGTAAAAAAAAAGTGTAAAGAAAGTTGCCTTTCACAAAAGGAGGAGTAAAAGGTCCTTTGATTCAGGGCAGTGGGCCTAGAAAAGGGTGTGTACCTGAGTTCTCATTTAGGGAGGTTGATTTACATATCATTTGGAGTTGGAATTTCCATCCTGGCAACCACACCTTTAACTTCCTCTTTCAAGGAAATGCCTCTTACAATTTTCTTAGACAGTGACAAGTGCTGTGTATTTTGGTTAGGTGCAGGTTAAATTTATACAGGATTGGAAAACCTTTTTTTTTCCTTACCTTTTTGTATCTTTTATTTTCGTACTATGCATTAATTACTTTTCCACCAGAATGTAGGTGACTTTGTATCTTGTGGTTTTGAAAATTAGCTAAGCTTACATTGTGGAGTTATTAGATGATCATCCAAGTTTTTTATTTGGAAATTGTCATGCCTCCTGCTTGTCAGGTGCTTCACCACTTGAGCCATTTCAATCTTTCTATTCTCATTGGACTTCTAATCTCATAAAAAATACTGTATTCATTTTCTATTGGTAATGTAGTTCTCCAATTTTAATTTATGCAAGAATTCTGAACCGATTTCAAAAATGAAGGACATTTTAAAGTAATTCATTAAAATTTCATAAAAGCTATGAATATGGAGCTATATATAATTCATTACTTTTGTTTAATTTTTCACACCAGAGTTGTAGAGTATGCTCAAAGGTGATTTTTACACTAACCTTTTTCTTGTGGGAATTATTTTAATTAAGAAAATACTTTACATAGCTAAGATATGGAACCAACCCAGAAGCCCCTCAGTAGATGAATGGATCAAGAAAATGTGGTATATATACACAATGAAATTCTATGCCTCCATCAGAAAGAATGACATTTCCCCATTTGTTAGGAAATGGAAAGGCTTGGAAAAAATTATATTAAGTGAAGTAAGCCAGGCCCAAAGAAACATAGGTCCCATGGTTTCCCTTATTTGCAATATCTAGTATAGGTATGAGTCAAGCGGAAAAGATCAGATAATGTGATGTTAGGAAAACGAACCCTTAAATATGTATTTTAATGTTTTCGTTTCTTTCATGCATGTGTTTCTAACGCATTTATAAGATTATTTCTTTGTTGCTTTGTATGTCCCTCCCCCACAGTGTAACCCCCGCTTTCACTTTATTTGATGTCAGTATAACATGTGGAGGAGATGGGGACAAACAAGTCGTTTAAGGACTCAGGTGGACCTGTTGTAACAAGGAGAATTACAAAATGTCATGTCAAAGCAAGCTTTACAATGTCGGTGTGGGGGGGGAGGGGGGTATGATTGGGTGGGGGGGAGGGGGGAGGCTGGGAAGGGAGGTGAAGGGTAAACAAAGGAGGAGGCTGCAATGCTTGGTAAGAAATGTATGCATTATCCTGCCAATGTAATTGTAACCCCTCTGTACAGTATGTTCTCAAATAAAATAAAATAAAATTAAAAAAAAAAAGAAAATACTTTAGAGACATTAATATTAGTTCAGCTATTTATTCTGCTTCATAAGGAATGTGATTTTAAGTTAATACACAGATCTAAGACAGATGATACATTTGGCATTTAGATCAATTTGTGTAATTACTTTTTTATTTAAATACTGAATACATGTTTCTGAATTTTCAATTTATTACCTGAGTCAAAGGTATATCATTACACCTGCAGAATCTAATCCACTTTACAAAGACTAAGTAACATACTAGTTTGAATTTTATTTTTTAGTTCAAAAATAATATTCAACATATATCATTTCAATAGGTTCCACTGAAAATTTATTAAGATACGCAATATCCATAGATATTTCATATTCTATATTCTTATTTTTGGATTACATTTCTGTAATCCATGTGTCTTGTGTTAGACTTCCAATTGTTCATCTCACATCTCTGTTTGTTCCAGGATTTCAGCATTAATGTTTTCTTTTTTCCGTGGTTTTATTATTTTTTCATCTCACTATCACCATTGTAACTTTTTAACATACAAAAAAGAAAATTCACTATTGCCCAGCTCAGCATTCTTTACATTTTCAAAAATCCAAGTAATGCTACTGACATACAACATACATCATGAAATGATTGATATAATGTATACAATAAAGTAATATCAAAATATTGCATAAAAATTAAGAATATGTAATGTCATGAAATTAAAATACACTATTATTAAACTGTGACATCAAACATTTTCCATTATTACTATAATATAGTAATATAAAACCATGCCATCACTCTCCAACTTGCTTTGTAAAGAATTTACACTTTGTCGAAACCTACACCTGAGCCCCTTTCCTTGTAATGAACGGACTGTTAAATGTCTCCAGAATTTGGGCCACCTCCCAGAGGCCACTGGTATGTTTGGCTCCTCCCCTCTCTCATCCCTTATAATTAGGCATGAGAGAATTCCAACTAGTCCTCATGCAACAAAGTAAGTTAGAGGACAAGAGCCCTGTTCCCCAGCTGGACGCCTCCAGGTATTCATGCAAAAATGATCTCAAAGTTGTCATTTGCCTCAGTCCTGCAGCCTTCATTGCCCTAGCCTGCAAGCTCATGTAGGTGCTTGAATAGCAAGCTGTTGTAGCACAATCTGCTCTGTAGTAGAGGTCCTTGAGATGCGAAGGTACCCCAGCCTCTCCTTGGGCAGGCTCCACATAGTCTTCAAGCTTTAACTCTTCATAATCATGTTGCTCCTTGATAACTTCCCTCTTCTTGGAGCCTGATAGGTCTGAGGGGCCCTCATCAGCAGGGGTTTGGATGGCTGCCAGGAACTTGTCCTGAATCTCAGGTGCCTTCATTTGCAAGAAGCAGTAGTAGCTCCTGCAGCTCCTTCTTCTTCTCCCTCTCCTCCTGGGAGAGCTGGTTGACACACTCATCTTTCTTCTGATATAGCTCATCCAGTACTTCCGTCTGTTCTTTATAGAATTCTAGGGACTTTTCAATGGTGCTTTTTGACAGCTGGCTGCATCGATGTTGGAGTTTATCCACTTGCTTCTGGAAGCCCACCTTTTTTAGGCAGCTTGTGGATGAAGCAGAATTTCAGGGTCTTCTTGGGCATTTGTGTGTCCTGCTTTCTATCCCATGGTTTCAACTCCTGAAGAAGAAACCCTACTGCTTCAGCTTTCTGTGGCTCTTGACTACCAGATTGGTCAGGCACCCACAGTAGGTATGTTGCTCCTGCAGCTGCTGGCTGAGCTTCGCCTTCTTTAATTCACCAATGGATAAAGATAAAAATCCCACCTGGTCTTTGGGTTGTCTGTCTTCTAGGACAGTCACAACAAGTAGAGTCTCCCCTTTTCTTTTTGCTCACTCTTCCTTCTCTAGTGAAAGCCAAAAAGCTCAGCTGGGGCCCACAGCTGGTCCTGTTTCTGTCTGGTGTTTTAAGGCATATCAAAATTGTTGTGTAATTTTTGATGGACCTTCTTGGTCCTCCAACTTAGTCCAGCAGTTGTGTGTACTTCTGCAGGTACTGTGGCAAGGCCTCATTCTTTAAGGTCAACTGCAGTTTGTAGGCCCTGTGCTGTTCACAGGTAGCTCTGAGCTCCTGCAGCTGTTCATGTTGAGCCACTTGGCTCCTTAACTCAGCCATCTTTTTCCATTCTTCTAACTTCTCCTCTTGCTGGTCCAGCTTCTTCTTTCACCTGCAGCTGTGAGTGCAGCAAAGTAGAGACCTTCTCCTCTTTCTTAGCCTATGTAAGACATCCTGTACCTGGCCCAGCTGCTCTTTGATCTCTAGGTTATGCAAAATTGTGCATCTCATGGCCTCATGTTTGTGTAATCTTCCCATTGTCTTGAAGAACTCATGCAGGTCCCAGGTCTTTCCCTGATGCTCCAGTTACCACAGCCACTCCTGCTGCTAAAGATTCTGGAGACTGAGGCTCTAGTTTTCCCACCTTTGAATGTAACACTTCTTCTCCCATTTCTGTTGTTACTTCTGCGACTAATAGGTCTTGGCTGGCAGCTGTAGCTTGGTCTGAGTTGGTCCTCCATGCTGCTGCTTGGAGGGAAGCTCTGCCAACTGCCTTTGAAGTTCCACCATGTTGGTCTCTAGGTCAAACACTTATCGCACCATTGCTCTTTCTCATCTCTCAGTTGGTTCATCTGTTGAGCCTTTTGTCTTTTCTCATGGACTTCTCCAACTTCAAGTCCCCTGCAACATGTCTCTCTCTAGCCTTAATTTGGTCATTAATTCTTTCATGGTCTCTAGCTTTGTCTCCACCCATGCCTTCTCTCCTATTACCTTTGTTTATATTTTGGTTACTCTCTTGGGGTGAATTAGGCTTTCTGACATATTGTTAGTGATTCCAGTGTTAGTGGAAAGTACACTAGCAGGAAAGGAACCAGAGGAAAATTCCAGGTATGCATGGTCTTTGGTCTCACCCTTAGCTGATTTACAGTCCCCAGTAATGTTTGTTTTGAGGTTACCTCTGTTTTTAGTTTTCTTTTTTTTGGTTTCAGTTGGTCCACCAGGAAAATTTCTCTCCAGATACTCTTTCTATAGTTTCTTGCCTAAAGAAAATTTTATTGTGCATGTGTGTCTGGTTTGGATAGATATCCCAGCACTGGGATAGGGATGGTGGAAGGACCATATTCCCAGGCTTTCTGAAATCACCTCTATTCTTGCAATCACCCACTTCCTACAGGATCTCTGAAATTCACTCAGTCACCACCTTCCTTCACCTGCCGGTAGTGGTATGAGCCAATAGAGGGAAATGCCAGTGGTACTAGGAAGCACATAATGTGGGTGTGGCCTTGATTCTTGTATCTTATTGGTCAGCTAGAAACAGATTTGCATTGTGGGATCATTGTAATCCAGACACAGTGGATAGAGACACCATGAGACCTGCTCCTACAGTCCTCCCCCATCCACATACCTATTTGGGGAGCAGGGCAGCACCAGCTCCTGTTTGCCCTCCCCATCTAACCTGCCCACTTGGGCTGATTAACTAGGATTAACTCTAGTTGTACTGGAGACTGCTCAAGACAATGTCTTCCATCCCATAATTACAATCACCAAGTTATCCTGAGTGGTTGCTCTCAGACCACTGTCATAGTCCCTCTTATGCTGGGACTATGGAGGGATTAGACCCCAGAGCTTAGGGGATGAGTGAGTGACAGACAGTATGGATGCTGGATACTGCATCATTTTATGATCTGTTTCCTCATATAACAACTTGGTCCACATATTTTACATCGCAGAAATACCGTTCAAATAATTTCCATCCAGTCCTCCAGACTGCCAGATTGTGCAAGTGCCACAATTCACTCACTCCTTACTGCAAGTTTCTAATCTGGTTCTGAATGTGTTCCCCCTACCTCCCAGGTCTCTATCCCACACGTAGTGTACCATGTTCCCCATTTGATTTATTTTTAAAATTTTTTATTGTGAAAATACCGTACAGAGGGGTTACAATTACATGTGCAAGGTAATGAGTACATTTCTTATCAAGCATTGTTGCCTCCTCCTTTATTTCCTCTTCCAATCCCTTCCCATCTTCCCCCACCCCCATCCTGCCTGGCCAAATTTGTAAAGTTCGTTTTTCAACATAACGACTTGTACATCTCATTGTTGCAATGGGTCCACCTGTATTCCTATTTAAACGGTTTGTTTTTGCCCTCCCCCTCCACAAATTATACCAACATCAATTACAATCAAAGCAGGGGTTATACCGTGGGGGAGGGACATATAAACCAATAAAGAAATCATCTTATAAATATGTTACAATCAATCACAAGAAAGAAAAAAACATTTCAATAATTATCTTGGGGTTCATTTCACCTAACATCAACTTATCTGATCTTTTCTGCTTGTCTTAGAAATATACTAGTTATTGCAAATAAAGCAAAACATGGGACCTATGTTTCTTTGGGCCTGGCTTACTTCACTTCATATAATTGTTTCCAAGTCTTTCCATTTCCTAACAAATGAGGAAATGTCATTCTTTCTGATGGAGACATAGAATTCCATTGTGTATATATACCACATTTTCTTGATCCATTTATCTACTGAGGGGCATCTGGGTTGGTTCCATATCTTAGCTATGGTAAATAATGCTGCAATAAACATAGTTGTGCTGGGAACGTTAATATGGTCTTGTTTGTGATCATTTGGGAAAATGCCCTATATTGGGATTGCTGGGTCATAGGAGAGCTCTAAGTGGAGTCTTTTGAAGAACCTTAATACTACTTTCCAAAGTTGTTGAACAAGTTTACACTCCCACCAAAAATTCTGTAGGGTACCCTTCTGTCCACATCCCCTCCACAGCTTGGTACTGGCACAAGAACAGACCTCAGGACCAATGGAATAGAATTGAAAACACAGAAATGAACCTACAGACCATAGCCATCTAATCTCCGATAAGTGAGCTAAAAAAGTAGAATGGAAGAAAGACAGTCTCTTCAGTAAGTGGCAAAACTGGTTAATCACTTGTAGAAAAATTAAGTTAGATCTTTATATATTAGCCTGCAACAGAATCAACTCCAAATGGATTAAAGACCTTGGAGTCAAAGCAGACACTCTGAAAACATTATAGGATGGAATAGGAGAAACTCTAGGTCTCCTTGGAGTAGGCCAAAATTTTCTTAATAGAGACCCAGAAACACAAGAAATCAAAGAAATGTTGGACAAATGGGATTGCATGAAATTGCAGAGCATCTGCATGGCAAAGGACATAGCTAGCAAGATCAATAGAAAGCCCATGGATTGGGAGAAGATCTTCACTACCCATACAACGGCCAAGGGTTCTCATATCTAAAATATAATTGGAACTCAAAAAATTAAATCCCCCAACAACAAATCCTCAAAGAAACAACTGCCCAATAAATAAGTGAGCTAAAGACTTGAAGAGAAACTTCTCTGAAGTGGAAAGAAGGATGGCCAATAGAAACATGAAGAAATGCTCAAATTCCCTAGCCATAATCGAAATACAAATCAAAACAACATTGAGATTCCACCTCACCCTAGTTAGAATGGCTATAATCAAGAACTCTAATAACAGCCTTTGTCTTGACATCAGAACAGGAAAGTTGCCAGGGACCTTCTCTAATACACAGTATACTTGTGCTCCTCTGTCTCACCTGGCCCCAACTGCAGCCAACTGTCTCAGCTTTCTTCAAGATTTTCTTCTAGTAGTCCTGTGTACTAACCACATTTTTACATGTCTAATAACTATGTATGATTCACTAGTGGCTATCATATAGAGCAGGCTTAGACATTTCATTAATTTCCTACTCCATATAAAAGGATGATTAAGCACAATTAGCTGATACTAAAATGCGTCTTCTTGTTGCAGGTTTGAGTGTAAGTTAGAAAATACAAAAATAAGATGGGTACTGATGGCTCATGCCTAATAATCCTAGCTACTCAGGAGGCTGAATTCTGAGGATCTCCGTTCGAAGCCAGCACAGACAGGAAAGTCCAAGACACTCTTATCTCCAATAACCCACCAGAAAATCACTATTTTGGTTTTAGAGCACCATCCTTGAGCAAAATGAACCCAGGGAGAGTGCCCAGGCTCTAAATTCAAGCCTCACAAGCAAGAACACAACAAAATACAAAAAATAATCTGTGAGTAGTTTGCATAGAATAATATCTCATTTAATCCTGGTCTTTTTTGTTTATGTGTGTTTGATTACCAGAAATAGACTCTCCTAAAATTTTGTGAAATAAAGTTACCCAGTTCTTGAGTTATAGAGCATTTGTAATCTGCTTTTTCTTGATGCTATTTTGACAAAAAGCGATCTATTCTGTCAAACCAAAGTGTCTCCAACTTGCAGCAAGTTACCATCTGTTAACACACACTTACTGGAATAATTCATATCTTAACTTCAAACTGTAACCATCAGCTATATTGTTCATAACCAGCCAGCGGTGTCAAGGCTATGAAGTCCTTACCAATGGAGTTAAAAGAACAGAATGTGCTTCGCACATTCCTTAAATCAGCCCCTGAAAGTCAAGCAAAAAATGTGAGCCCAACAACTACTGTGTCTCAGAGACATCACCACTCCTTGTGTTAAGATAAAAAGCTCAAGGGCCACCCTGCCTGGCATGCCTGCTTGACTCTGGGTAGAATGTCTAGGCTCCCTTCCTCACAGAACTAAACTGCCTTGGTGAGATCTCCTTTACTTCTGTGTGTCTATTCTATCTGGGTTAATATTTTGACTATTTTGTTTTAACACTGGAGCATTCTGGGGGATAGTCTGCAATATTCATTCTCTCTGGGATGGTGAGGAACTCTATTAGGGGATATGATTGTCCTGCTACTCAGCTGCAACAAGGTGGGGGCTGGGCAGCACTGGTGACATTTCATATCTGTGAATGAACTCCAACTCTTGGACATTACATGTGGATTTAAAAAAATTCCTAAATCTGGGCTCCTATGGCCCTGAACTCTGAAGATTATGGTTTGGATAATGGTTTGAAGCTAAACACTGATCCTCAGATCTCAGCCTCCTGAATAGCTAGGATATGAGGTGTAAGCCACCAGCACCCAGATTTGCTCTTGCTTTCTTTAGTGTAATTGCCTTACAAAGTCTTATCTCATTTAAATATGATTTCTTTCTAAGTTCTACCCTGGGCAGTACATTACAGATGGAAATTGCTCATCCTGTGCTGTCTTGGTCTTATTAAAACAAAGATTACTCTTCAGTAGATTTTTGCTGCTGCTTACCAAGTACACCATTCCCTAGTCCACTTCATGAGTGCACTAAGTATTTAAAACCTTCCATAAACTACAGGAACCATTCTAATTTCCTGGGTTAAAGTGTTGAAATATTGTATGTCTCCTTCCTTTGTCTTCTTTTCTTTTCCTTTTTCCTTTTTTCCTTTTTTTGGTCCATCGTGAGTCTTGAACTCTGGGCCTGGGCACTGTCCCTCAGCTCTTCAGCTCAAGGCTAGTGCTCTACCATTTGAGCCACAGTGCCACTTCCTCCCTTATCTGCTTGTTTTCTCTGTCTACATTCAAGGCATTTCAACATCTGTTTTCCAAACAATGAACAATATACACAGTATAGACTAAAGGGGTAGATAATCAAATATACTTGTAAAATCAAACTAAGCATGAATCTAACAAATGTTCTTGACTGATTCACTTAAAACTCTTGTCTTGGATGAGTAGTTCTAGTTGCAATTGTGGCATAAATTTCTTTTTTTTTTCTGAAATCAAATGATGGAAGAAACATTTCAACAAAGGGAAGTGAGGAATGAGCTCACACCTAAAGAAGAAACAGGGACCTTTCTAAGTTTATGGAGTACAGTAAGAAAAATATTGAAAAAGAAACAGCTAAATTTGAAATTTATGACAGGCATGATATCTAGAACCCATTACACGTTAAAGTAAGCCTGAATTTACAGCATCTATAATTTTTAGCTAGTTTTCAGGGTTTCACACCTGAAATATCTAACCACACTTGAGGCTAAGATCTAGAGAACTGAGTATTGAGGCTAACTTTGGCAGAAATGTCCTGCCTCTCTGCAAAACTATCAGCAAAAATATAAGTAGGTGTGTGGCTCAAGTGGTAAAGCTCTATCCAGTTAAAGTGGAGCAAGGAAGCATGGCTCTGAGTTCAAACCCTAATACGAAAAAATTAAAGAATCACAATTCTGGATTCTTGAAATTCACTTGAATGTAAAATCATTTGGCAGAAAAGACTGTAAAGAAAAAAATTAAAGCAGAAAAAGTGTATTGTTCTATACACACAAAAAAGGTTTTATAGATATATAAATATATCTATATATAAATATATATATATATACATAGATAGATAAAAATATACATACATAGTTGTGCAATATATAGAGAATAATGTCTGTAATTACATATATACATATATATATAACAACTAAGTGTATACGTTTGTCCATAATCCCTAAATTAAACTAAAAGTCCATATTTTAAACTATGACTCTTAGAAAGCATTGTCTTCACCTTTAAATATTTTCTGGATATTAATTTGTGTATGAAAGAGGAAAAGAATTTAAGTACATGTAACAATATTTATATTAACATGACCAAATGTAATGGCTTTACATAATTCTGTTTCATAATTCAAGTCATTATGCATTAGTTATATTGAGATTTTAAATATGAGAATTGTACACATATTAACAATCTATTTCTGAATAAGTTTGCTCTCTCCAACATCTTCCTATGTTCCCTTTCCTCTTTCTAGCTTTTTAAACTGTGCTTAGTGGATATATTTATATTGTTTACACATATATATGTAGATATGTGTATATGTATGTACCCTCATATATACCTAGAAATGTCCATATGCAAATATATACCTATATGTGAATACAATACAAATATATATTATATTAACAATACAATATTGTAATTATATATTTATATATTACCCCCTTTTATATCCATGTCCCATGATAATTATTAATTTTTACTATATTTGTTATTATGATTTTTCTGGTTTCTCATCTGAGAACAAGACTAGTCATTGAGATTTTTTCACATGAGTAGAAATATCACTGTCATATCATAATTAGAAGTTCTATGAGAAGAACCAGGAAATTTAAGAATATATCTAGAAAAAAGAGTCTACCCTTCTCATTCTCAGTCTTGGCCTTCCTTCACTTGTACCTTTGTTCCCCACGATGACCTTTCAACAATAATACTGTTCTGTCATGGCTTACAATGACTAAGATTCTGACAACATCACAAAGAAAATTTTTCTCGATTGAGGATAGATTGCTAGATAAGGACTTTTAACAAAATAAAAATTAGATCTTTTTTCTTTTCATATTATCTTTTCTTCTTAAAGTGTTTTTGATTGACACATCACAATTCTATATACGTTAGATGAATAATGAGCTGTTTTATTCTAGCTTTGCTTTGCTTTCTGCATTTCTGGTATTGAACTCTGAGCCTCACACTCGCACTGTGGAGGCTCACCAGGATATAATATGTTTTGACTTGTTCCATCATTAGACAATCAAATCTGAGCAATCAGCGTATTGATCTTTAAAGTTAAACATTTCGAAGTCAATGGGGATGTTACAAGTTCTTTTCCTAAATTTGAAATTTCTTAGCAACATAGAAAATAAATAAACAGATAACAATTCAACAGGTTGAAATACAGAAAAATATACTATGTAAAGTTTTTCACAAATGCCCACGTGAATAGATGAAATTCTAAAGAGAACAGCTTGAATTTACCCTTAAAACTTATTCTATAAGAGGCAACAATGCTTGATAAGAAACGTACTCATTACTTTGCTCATGTAATTGTTACCCCTCTGTATTATATTTTCACAATAAAATAAATAAAATAAAAATATTCTTAAAAAAGAGAGTGAGGGAAGGAGTGATATTGTCAAAAAAGAAATGAACTCTTTACCTGACTTACGTAACTGTAACCCCCGTGTACATCCCCTTATGACAATAAAAACTTCAACCATTCTAGCCATTGTATTCAGTATAAAGCAAACATAAAAACATCTATTCACTAGCTCTTCTTAACCTTCCTGAAATTTAATGTGTCCCTTTTCCATGATATAATAGTAAATATAAATGAACTATAAACGTATTGATCGCCAGGTGCCAGTGGCTCACAATGTAATCCTAACAATGAAGTATGCTGAGATCAGAAGATTGTGATTTAAAGCCAACAGGCAAAAAATCATCTATGAGACTCTTACCTCTAAATTAACCATCAAAAAGCCTAAAGTGGAGAAATGGCTCAAGTGACAGAACATTAGACTTGAGAAAGAATAAATAAGTACATACATAACTCAAGGACAACATCCCAGGCTGTTAGTTCAAGCCCCATGATCAACACACACAAACACACACACAAACACACACACACACACACACACACACATTGCTTTCTGCTCTTCCATTTATGTTGAAAATATTATCTCATGTGAGAAGCATTTAACATACTTTTTAAATTTTTATCATACTTTAAATTAAAAAAGTATCCATTTTATAAAAAAAACAGGTATTCTAGGCACTTGCTATCTGCTAGGAGACATTAATCATACCTTGATATAGTTAATGCCTTAATTAATTTACCTGTGACTGGTAGACATATATTATTATTATTATTTCTCCTCAACAAATGTGGAAAATTTTGGAAGAAAATGTGATAATAGTGGAATTTCATAAAATTTATGCTTCATAAGAGGTAATAATCATTGTAACTCCTAAACACAGCTTAAAACCAATAATGCAGTGATATTGAATTTCTCTGTAGTTTATATAGTGTGCAAAAAATTGATACTATATAGTATCTCCTTTACATTTCCTTGGAAGAAGCTAAATAAGAATATATACATCTTAAAATCATAAAATAACACTTTGGTTATATTAATGAAATGCCCACATTCAAAATCATTAATAAGTTTATGTAAATAGTACAGCTCTTAGATATTCAAATTTTGAAAGTTTTGAAACAAGTCATTCAAAAGTTTAAAACAATAATAAAAATAATCATTTTAATCAAACTAAACATATCCTTGATTGGACCATCAACTTTCATAGGAATATATAAATCTAGATAAATAGTATTCTTGAGCATGTGTGAGTTGTGTTTGCACAGGTATGCGAGTACTTGTGTCTCTTTGATATTTATATTGCATTCTTCTCTTTGTTGTGTATTGATTCACGTTAATACCAGTTTTGCATAATTCATCATGCATTTAAAAACGTGAAAGACAGTGGTAACCAAAGGTAGCCCTCTGTAGAAAAATGGTGGCATGTGAAGAGCTCATCAGTTTGAAATCAAGCAGTGTATCATCATTTATCATTCATTAAATCACACACAGCTTCAAACATCTCCTTAGTGTTTATATTGGAGAAGGGCAAAATGCATAGATGCATGCATAGACACATGTTGTTACCTAATAAATCTCTTCATGCTTTTCACTGGCAGTATAAGTGTCTGACCTTGGAAGCGACCTCTCATCTGGAGTCTTTACATAGAGATGTAGGAGCAGCATTGACAAGCAAAATGAACCCTTGATAATCGCTGACACTGTTAGCATGGTTAAGCTTCTTAAAATATTACCACGGAACCTTTCCTTCATTTTTACAAACATATTTCAATTGTACTACATACTTTTTAAAACTCTTAAATAGAGCCATGATGTAGAGGAATAAAATGCTAGGCAAACAAGAAGAACTAATCCGTCCAATAATAAGTGAATAATAATAATAAGCCACAGGAAAGACAATATTAAATCCACCCAAAATTGCAAGAGGGAAAGATTAGAGTGGCAATATCAAACCCATGAAATTATAAAGAATGAGGCAATAAAAGTAAAGTACTGAGATGAAAAGTAATGTTATTAATTGTCTAGTAGCTTTTCTTCCCAGTGGATCTCATTTATCTTTGGAAGAAGTTTAAAGAAAAATCACAGCCCCTGCGTAAACTTTGTTTTTCCACTGTCAGGTGTATCAGCAACATCTTGTATTTACAGCTGTCTTCACAAATCACAGGCAATTATGTATGTGTCTTTTCATTTACAACAAGTATCATCTTTGCAAAACTCTAAACTTTATTCCTTTGTGATTTTTAAATAAAAGCCTGTGATTTTATTTGCCTATGGTTTAAGAAACAACTTAGAAGACATTGAAGAGTTCATTGTTGCCACACCATGACAGGTTCTATTACTTATAAAGCAGAGTAGATTCCATGCTAATATTGATATGGCCAAATTGTATATATTAAAGAAAATAATCTCAGTACATCTTAAAACTTTTGATGGTACTTGGCTCTTTACTTATTACATTTCTTTATGATTTGTTAAACTACAGTTAAGAGAGCTATTATTTCTTTCCCAAATGCAAAGAAGAAATAAATATTTTTACTTAATGAGATATCAGACATTAACTCATATTCTAAGTTGATTTGAGGAGAAAATGGATATTTCATTTCTCATTATGACAAAAAATAAACAATTCATTCTTAGATGTACTTTGTTTTAAATATATATATATCACTAAAGATTAAATTTACCTGAAAATAATGGCGATCCAAAATAAAACTGTCAAGAATAAGTAAAAAACGTAACATTTTTTCTGATATTTTGAAAGAAAGCAGTCTGATTTTATTAATGCTTTAAAATCTGCAAATGAGTATCATGGTTCATCCTCTCTGAATTTCAATAGTCCAATCTAGAAACAATGGAACCGTTCCTCTTTTCTAATCCATAAAAAATCCTCTTGGCAGTTTTTTCAAACTGTACACTAAGTCTAATTACTTCTGTCACCTTTAGTGCTACATGTATGTTGAAGCCAGAACCTCTCTTACTTGAATTATTGCAATAGAGTTCAATAAGTTCTTTGTATTGTTTCTCATATTTTATAAATTCAACAAAACAAACAGAAACTTCTATATTGTAATTCTGCCAATTTTCCCTTCTACTCAAAACCATTCTGTGGCTTCTCATGCATGTAGAATTATAGGTAAGTTGGTCTTACATAAGTTTCATAACCATCCCTACTTCTTTGACATGTTTTCTCTTATTCTTATATTTTATGACTTCAAAAACTTTAACTTCCATATTGTTTACTGAACAAGACTGACTCCTTTTCTGTCTCCCAGCCCATCTTTTTAGAATATTCTTATCCTAGCTATCAATTTGGTAGTACTGGGGCTTGCATGCATGGCCTTACCATTGGTAGGATAGACTTCTACCACTTAGCAGCAACTCCTAGGCTAGCTACCAATTTTGATTCTTCAATTCCTTGCTTAGATCTCACTTTCTTAATGAGGACTGCCTTGAGTATGGCATCTCCCACTGAAACTTCATCCTCACTGGACCTCAAAATTTAAACACCACATTTATTCCATACCATAATTTATTTCTAGTATGATATATGTTTTACTGATTTCATAGATATTTGTTTATGAACAGTCTTTTTGTCTAGAGTCGTTTCTATTTTTGTCTATTATTTAGTGATTTTTTGTGTGCCCTAGATCAATTCAGAGCACGTGTTTTATGTGCCATATTCAAGTGGTTTTGTGGATTGAAGCCTTTTATTAGAATGGAAGAATAAAACTAGGGTTGGTGATAAGTAACCACTCATGACCACCAAACCTATAGTGTGCTAAATTGATTAAACCTCTTTTCCTTGGGAACATTTAGCAGTGAGTTGGATAGAAGTAGTATGCATTTCTGGATTCATGGATTTTTTTACAAATGAAGTTAAATTTGTCTTCACAGATTTGATTAAGTCATTATTACCACTATTTCTTGATCAGTATGACTGAGACTTATGAGTTAGCCATTTTCCTAGATCAGAGAATAAAATCTAAATTTAGGTATTGAAATGTTATTTATATATATGAGTAAATATACATTTTTCTATGTATATTCAATAATCAATGGCTATTTTTTGTCATGCATTCTTGCTCTCTTTCTCGTTCTATTTCTCTGTTTGCATGTAGATAATTATCACTCTATTCTTCTATAATTTACCCTTTTCCTATCAGTCGTTGGGTTTGAACTCAGGGCCTACACACCAGGCTAGCCCTCTACTACATTAACTACAGTGCCACTTCTGGGTTTCGGTGGTTAAAGGGAGGTAAGAGTCTCATGGACTTTTCTGCGCTGGAAGGCTTCCAACCACAATGCTTATATCTCAGCCTCCATAGTAGCTACGATTACAAGCATAAGCCACAGGTGCCCAGCTTGTATATTTCTGTTTTATTCTCTGCATCTAATAGAGAGGATAAGTAGGTTTGAGAGCCTTTCTGGAACCAGAGAGAGATCCAATCTACAGAAACATCTTACACTGTTCAGGCAATTTTACCCTGGACCATTCTCCATTATCCACAACAAAACCCCAAGTTAGGGTACTGGAACTGTGGCTCAAGTGGTAAAGTGCCAAATGGATTGAAAATGCCAAATGAGAGTGTGAGGCCTTGACTTCAAGAAGCTCTACTACTGGCATGAACAAACAAACAATTAGTTAACTAATTACCTGGTTAAATAATTAATTCCATAATTAATTACTTAAATTTTGAAACCTTATAAAATTGAAGCTAGAATGTAGCTCTTTCAAAACATTTAAGACCAGTTTAGTAAGCTTGCATTTCTTTTCCCCGAATCTCACTTTTGTTTGTGCTAAATCTCATGCACTCCCTGTGCAGTTGATATAATCACTTTCTATAGTCAAACTAAGTTTAGGCTTAGGAAGCTGTATTTGTTCATCTGACTGATATTCACTCACTCATGTCATAAGACATTATGGAAACTGGATCACGTTTCCCTAACAGCCTGGGAGACATAGATTTAACAACTGCATATCTCAACTAATTATTATTATTCCTTGCTTGTCTTGTTGTACTAATCATTTGACTATCAAATCTGTCATTCAACCACACATACAAAAATTACATACATGTGTTAAAAAATCTGAATATCTATAAGTTATTAAAAGCAAAGTAAATAAGAAATGTTTTAGGTTTTAGAAATGTTTCATTTTAAGATGCAGAGTTGTAAGATAGGGTCAAGTTGTACAATGGTTGTTCAAAGCTTATAATTATCTCCATGTTGAAAACAGAGTGATCTCATTGTTAAATGCAAATAAATATTGGAGAAATGTGGTATGGATTCTAATGTGTGTAGCTTAAATTGCATGATCTATGTGCTTCAAAGTGAATTAATTATTATGATGCATTTTTCACATTGGAAATAAGTCAGTTGACAAAGGCTTTGATTCTTTGGTTATAATTGTAAAAGAAAATAACTGGCAATTCTTGGTTTATCAAGATTGGAATCTTAGAGCACCTATTACTCTAAAATAAAGCAGAAATATATACGCTAAAATAGTGCATAGAATGTTCAATTAGATACATGGACTTTGCCAGACTATTGGCTTTTCAATAATTCATGTGAAATTCTCTGACTATAAAATATACAGATTCGTAAGTATACCCTGCTGTGACTGGAGAGTGACAAGCCATTGTGAAGGCTGCTTGAGAAACATAAATCATTTCAAAATAAATTTTCATGCATTCTACTAGACAGCACTGATAAAATGTGTTTATGATTAAGGACATTTGTCTTAGCTGAAAAAAGCGCTGAACTATAAAATATAGACACATTCATATAGATGTATGGACACATTATCTTAGAATATCTATCCATTCTGATATATGATGTTTCCCATTGATTTGAGGCCATAATTAAAATTCCCTATATGATTTCTGAATAACTAAATGTAGCATTACATTAAAAATGTGTTTCTTTCTTCCAGCATTTTTTTCAAGAACACATTTGCCAATTCACAATAAATAGTGTCAATTATCAACATGTATAAATTTCAACTATTTATTTATTTATTTTTGTCGGTGGTGAGGCTTGAACTCTGGGCCTGGGCGCTGTCCCTCAGCTCTTCAGCTCAAGGAGAGCACTCTACCATTTGAGCTACAGCGCCACTTACAGTTTTCTGGTGGTTTATTGGAGATAGGAGTCTCACGGACTCTCCTGCCCAGGCTGGCTTTGAACCGCGATCCTCAGATCTCAGCCTCCTGAGTAGCTAAGATTACAGACGTGAGCCACCAGCACCCGGCAAATTTCAACAATTTATTGAGCAGCATGCTTGCTTCATTTAATATTTAGGTCTATTTTATTATCTCGAGTTTTGGAACTTGTGTTGATGTCTTAAAACTTTAAATATATTTTCAGCTTCCGAACACATTGTGACCATTAGTTTATGCAATTAATTTTCCTTTAAATTTAATCTCTTACTTGTCTTTTCTTCCCTTCTCTGCTTTCTGCTTGGATAACTTTGCTCCTGTCTCCTTAACTACTTTTACTGACATTTAGCTACTGATGGTTTATCTATGTTTTTCCTGATAAGAACATGTATTTTAGTTTTAACGATGGTAATAGAAGGTTAGAATTGTAGCCATTTCCTCTGTTTTCATCATGTCTAAAAAGTGCTTTGAGATATTATGGTCTTTTTTACTTTGAAATAAATGGGCACCTCAAACTGCCCATTTTAGGATGCCCTATTTGTCTTTACATATTAGTGATTAGATGATGAGAAACAAACTATAGCTATATGGTATTTGTAGTTAGTTCTTCCAGGTGAGACCTAACATCCCTGACCAAATTTGAAAATTTTTCAGTTGTTTTCCCTGTGATTCTCACCTTTAATCACCCTCGCTGTTGTATTTGTGCGCATTCAACCTTTTATGTTTTATAACTTATCCTCCTAGTTACATTTGGCTCTTGTTGCATTGTTTTCCCATCATTTTTGACTGAATGTTACAATGTAGATATTTTACTGTGGATATATTGCTTCTGGAATATATAATCTCTTACAAAATCTACCTGTTAAATTTATATTAAGTACCAGAGTTTTGTTTATTTTTTTATTTTTTGTTTATTTATCTATGTTGAGGTGCTTAGGATAAGACTGTAATGGAGTCTTAATCAGCAGGGACACTGGATATAAGTATAAGGATACTGTACTACAGCATGTCAGTGTCATATATTAATTATTATTATTACTATTGCATTGTGTGAAGAGTGTTATTTATATTGAGTTTTGAGCTCAATGCTTCTTACTCTTTTGGCTTATTTGCACAGTGTACCCTAGCAGTTAAATCACACTCCAGCCTGACTTTTTTGTTGGTTCTATTGGTGACAGAGTATCATGGACTTTACTGGCTTTGAACTATGATTGTCTGGATTTCAGACTCCTGAATTGCTTAAATTAGAAGCGAAGCCAAGGGAACCATCTGTCAATGGTCAAACTGCAAAGATCAGGTTTGAATATCAATAATCTTTATACTTGAATCAAATTCTCAAACTTTGTTTCTGAAGTTAATGCAGATCAGTCAATATATGTGATGTATAAGTAAACATACAATATGTAGAGCTACAATTTAAGTGAGTTGCTCTATGAAGAACATTCTCCAAACTTTTTTTTTATTTTGGTTGTGGGACTTGAACTCAGGACTGGGTACTGTCCCTGAGCAATTTTGCTCAAGGCTAGAGCTCTACGACTTGGAGTCACAGCTCCAGTTCTGGTGGTTAATTGGAATTAAGAGTCACATGGAATTTTCTTGTGTGGTCTGGCTTTGAATTGAATCCTCATATCTCAGCCTCCTGAAGAGTTAGGATTACAGGAATGAGCCACCAGCACCTGGATAACTATATATCTTTTTTGGCTTTTTCTTTTTTGGTACTGGGGATTCAATCCAGGACTTTGCCCTTGCTAGGCGAGCACTTTGCCACTAAAGTACATCCCAGCCCCATTTTTAACACAATTCCTAATCATGTCCTAAATGATCTCCTTAATGAGATTGCTGTTAGGTTTCTCTTAGATACTAATTTGACAAACAAACTTAGTTTAGATGTACTTTGAGCATATTCTATTTTAGATGGTGGAATATCTACAGTGTTAATGTTTAGAATGAAGAGAATAGATGCTAAATTTTATTAATTTGTTCAAGCCACAATATCCACACTCACCTGCAGAATCATGAAATCATACTACATTTAACTATTCATATATGCTCGTAAGAAATATCAAATTAAATAAAATTTTAAAATATTAGAGGATGTGTTTATTTAAAGTATAGAGTTTACTTACATCCTCATATTCTAAAAAGTTCTCTTTCAATTTTTCCATTGATTATTGTCTCTTTCTTCATATATTTCAACCAGAAGCTTTGGCTCTCCATTGACAAACAGATTCCATTTAACATAAGCTACAGGATTTTCTTCTTGCAAAATAAGAGCTGCAAACTAGTATGTAAGGCACATTCTGGTTTCCAATAATCTTCACAAAATTTATTATGGTTACTTAACTTTTTCCAATTTTCAGTGTGTCTTATGTTTTACACCTAATGTATTTAAAACATGCAATCTCATCATACAGGAAAGCTTGTCCAATTAATTTAAGCAGTATCAATCATGTTGACTAGGCTAAGTCATTTCTGAATAAACATTGCATGCATGTATTATGCTAAAGAACAACTTAAGAAGATATAGTGTATTTTCTTGTAAAACTGAAAGGATGAATATGTAGTTTAAAGCAATATTTCTTCACTTTGTAATTGTTTATTGTTTATAGAACATATGGTTAACATTTGGCTTATAAAATTTTAAATTACACTGTAGATATTGTTGTTATTTTGAAAATAGATTTTTTACAGTCATATGATTTATGTATACTTAATAAATATTGAGTTCTATGGTGCAAGTAAATGGGTATTAGCCAGGTGCTGGGGTTGATGCCTATAATTCTAGCTATTCAGAAGGCTGAGATCTGAGGAAATAGTTTCAAAGCCAGGAAAAAAAATCCATGGGTCTCTTAGATATAATTAACTAGAGAAAAGATGGAAGTGGAAGTGTGTTTTTTTTGGTTTTGATTGAAGATGCCATGTGAGAGCTTGAAGCCTAATACACTGCTGGGAGGAATATAAATTAGCAAAACCACTCTGGAAGCCACTTTTGGAGATTCTTCAAAAAAAAGTAAAAGAAAAAGAAAGAAACCTAGGGTTCCCTTACAATCCAGCTCTTGGTCATCTACCCAGAATATTACAAGCCAGTACACAGCAAAGCCACGTACAACCATGTTAATTGCTCATTATTCACTATAGCCAAGTTATGCAAACAGCACAAATGTCTTTAAATGGATCAGTGGAAGCAAAAAACTGTGGTTCATAGTTTCAATGGAATTTGCTCAACTAGTGAAAAGAAATGATTGAACCTGGAAAACATCATGTTAAGTGAAGTAAAACCAGCTCAGACAGCCAAGGAGCGAATGCTTTTTCTCATGTGTTTATAAATTAAATTATAAACCTATTCAAAAATATGTAGGAGTCATGTAACATAGCCCCCCCCCAAAATTGTCTACAGCACAGAATCCTTGGGGGAGGATTTTAGTGATATAACTCCTTGGAACACTAGCAAACAGTTTCACAAAATGAAAACCAGAAAGTTCAGAGACCAGCTTTGTAGGGTGTCTGGAGGAATTGTTCAAAGGCAGTGGCAGATAAATGGAAAGAAGAAAGTTGAACAGATATAGACATTATATTCAATGCACATATATGAAAATGAAATCATGTAAGCTTAGGAATGGGTAGAGTTGGGAGAGATGGGAGTGGGAATGGTGGAAGGAATGACATGAATCAAGATGTATTATACTCATAGGCTGACATGTTGACTTGAAATCCCTTTGTACAGGCAATAAAAAATGCCTTGTCTTTGTTAGTTTGCCAGAAATATACAGTGTTTCTCTTCACTAATCCAGTACCAATTGTTTATTCTAGCAAGGAGTTATGCAGTTCATCCAAAAGTTTATTTCTAGGTTTCAGCTTAAGTGAGCATTTGTGTTCCCATTGAGCTATATAAACTATTGCTTGCCTTTAGTTATATCATTCAAAAGTTAATTTAATACCTCTGGTGAAACAAACTTGGTTATAAGCTGATGCCCTCAGACTCACAATAGCATTTCTCTAACAGTATCTTCTGCTGGACATTTCTTATAATGTTTAAGTACTAAATTCCTCAACAATGAGTTAATCATTTGTACAAAATGCCAGATTCAATATAATTTCATAAAAGTAAAATTTATCTGTCTTGTTTAAACAATCTACCTATTGCATCTGGGTGCTCATTTCCGGAAAATGAATTCTATCCAGGAAGTCTATCTACAACTACCAGTTGATTTGTTATCCTTACATGATACATCAGTTAACAATCTCAGTGTTTAGCATAGCTTATTAAATCATTGTGCTTACAGTATTTGTCTCTTTATAGTATGAAATCAGCAAAAGTTTTATGTCCTTAAATAATTTTTCCAGGCTTTGAATTACTCACATTTTTCATGTTAATATGCACTACATACTGGTTGAATTGAATTCAAGTAGGATATTGTCACTATGAATGCAATGAACGCAAACAATGAATGCAAATCCTTATTTCTGTTTTAATTTTTTAAATTCCAAAGCCAGGTTCAATGGCTCATGCTGCCTCTAAACCTAGATACTCAGGAGGCTGAGATTTTAGGATCTTGGTTTGAAGCCAGCCTGAGCAGACAAATCCAAGACAATATTCTTACCAAAGAGCTGAAAGTATGTAGCTCAAGGTAGAGCACCTGCATGAGTGACAATATGCAACATGAGTCCATGAATTCAAGTCTCAATACTGACAAACACCAAAACAAAGCAAAAACAACTAATTTGTCTCCTAGAAATATTCATTGGATCTAACAGAATTAGTCAACTGTTTAACATATAAAAAGTACTAAATTTTTATGCCATTATCCCTTTTTGTTTATTTTTTTGTAGTCAATAAATTCATTGTATATGAATCTGCTATGGTTTTGCAAGACATATCTGTGCTGTAACTTATGTGCTGTTGTTCTGGAATCCACAATATTTCTCTCAATGTCACATTTATCTGAATAGTCTATTACTAGACTTTTAACTCTTCATCTATAATTGAGTCATTTCATTGTCACCCATACATTTTCGAAATAGATTCACTCAAACTTAAAAAAATACAAAATCAACATTTTTATGTATAGAGATATATAGTTATTCATTACAGGTCAATGGCATATATTCCAGTAATATGACTATAAAATTAAAATATTTTTAAATTACAAAAGTGACTAAGCAATGAGATGCCACGTCTATGAATGGACCTCACAGTACAGAGTGAAATGCTCTGGTTACTAATTGAAAGTGTTGTACAGCCATTTTGATTATGAATGGGAGGAAAAGAGCATCCGTGGAAGTATTTCAATCTCAGTATCCAAGTATATTAGTCCAAAGATAAACTCCACTGAATAGTTTTGTGCTTTGAAATGCCAACAATGGGTCTCAAATCTGATGACTTTCTGGACTTTCATTTATTTATAGACTGATTTAATGGGGAACTTAATTCTCTTTGTCAAGCATTATTTTTTTTTTTGTAAAATGGGAATACTATTACTTATTAAAAGAGTATAAAGGATAACATTTGTGCTCACATATACAATATATTCAGCATGTCATAGATTATATTAGATGATATTTTGTCGCTCTTTGGAGGATTTCTTTGTTTAGTTGCATTTAAATCACCATCCTGCAGATCTCAGCCCCTAAGTAGTTATAATTACCCAGTCCTAATGAAATTTTCAGTATGTATGTTTTGTATGGCATTATAATTTTGCCACATTATGTCAATTTATGATAAAAAATAATCCTTAGCCAAACACTTCATAGGTGAAATTGTCCAATAGGAAATTAGTGCAAAACATTAAAGTATTGACACATGAGAATAAAAAAATCTCATTCAAAAATCCAAAAATCATAAGGCTCATAGTTTGGGGGGAAGGATTGCAATCATCAAATTCTTATTCAAGAGGAATTAAGCTATTTACATATTACTAGGTATATGATTTGAAATTCAGATATGCAAATAAAGCACTCCATGTTTTGGCACGGTTTCTGGGTGTTGGTGGGTTTAATTGCCTTGAAAAATTTTAAAAGGTTGAAAACACAGAAAATTTCTTTTCCAATCAACACACAGACAACAAAACATCTTTTAAAATGTTTATAAAAATTAACATACTAGGCTTTGGAAAGGTGACTCAATTAGTAAAGCTCCAGCCAATGACTGTCCTGATCTTGGACATAAAAATTAATAAACTAGTCTATACATTTATGTAAACAATGGCTGTTAGTGATGATAGTCATAAAAATTACTACTGGACTTGAACTCAGGGTTCCAGCCTCACTTGTATTTTACCACTCAGAACTTATGCTATACCACTTAAGTTGGGACTCCACTCCTGAATTTTGCTGATTACTTGGTGACAAGAGTCTCTTGGATTTGTCTGCCTTGACTGGCTTAGAACTTCTTTCTGAGCTCGCAACCTCTTAAGTATCTAGGATTGCAGATGTGAACCACCAGTGCCTAGAAGGATAAAAGTATTAAATTTCTAATAGTTTGCAAATAAATTTTACGTTCTACTACAGAACAATTGAATAGGAAATATCTATCAGACACATTATCTTTACTTCTTAAAGTATTTAAGTACATGGTACAATAATTCAAGTCATAATCACATCACCATTTGTCAGCAAACTAACCATTCTTTCTATATTAGTTGTACTTTGAATTATCTAGATTTTGTGAGAACATGTTTATGTATTATCTAGGTATTATGAGAATGATCGTTCACACATGTACCTATATGTTTATGCATGTGCATGAATAAATATAGCAAAGCAAGGTTGTTGGATGAAAATGAGCAAATACTTTTTCATTCTATTATAGTTGCATATGAGCATTTGGGATCTCACAGTAGTTCTCAAAAATTCTAAAAATCATTAGGCATATAATTTGGGGAGATGGATTGCAACCATCCAATTTCAAATTCTTATTCAAGGGGAATTAATGCTTATTTGCATATTACTAGGCACATAATTGGAAATCAGGATATGCAAATTTAGTGATTCATATTTTGGTCTTGTTTCTGGGTTTTTGTGGGTTTAATTGCCCTAAACAATTTTAAAAAGTTCAAAACATGGAAGATTTCTTTTACAATCAGCACACAGACAACAAAACTTGCAAGTACTGACAAGAGTCAATGGTTGTGACACTGTTTACATTATGTGAAACATTTGTATCCTTAGCCAGGAAAATTTTATTTTCTCTTTCTTACATTTTTCATTTCTTACCCTCTAAATTTTTATACTAATCACTATATTTTATGAAGTGACACAGATAGGTATCGATTAAATTACAGTGGATTAAATACAAATTCGAGTATGTGAGATCCCCTGAAGATTACTGTGAGAGTAAGTTTATGAATGCAAGTGATGGCATCCAAAGGAACCTATATCTGTGCCTGGGCTGAAGTGTGACCCTCCACCAACTTTACTTTTTCAGCCCTCATCCCTCATACCCAGGAATATGATACTTACAATAGAGATTTTGCACCAAGGAAAAAGTTAAAATGAGGCCTTTAGGGGATAACACAGTGAAAATGAACTATGATCCATTATTGACAAGGAAATATAGTAGAGAAACAAGCCCAAGGAAAAACAGTAGCAGGAAAACAAGTGCAAGGGAGGAGACAGGACCCCCATGGAAGGGAGGGGAGGATGCTTCCAACACCAGCATCAGCTTGACTTCCAGCCTCTCTAAGTGTGAGAATAAACAAATAATTCAGTTATAGTTCACCTTGAGTGTGGTATTTCATTTGAAAGCCTTAGCAAAGGAATATAAAGCTTACAATGCTTTTTCTTAATCAGTTTTTATTGTGAAAATACTGTACAGAGGGGTTACAGTTCCATGAGCAAAGTAATGAGTACATTTTTTATCAAGCATTATTGCCTCCTCCTTTGTTTCCCCTACCATCCCTTCCCTCTCACCCCACAACTACAGTCCCTCCCAACCCCCTACTCCACCCCCAGCCTAAATTGTAAAGTTTGTTTTTCAACATAGTGTCTTCTAGATCTCATTGTTAAAATGGGTCCACCTGTAACCCTATTTAAAAAATGTGTTTTTATTCCCTTCCCCTCCCCAAATTATGCTAACATCAAATACAGTGAAAACAGGGGTTATACCATAGGGGAGGGGCATACAAAGCAACAAAAAAATCACCTTATAAATATGTTAGAAACAATAGCAAGAAAGAAAAACCACTTGAGTCCTTACCTTGGGGATCGTTTCGCCTAACATAAAATTATCTGTTCTTTTCTTCTTGTCTCATACATATACTAGTTATTGTAAATGAGGGAAACCATGGGACCTATGTTTCTTTGGGCCTGGCTTACTTCACTTAGGAAAGTAGTATGGAGGTTCCTCAAAAGACTCCACATAGAGCTTCCCAATGACCCAGCAATTCCACTTTTGGGCATTTACCCGAATGATCACAAACAAGACCATACTAAAGCTACTAGCACATCTATGTTTACTGCAGCATTATTTACCATAGCTAAAATATGGAACCAACCAGATGCCCCTCAGTAGATGAATAGTTCAAGAAAATGTAGTATATATACGCACAATAGAATTCTACGCCTCCATCAGAAAGAATGACATTGCCCCATTTGTTCGGAAATGGAAAGACTTAAATACTTTTCTAAAATAAGTTTGCAAAAGACTTCTGAAAACGTGGATTGAATGCTATTTGTGTGTGTGTGTGTGTGTGTGTGTGTGTGTGTGTGTGTTTATTTGTCTGTGTGTGTGTGTGTGTGTGTGTGTGTGTGTGTGTTGGTCCTGGAGCTTAAACTCAAGACTTAGGCACAGTTACTGGGCTTCTTTTGCCCAAGGCTAGTGCTCTATCATTTGAGCTACATTTCCAGAATTTTTGGTAGTTTCTTGGAGATAAGAGTCTCAGGGACTTTGCTTCCCAGGCTGGCTTTGAACTACTATCCTCATATCTCAGCCTCCTGAGTAGCAAGGATTACAGGTGTGAGTCACTGGTGCCTGGCAAAACTGGTTATTTTTCAAACGCATTTTCCTTATCTCCAAAGTTAAATTGGCCATTTTACCTGATTTATATCATTAGTGCAGTTTCCCATGATCCCTGACTATGTTGCATACATAGACATACTTGTAGCAATGTGATTATTATATGTTTTTCTTGCTCACTAATCCTTGAGGAATCACAAACCAGTTTAAAGTAGAAGCTGTTGTTTGAAATGAAAAGTATACTAAAAATCAATGTGCTATCTAGTTACTGATCCATGATACAAAGTGTCGAAGAGGTAATTGTGCCAGCAATCCCTGCACACACGTCTTTCCTCATTTTAAGAAGAGAGAAAAAGCATAATGTAGTTTCCAGGCAGACCTTACTGCCCGTTTCTAAAACTAATCCATATAATAGATACATTTTATTCAAGATAATATCTTTTATATCACAGAAGTACAATCTGAAATGCTTAACTGTTTTAATCTTCTAAAAATTAGTCTCAGATTGACTCTCTCCAACAGTAATGCTTCTCTTCAGTTAGAACAAAAGTCCCCCTGGCACTAATTTGGTTTCCTTCTGAGCTGTTACTGCAAAGGCACCTACTAGTGCTCTTACACCTAAGAAACATTTCTCCAGAAGTTTTGTCTTTTTTTTTTTGGGTACTAGGGATCGAACCCAGGACGTTGCACTTGCTAGGCTAGCACTTTGCCACGGAGCTACATCCCAGCCCTTGCAGAAGTTTTTGGAAACTGAGTCATTCTTTTAAAATAGAGGCATATGTATATATATATATGTATATATATATATATACAGAGAATGCCTGTCAATTCGTTACCACGTTTGTTACAATTAAACTTCTTCATTTTCAGTATAAAAACTCACTGAAATACTGTATTAAGAAAGAATGATCTCTATTATATTTCCAGCTTACTGTGAAGTGTGTGCTTCTTATCTTCCATGGGTGAAATTTCCTGCTGTGGAAAACCTTCAGAGACATCTTGGACAACGTAAATTTCCTACCAAGTAATGAAATCAATCAATGAATGGAGAGTCAAAATATCAAATAGTCATAAAAAAAAGCATGTATGTGTAGTATATAAGAGTTCTCAAGCACAGAATATTTCAACTTTGTTGATTTCCCTTTCTCTTTTCCACAGATAAATGTTTCCTATTATTCACTTGCTTTAAGGAAAAATAAATGTGGAGGATAATCTTCCCTTCAATAAATCATCTTTTCAAAAGTGAAGACAATGGGGTGAAAGCCTCTGATTTCCTAAGTACACCCATGATATTGTAACCACAAAGTCGATGAAACCAGTAGCATGATTTAGGATGAACCAAGTCAGAGCCAGGTGAATTATATTCGTACATGTCACTCTGAAACTCTCTTGTTCAAGACAAGCAATTGATGCAAATAAAAATATGAGGGAAGGAAAGGCTATTGAAACTTAGAGAAAGTGTCATGGATTTGGGGAGCACGTTTGTTGAAGAAAACTTATGATTGAATCCATATTAAAATAAGAGGAGGAGGAGGAAAAGGAAAGAATAAAGAGGAGGAGTGGAAGAGGAGGAGGAGGAGGAAGAGGAGAAGGAGGAGGAGGAGGAGGAGGAGGAGAAAGATGTGTACTAGTTTCTAGTTTTAGTCTCATATATTCCTGTATCTTCTTATTTGTCCATAGCCACATGTTCTAAATCAGAAACCACTTAAATGAATCAAAAGTTATTATATATGATATTCTAGAAAAATAATTCAAAGAACATGATTATGGTGAGGAGTTATAAGGAATGCAACAAACATAGCCAGGAAAATGCAAACAATAGAAATAAAATGTGAAGACAGTTCACTTGACTAAAATGATTTGTATATGAGCCCAGTATTGTTAGGTGGAAGCTGGGAGAAAAGGCAAGAATTCAGTGAAGGAAAGGAAATATGATGTAAGAGAAGAGCACATAATGCTTTGGTGACACCTTAGGAAGAAGGGTAGGCTAGGGTGAAGACAATTATAAACCCTAATAGTAGACAAAAATAGCCTTCAATCTGAGCTCTGGTTGCTCACACCAGTAATACGAGATACTCAAGTAATTGAGATCTGAGGATTGTAGTGTAAAGCCAGCAGGAAACTCCACAAAACTCTAATCTCCAAATAACCAGCAAAAAGCTGAAAGTAGATTTGTGGCTTAAGTGACAACATTGAACAAAAAAGCTCAGAGACAGCACCGAGGCCTTGAGTTCATGCCCCCAAGACAGGCCCATGTACACACACACACACACACACACACACACACACACACACACACACACACACACACACACACACACACACACACAACTAGTTTTGTATACAGTTATTTTTCTCCGAATTTCTAATGCAGATGGTTTAATAAGGAAAAACAAAGACAACAAGCTAGTCTTCAGTAGGTAGCAACTAACTTTTTGATTTAGACACTGAGAATGGTTTTCTCTGAGGGCATTACAGATGAACAGAGCACATTTTTCCTGCTAATCCGGTATGATTACAGCTTTCCCAAAAGTTAAAATGGTCTGTAACAGGTTCAAATTATCTCCAAAATGAAAATACATCAAAAAGAAAAAAAAATGCCATATAACTTGAAAGCTGGATATTCGCTTTTGATCAACAAAAAGGAAATATTTAAAAATAATTATATAAACCACATGTAGTCAAATATGACACTAGAAAATGTATATACATTGGAACAATAAACATTTAAATAAGTATATATATATAATTTTTCTTAGTGATTGAGTATTGGTTTTATTTATTTATATATATATTTATTTTCTGAAGCACACTTTTCATTTGTTTTTTTTCAATTCTATATGTCAGTTTATGAGTCCATTGATATTGATCAATGTCACTGCTTCCACTCTTAAATCCTTCTGAAAAATTTATATACATATAAAATATGAATTTGTAATAATTTGATCTAATTTTTATGGCACTTATTGCTAAATGTATTATGCATTATTTTACATTACTGGACAATTAAGTTGTGGACTTAGTCTAATTTCCTTTATAATAATAATAATTATTACTATTATTATTATGATTGTCATTTGAGGGGCTTGAACTCTGGGCCTGGGCGCTGTCCCTGTGCTCTTCAGCTCAAGGTGAGCACTCTACCGCTTGAACCACAGCATCACATCTCGTTTTCTAGTGGTTTGTTGCAGAAAGAGTCTCACAGACTTTCCTTCACACACTGTCACAATCACATCCCACATTCCACACTATTGCCTGGGGAATTCCCTTATCTGTTAATACTCAGTACCCATGATGGCCTGATCCACTTGTATTTCTTTTGTACCATTAATCATTTCTGTCTAGGAAATGGAAGACATATTCACTTATATTTTGTTTAAAAACAGTGACACACACACACTTACATATATACTACCTATAACATATATTAGATACATAGATCTCTTTTTTTCACAGAGAATTCAAGGTGTATAAAACCTGGAAGAAATAATCTGTTAAGGCACAGGAAGAAATTTGGCTTGGGAAACTTAAAAGTTTATAGTTTGGAGAACTTTACAGCCAATAAATTTAATAGGTGTGATGTCAATAAGATAAAGATTAAATGACTTTTTTACTAATAGTTACTCTGGAAGTGGCTAATAGCACTATGGAAACAATTCAGAGAATACTTGAAAAGTAAATCATTTAAATGATACAAGAAGTTGTTCCAGCATTTATTAATTTAAATTGAGACTGGTTAAAGATTATTATTGTCCAGGATATTATTATATTAACTGAATATAACCACATGTTTATTGAGAAATATTCCTTTGACAAAATTTTGTCAACCTTCCAGTGTGTTTTTACTTTTGTTCAACTTTTAATAGTGGCCTCGAGATCTTTTCCCAAAGGTAGTTTTTATTTGTAATATTTCTTCTTTTTTTTCACAATTTAATTTCATGTTTGTCTACAGAAAAAAACCCTCCATTTTTGTCATTGATTACTTCAGATGAATCTAAATTAGACTGGCTCATACTCAGTTAATTTAGATAAAAACTATGAAAAATCTATGAGAAAGGGCTGCTTATTAAGTAAAATAATGACAGAATATTTGTGATGCTTGGCAGTTATTTCACATTTAATTCCACAAGCAAAGTTCTAAGCATTCAGCAGATTTTCATTCATTTTGCAAGCATTTAAAATAAGCAGATTTGGAATCAGTTGAGAGAAAGTCAGAACTGAATGAAAAAAAGTTCTCAGAATTTGATAATTCCTTGGTAATTGAACGGAGTGTACAAACAGAGGTTTATCAAAACACATAGAAAACTGACACTAAAATGATAACCTCACCACAATTTTTTTTTGTCGGTTGTGGGGCCTGAACTCAAGGCTAGAGCTACCACTTGAGCCACAGCACCACTTCCGGCTTTTTCTGCTTATGTGGTGCTGAGGAATCAAACCCAAGTCCTCATGCATGCAAGACAAGTGCTCTACCACTGAGCCACCTTCCCAGCCACTCATCACAAGATTTTTATAAGAAGGAAATTAAAATATAGATGTTCAAATATGTAAGAAATATTTGATATCTGAGTTTGTAGCATAATCATTTACATCGACATAATTAAAATTAATAGATTCATAAAATATAGCAAAATTCATAACGAATAATAGATTCATAAAACTATCAGTAGATAGTTACAGATTCAGTTAGTAAATAATTTTCAATTTTAGTGACTTAATTTGCTACTTATATATATATATATATATATATATATGTTCAAGTTCTTTTTTCTTTTTCCTTCTTTCTTTCCTTCCTTCCTTCCCTCCTTTCTTCCTTCCTTCCTTCCTTTCTTCCTCCCTCCCTCCCTCCCTCTCTCTCTCTCTCTCTCTCTCTCTTTCTTTCTGTGTCTTTCTTTCTTTCCTTCTTTCTATCTTTCTTTCTTTCCCTCTGCCTATCTTCTTTCTTTTTATTTTCATTCTTGTGCCTGTCAGGTCATGGTGATTTTGCTTAGTTTTTTCCCTCAAGGCTAGCATTTTACCACTTGAGACAAACTTCCACTTTCAGCATTTTGCTGATTAATTGGAGATAAGACACTGATGGATTTTTTTGTCCAGGCTGAATTTGAACCAGGATCCTCAGATCTCAACTTCCTGAGTAGCTAAGATTACAATTTTTAGACACTAGCTCCCAGCTTATTATCTTCACTAGTAGACACCATGGAATTATTAAGAGGGCTAATTTACCTACAATATATAGAAGCATATTTTAATTCCTAAAGCATAGTATAGGGTCATTTCCTATGCTATGATTTTTAAGCTTCCTCCACTTTGACTAAATATTTACATATTTCAATGCAAATATAGTTAACATATAGTGCTACAGTGTTAAACTACTGTAAATTAATGTGCTATTTATAACTATGTTTTTGTATAGTTATATATAGGCTGTTAGTTAAGCAATTGCTAAGTATAGTTTGCATACATAATATAGATTACATATGTATGAACACTCATATATTCAGGTGTCTCAAGACATTCATTTATTTCAATGAATTACTAAATTATACTGTAATTTAGAATAATAAAAATTAACAAACAGAAATATATTTCAGTAAGCATAAAATATTTGAGCCAAGTGCTAGAGTTTTAAACTTATATTTTTAGTTATTCGGGAGATAGATCTGGAGTATCTGGAAGCCCAGGTAAAGACCACTTTAAGACTCTATCTCCAAAATAACCATCACAAAGTTGATATGGAACTGTGGTTCAAATGGTAAACTGACAGCCTTTAACAAGAAATTTACATGAACATGATGTCTAGGACATGAAACTGGCAAATTAAAAGTGAGAATTCGGTAAAAATTAATCACAATGCCACTACATTTTCTGTTAATTTTCTTTGAGTTTTATCCAGAAATATGGAAAAATTTTGAAGTCTATATTATGACTCAAATAATGTTATCATGGGTTTAACCATACTTGATTTTATACAATACTGGCTCTACTTGACTGTATTTTGAAGAGTATACAAAAAGAGATAAAATGGCCTAAGAATTTTAACCATCTCCTTTGAGTTCTAATATTTTGATATAATCTTGGTATGTGTAGCTAAATTGTTATGTCATTATTGTCTACCATCTGTATTTTATATTAGAATAAAAATGTCCTGTTGTTTTTAGGGGATTCCATTGTTCAAAAGCAAATTCTGATTTAAAAGTTCTTAATCCAAATGAAACTTTTACACAGTGTTTCATCTTAGATACTTTATCAAAACCAATGGATGAAGAATTAAGGATAATCTGTTTGTTGGTGTTGTTCAAGGCTGACACTTTATCACTTGAGCCATAGCTGGTTAATTGGAAATAAGAGTATCATGGAATTTATTGGCTGGCATTTAACATAGATCCTCATATCCAAGCCTCCTGAATATCTGGGATTACAGATATGATCCCACAAGTGCCTGGCTAAAGAGAGTAATTTAAATGGGAAAGTGTTATACAACACTAATATAAAATAACATATATATGTATATATATATATATATATATATATATATATATAAACAAACACACAAAGAGATATCTGTACATAGACATGTATAATACATACTCATACTGGTGTGGATATGTATATATACACATTTGCATAGATTTTACATAATGTTATACCTAGGAAAGTGTCCCAAATATTAAGATATTAAACAAAATTATACTCTTGCCATTCTTGAATGCTTCCTGTGTCCTTTAGAAGAAGCAATGTCTCTCTATTCTTGGCCTACATTGAAAACAGATTAGTTTTCAGTTTCTAGAGTTTTATATACAAAATAATATAGTATATCACCTGTTTTGCCATCTATAAGTTGGTAAAATTATTTAGTAAATCACCAGGTTGGTTGTGCTTTTGTATATTTTTGTATGTTTACTTCCTTTAGCATTTTTCTCCCAAATTAATAGGTAAATTTTGTGTAGCTTTCACTTGTTAATGAACATTTGAGTTAATTCAATTGTCTACTAAAAATAAAGCTTTCAGTCAGCAATAAGAAAAAAATTCAGTTAACTTTAAGTCAATTTGCAATCAACAATTTGATTAGGAAAGATAAGGTTTTGCTATTTATTTGGTTTAATCCATTTTTGTCTCCACAGCTTTACAGAAATCTCTGTCAAAACACCCATGTACTACAAGCTAAGGGGAAGTTGGCTGGAGAAATGACAAGCCTGACTCTTGGACTTATTCCTGAATGCATCTCAATTCTACAAACAGTTCATCTAACCAAAATTGATGTGCCAAAAATACATTATTTTAAGAGTTTTTCTGCGTGTATGTTCTATTTAGTATTTTCATCATATATCTTTTCAATTTTGTGGTTAACTTTATAGTCATACTTTGCACTTCTAATATACATTAAATTTATTAGAGAAAATTTTAAATGGAGTGTTACTCATTTTATTCAGACTTCTCTGTGGAAAGACGAAGAGAATACCTTTATATATATATATATATATATATATTATATATACATATATATACATATATATATACATATATATATAATTTAGCACAAATATTGTAATAGAGATAGAACCTTGGGAGCTGGAGGCACAACATTACATCAGCAAACAAGAGGTTATGTAGTATGTTTTAGGAAGTTCATAATTTTCTGGTACTTACACTATGGAAGATTATTCAAAATCCAACTTGAAAACCAACATATGACATCTTAAATGAAATAGAAATATTTATAAGAAATAAAAGAATAGTTGTAGGTGAATGGATCAAGAAAATGTGGTGTACAAACACAATGGAATTCTATGCCTCCATCAGAAAGAATGACATTGCTCCATTTGTTAGAAACTAGAAAGACTTGAAAAAAATTATATTAAGTGAAGTAAGCCAGGCCCAAAGAAACATAGGTCACATGGTTTCCCATATTTGCAATAACAAGTATATGTCTGGGACAAGCAGAAACTGTCAGATAAGTTGATGTTAAGTGAAATGAACCCCAAGATAAGGAGTCAAATGATTTTTCTTTCTTGCTATTGTTTCTAGCATATTTATAAGATGATTTCTTTGTTGTTTTGCATGTCACTCCCCCCAATGTATAATCCCTGTTTTCACTGTATTTGATGTTGGTATAATTTATGGAGGATAAGGGAAAAAACAAAATTTTTAACGAGGGATACAGGTGGACCCATTGGAACAATGTGATGCACAAGTCATTATGTCGAAAAAACGAACTTTACAACTTTGGCGCGGGAAGAGGGGTTGGGGGAGAAGGGGGTGGGGGAGGGGGGTAGATGGGAAGGGATGGGAAGGAGTAACAAAGGAGGAGGCAACAATGCTTGATAAGAAATGTACCCATTACCTTGCTCATGTAATTGTAACTCCTCTGTACGGTATTTTCACAATAATAATTTTAAAAAGAAATAAATAAAACTAGTATAGAAACAAGTAACCAACAAATAGAACCAAGGTACCATGTCACTATGTACACATTTCAAAATTCTACTTCCATGTATTCTCAATTATGAGAATGAGTCTTTTTCTTCTTTGACTTATAATTTAATGAACATCTTAATAAAGTTAACAATAATAAATTCTTCTTAAAGAAATATCTATTTGTAGATAATTATTTTGCATTCCATATTAAGTCCTGGTTCTCTAAGAGAAAAAAATAGTAATGGAATGATAGTAGTGTGATACATAAGGACAGAGTTTCTTGGGGGAAAAAGCCCTCACAACCAAATATGACCAAAATTATGTTTTCCTTAGAGAAATAAAAGCATCTAAAAGTGATGGTATATAGACACATTGGGTTAATTATAATAATTTCATCAAGAAAGGTGGTGTGCCCCTGTCAAGTAAAGAAACAATCTTCACAAATATAGCAACAGAGAGAGAGAGAGAGAGAGAGAGAGAGAGAGAGAGAGAGAGATCATGTATTTAGCATGGAATTAATGGTATCATTAGAAAGAGTGCAGCTAAAGTGTGCTGTTAATTTAGAGATTCAATACCAGGCAGATAGATATAGGAATGCTAGAGAGATGTCAGAGAAAAAGAAAAAGAAAACCTTAATAAGGTAAAGGATTGTCTGATTTGTAGGGAGAGATTAAAGCAACATGATGTTTATAGCTCTCTAAGGGAATATGAAAATGATCCGCAAGCAGGGGTTATAGTGGGGGAGGGAGATATTGATGTCAGTATAACTTGTGGAGGAGATGGGGAAAAACCAGTTGTTTAAGGATACAGGTGGACCTGTTGCAACAATGAGAAGTACAAGTTGTCATGTCCAAAACAAGCTTTACAACGTCGGTGCGGGGGGGGGGGAAGGGGGGGAAGGAGAAGGATTGGGATTGAGGGGGAGGGGGGAGGCTGGGAAGGGATGTGAAGGGTAAACAAAGGAGGAGGCTGCAATGCTTGGTAAGAAATGTACGCATTATCCTGCCCATGTAATTGTAACTCCTCTGTACAGTATGTTCACAAATAAAATAAAATTAAATTAAAAAAAAAAAGAAAATGATCCGCAAATAGCTGAAAGATGTAAATAACAAGTAGTAAAAGAATTCTGGAGGAGAAAGCAGAATAGAAGCAATGCAGTTTGAATGAAAAGTGGCAAGGTTATTTATCTCACATAAGGATTCACACACACACACACACACACACACACACACACACACACACACACACACACACACACACAAAGATACAATTTTCCTGACTGAATTACTAAACAGAAGTGGAAGCACCATCTTTCTCCTGAAACAATAAATGCCCTTCTGAATGTGGATTGCCCATACAACAGCAGGAAAACTGAATTTTTTTTATTGAAATCAGGAAAAAATATTTACCTGTGAGGTTGTCTAATTCACTGTCTCTATTTGAGAAGGACTCAATATTTTCTTCCGTTTAGTAATGCAAAGATTTATTTTATGTTTTCTTTTTCTTAACTTTTGCCTAAAATGTAATTGTGAATGACTTATTAGCAGACCTTAAGCAAGGAAGAAGAGGTCACACAGAAAAAGATATGCAAAGATATTGCTCCAAGAGGCAATGATGAATGATCGGTACTCACAAAATTCACAGGTGGTAATTTTGCCTATAGAGACTTTACATGTGCATGTATAGTTCTTGTGAGTACCTTTAACCACTTTGTGTCAATTATAATTTCAAAAATGGTAGGCACTGAAAATACATTTACTTCCCTTCTTTGGCCTAATTATAAGAAACATTTTATCCAAATGAAAGACTACAGGGAAACTATGCATTGATAATCTCCAATGAAAACACATAGATCAAGTAACATTTATTTGTAAGTTCACAGATCACCAGAAATACTTTAATGTAAATGAACTCCATTTACTTCTATACTTTATGATAAGTTACATTATTATGTTCCTTAAAGAAATGAGAAACTGAAAAATGAAATTAAGTAACATTCCAAGGTACCACAGCTGCAAAAACAGAAGAGGAGAGAATTCAATCCAGCTAATCTAGATGTAGCCAGTATGTTATATTGTGACTCAATGCAGAGCACCACATTACATATGTATAGCTTCTACTATGTATTTGGTAAGAGTAATTCTTTTCTACAGTAGCAAGGGCACTTTGCACATAATAGTATCATTTACCCAATAATATTAAATTTTATCTACTCTAAATGAACATCAAATATAAATTACATCATTGTTTTGCATGGCACTACAAAAGAAACTGAAAATGTAACTTGATCTCAATACATGATTTAGAATTTTTGTTTTATATTTAGTGAAGTTGACAGATTGTACTTAACACATATTCATAATTTTAGCCTCTTACCTGTACTTAACTTCTAACAAATGGGGCGATGTCCTTCTTGAAGACATAAAATTTCATCGTCTGTGTGTGTGTGTGTGTGTGTGTGTGTGTGTGTGTGTGTGTGAATATCCATTCATCTAATGCGGGACATCTGGGTTTGTTCCATATCATAGCTATGGTGAATAAAGCTGCAATAAACATAGTTGTACTGGTAGCTTTAGTGTAGCCTTGTTTGTGATCATTTGGGTAAATGCCCAAAAGTGGGATTGCTGGGTCATAAGGGAACTCTCTGTGTAGTATTTTGAGGAATCTCTATAATATTTTCCAGAGTGGTTGAACAAGTTTACACTCCCACCAACAATGTGGTAGGGTTCCCATTTGGCCACATCCACTCCAGCCTCTGTTGTTATTAGATTTCTTGATTATAGTCATTCTAACTGGGATTAGGAGGAATCTCAATGTTGTTTTGATTTGGATTTCTTTTATGGATAGAGAAATTGAATATTTCTTCATGTGTATATTGGCCACTCTTATTTCCTCTTCAGAGAAGTCTCTCTGTAAGTCTTTACCTAACACTCTCCACTACTATTCAATTTAGTATTTGAATGCCTAGCTAGAGCAATAAGGCAAGATGCAAACATACAGGGGATCCAAATAAGGAAAGATGAAGAAAACTCTCCCTCTTTGCAGATGACATGATCTTGTATTTAAAGAACCCCACGGATTCCTCTCCCAAGTTACTTGAACTGATCTGAAACTTTGGCAAAATAGCAGGGTATAAAATTAACCCTCAAAAAATAATAGCTTTTCTGTTTGCCAATAATGAGAAGAACGTGGTTGAAATCAGGAAAACAACTCCTTTTGTAATAACTCTACAAAAAATAAAATGCATAGGAGTTAACTAAAGAAGTGAAGGGCCTCCATGATGAAAACTTTAAATACCTGAAAACGGAAATTAAAGCAGAACTAAGGAAGTAGAAAAAAATCTCATGTTCCTGGATTGGGAGGATTCACATTGTGAAAATGACAATACTGCCAAAGGCTACCTATAAATTCAATGTGATACCTGTCAATATCTCAACGTCATTTTTCAATGAAATAGAAGAATTGATCCAAAAATTCACATGAATTTAAATTTATTTGTTTTTTGTCATTCATGGGCCTTGAACTCTGGGCTTGGGTGCTGTCCCTGTGCTCCTCAGCTCAAAGCAAGCACTATACCTCTTGAGCCACAGCACCACCTCCGGTTTTCTAGTTGTTTTTATTGGAGATCAGAGTTTCATGGACTTTTCTGCCTGGGCTGGCTTTAAACCGTGATCCTCAGATCTCAGCCTCCTGAGTAGCTAAGATCACAGGCGGGAGCCACCAGCACCCGGCTTTGAATTTACATTTATAAACCAGAAAAATTGTAAAAATCTGATGATTATTTCATTATACTGTATAATACAAATGATGTCCTTAAAAAAGTTTCCAAACATAAAGTAATAGTTATCCATGTATGTTTACCATTTAGTAATAAACTATTTTGTAAATAAAAGAACTTTAAGAACTCAATAAAGAAAATGTTGTTGAAATGGACATGCATTGTAAGCATGAAATAAGTCGGCTTTTTAATTCTCAGATCTACTAATGTAATTGAGGTTATGAGACTTTTGTTTTTGTTTGTGTTTAACAGATAAGTTCTGTTAAATGTAAACTGTATTTGATTTGTTTACATTTTGGAATAGCTCCCTGCTGATTATAAAAAGCTATTCACAGGAACTAAACTCATTCTTCTATCATTTTTCATGCATTAATGTATCCACTACAATAAAGTAGCAGAATTGCTAGATATACAGCATAATCCTTGCACCAGTTAAATTTTTCAAAAATCTAACAATTTCTGAGAAATGCCCAAATTCTATTTATGAAATCTTAAGGAGTTCTTGGCTGTTTCCAAAATTTTCCCTTCCTTTACAGCTTTTTTTTCTTTTCCATTCGTTTCTTTTCTTTTCTTTCTTTCCTTCTTTCTTTCTTTCTTTCTTTCTTTCTTTCTTTCTTTCTTTCTTTCTTTCTTTTTTTCTTTCTTTCTTTCTTTCTTTCTTTCTTTCTTTTGATGTTCATTGTTGCTCTTGTGGCTTGAACTCATGGTGTTGACATTATCTTTTCTTTAATAGTTTCTTCATTTAAATAGTGAAAAGCATCCTGTGGGTGGGAGGAGTGGTCTTAGAGCGTGGCAGCTCACTATTATTGCTATTCAAACAGATCATGTATTCTCTGATGGACAGTAATGTATGTCTTCTGTCTGAAATACTTTCCACATTTGTTACATTTATAAGGTTTTTCTCCTGTGTGTGTTCTCTGATTTAGATTAAGTTGTGTCCTACTGGTTAAACATATTTCATATTTCGTACATTCACAAGGTTTCTGTCCTGTGTGTTCTCTGATGATGACAAAGGTGTGACATATGAATAAAAACCTTTCCACATGTGTTACATTCATAAGGTTTTTCTCCTGTGCGTGTGCTCTGATGAAGATGAAGGTGTACCATACAGGTAAAATTTTTTTCATATTTGTTACGTACCGAGGTTCCTCACATGTGTGAATTCTCTTATGTGTTGAGGTTTGATTTTTGGGTGAAGGAATTTTTAAATTTCATACTTCATCTGTGTCTTTGTGGGGGGGTGAGGGTCCGGTCATGGGGCCTGAACTCTGGGCCTGGGCGCTGTCCCTCAGTTCTTCAGCTCAAGGCTAGTGCTCTACCACTTGATCCTCAGCGCCACTTCTGACCTTTTTTCGTTTTAGTTATGTGGTGCTAAGGAATCGAACCCAGGGCCTCATGCATGCAAGGCAAGCACTCTACCACTGAGCCACCTTCCCAGCCCCTCTTACATTCATATTAATGTGTGACTTCTGGGTGAAAGACTTTCCACATGAATTACATTTACATGAACACATTTATATGTGCTCTCTGATGAAGATGAAGGTATGAGTTACATTTTAAAAACTTTTCACATTTGTTACATTCATAAGGTTTCTCTCCTGTATGTGTTCTCTGATGAACAGTAAGGTCTGACTTCTGTCTGAAATACTTTCCACATTTGTAACATACATAAGATTTCTCTCCTGTGTGTATTCTCTGATGCAAAGGGATGTATGAGTTCATTCTGAATGTTTTTTCACATATAGTTCTCTCAGGTGTTTCCTCCCTCCCTGACAAATTTCTTGGGCAAGGAGAGCAGAGTTATCATATTCTTCTCTATTCATTATGATATAGGTGGCATCTCTGACACAAGCCCAATTATGTTGAAAGAATATAGTCTCTGAGTTTAATATCTTCCCTCCTCCATATTCAAAATATAGAAGCTCATTTGGTCCCTCATAATTTTGACTAAAAGGATCAGAATATCTAAGGGACTGTTTAACTACAGGAGGCACACCAGGCATATATGCATCCGGCATCTCACCAGGTGGCATGTTCTGACACTGACTGAACTCCACAGTCCTAATCCTTAAGGAATTCTCATCATTTCTATTTAGTTCTAGCTTCTGTTTTGAGGGTAAGTTAGAAGTTGGTACTAATCGCACTCTTTGGTCCACTGTGTTAATATCTGTGACAGCTACTTCACCCAGACATCTGTCTAGATCTCCCTGGTAAATCTTAATCACATGCTATATTTGTTTCACATCTAAATTGAATCATTAAACGAAGGAAAAAAACATAAATGAGATCCAAATACTCTTCTATGTAAAGGTAAAGACATTTTTCCCATCTTAACTGTTACAGATCTTAAAATATTAAAGTAGGAATTGATTGATGAGAAATAAATTTCATTCACCACAATGTATTAATTAGGAAAGTAATACTGGTATTTTATGATGGAAAATGTTTTTCTGTGTTTCAGTTTTTTCTTCTGTTTTATATCAGAGGAATAATTTACACAAATTACTAAGCTATTTACTGCTAGCGTTTTCACCTGTATACTTTAGTATTTAGTGTTCTTGGGTTTTTTTCCAAATATTGTTCTGTTTGATCTTAGGGAAATAGATGCTTTGTTTCATTTTCTTAAAATAATTTATATATTGTGATACTTTACTTCTCAAACATTAGTGGAAGAGTATTTTCTAACTTTGGAGATTGTACATTTTTATTAAAAAAAAACTTTTGCCTTTCACCTGAGAATATGCTTTTATAACTACATCACTTCAGTTCTACGTTCTCACTGTTAATTACTTTAAATATCTGTAGAATTTTAAAATTGATTTTTCTCCATCTTAGAAAAAGTCTCATCAAAATTATTTTTCTGATACTCCTGCCCCTCAGACTCCTTGAAGACCAAAGCCACACCAGCTCACCACCTAGTTAGTCATTCCCTGTAGACTAAAAGCTTTGGTTCTGTATCCCAGCCTATACCCAGCTTATTCTCATCAGAGGATAGCAGCATTGGCATACTCATTTGCTATACCTACCTAGTCCTAGTTTCAAGGAAAACTAAATCTCATTTTTGACATTTCTAATTTTTTTTTGTCAGAAAAATTTCCACAAAGACAAAGAGTTGCTAACTTTCACTTCACTGACATACACAGTTCAGTATACATCTACATGTATTTTGATTCACAAATCTAACACAACGGATCCCCTAGTTCTCTGCCACACGTGGGACTCAGCGGAACTAGGAATATTATTGGTCAGTACAGAGCAAGATGAACTTACCAACTGGGTTCTGGATCCAAGATCACTATTGGATGCTTTAACTCACTTGTGAAATTCTTGTCTAAGGTTTCTCCCATATATGGCTCTTCATCTTGCTCCAGCTTGACAATCAATTGAGGTTTAGGAACACAGTGCCCTGTTAACCTGAAAGAGTGTAGACCTATTGCTCATACTGTGTCAAAAGTGTTCTAAGTTCTCAGATATCCTGTTTACCACGTTGCTCCTAAATCTTCTTTCTCATTTCTCACTGGCTCCATGGTTGAATTTCTCCCAGCTTTGGATTAACTTTGCAGGTTGTGTGCTTTGAACTCAATTTTTTTACTCAAGGCTGGATTTTATTAAGTTGATTCCTAGCTCCACTTGCAGTTTCTGAGTGTTTAACTTGAGATAAGAGACTTTACTGGAATTTCTCAATCAAGCAGCGAAGGACAGAAATAGAGCTATGGTTCAAGTGGTAGAGCAATAGCTTTGAGTGAAAAAGCTAAGGGACAGTATCCAGAACCTAATCTAAAGCCCTAGTACAGTCACCAAAACCCCCAAAGTATTAATAAAATGGTTTTGGAATCATTTATTTTCCAGATAAAATGAAACATGAAATAATCTACTGATCAGAAGACAGAAACTGAGGGCTGGGAAGGTGGCTCAGTGGTAGAGTGCTTGCCTTGCATGCATGAGGCCCTGGGTTCGATTCCTCAGTACCACATAAGCAAAAAGATAAAAGCCGGAAGTGGTGCTGTGGCTCAAGTGGTAGAGTGCTATCCTTGAGCTGAAGAGCTGAGGGATAGCGCCCAGGCCCAGAGTTCAGGCCCCACTACCGGACCCCCCCCCCAAAAAAAAGAAACTGAGCAGCACTGAGTCTCTCATATGCCTTAAGTGTTAGTCTTAGAGCAGGCACTGTTGAGAGAGACAAATTGATTCTAGTCTCCTGTTAAAGCCTACAGATATTTCAAAGTCTGTTTCAATAACATCTGCTTCGACAAATCTCTTTTTCCAAAGGGAGAATTGTTCATCATTTAATCTCAAATATCACAAAGTGTAACACATTGCTATATTTACTCAGAAAAAAAGTATTCCATTTGCTGTATATATTGAAAAAAGATTACACAATGGTTTTTCTCAAAACAAGGACATTGCTTTAGCCAACAGTAAACATCCTTATCTTCATGGATGAGACCCAGAACACATGCTAAATGAAGATGTACATACAAACTATATATATGCTCCCAAATATGGGTGATGAAGTCCACACAGGAAAGAATACCAGAACATGAAATTTAATAAAGAAAGCTAGAGAAATGAAGCACATGCCATGCTTTCTCTTTCCGAAGAATAACTATCCATTAAGAAATGAAGAAGCATAATTGTCTATCAACTGAAATGAACTGAGCTCCAATTTGAAGAAATAGTTGCAAGCAAGTGAGTAGAAGATACATTCTTTTAAGTGGAATGGTAATTGCATAATGAACAGATACTTTCCAATTATTAGGCACAGCTGAAAAATGAGGTAATATTAAGTTTATGAGATGTGGCAGAGTAAGAATCTTTCTCTTTTCCTATATATGTATGCAATTGGGGAACTACCAGTTATACTGATGAAAGACAGATATACAGGAGTAAAATAGGTGTATGTATATACTGAAACTAGCAAAAGGTGTAGTTCAACAAATGGTTAAATTTATATATACATAATTAAACAAAGGGAAAGAAGAAGTAAGTCTCTTTGCTTAAAGAACAGCTCTTTGCTTAGTCATCATTATACCATTTTTGGAGTTCTAAATAGTCTCCTGAAAGGTAACTTTAAAAACAGCCTTCAAAGTTAGGTAGGAATGTTGATAAATATTCATTTTGATAAATATTTCATTTTGATAAATGTTCATTATGGGCCACCTACTGTTTACAAAGGGGTGTCACACCAAATCCTGAAATTTCATACTCATGCATATGGCCAAGTTCTGGAGTTTCCCAGAGATGTTTCAGCATCTTAGGTCTCCTTTTATAAAATATTTATATATTATACCTTTCAGTGGCTTTGTCTGTATATTTCATGCTTATAGACACTATATACATAAAATACACACTTTAGGGACTAATCCCTTAATCCTTTATTAGTGATATATGTTTGTAAGTTTCCTTTTTCAGCTTACTCATCTCTTAAGATACCGACACCTATACTTTTTCCCCTTTATTTGTGCTAGTATTGAGGCTTGAACTCAGAGCCTTGGACTATTGCTCACAGCTGGTGTTCTCATCATCACTCTATGCTTCCACCTCTATATTTTGTTGGTGAATTGGAGATGAGAGCCTATCAGGTTTGTCTAACCATTCAGGCCTCTGTTTTCAGTCTCGTCATTATTTTAGAATTACACACATCAGTCATGGGATAAGTAGCATCCCTATATCTTTCCACAAGCAACATTATGTTACCTGTATGGAACAAGACTGATGTTGATGTGTAATATCTGAATCATACAAGGCTCTAGCATGAAAACCAAGAGAATTTTATGATAACTGGGATTTTCTTTTTATAAAACTCATTTATGTATCCAATTTCTTTTTTTTTTTTTTTTGGTCGGTTTTGCGGCTTGAACTCTGGGCTTGGGTGCTGTCCCTGCAGCCCTCAGCTCAAGGTGAACATTCTACCACTTGAGCCACAGCACCACTTACTGTTTTCTAGTAGTTTTTATTGGAGATAAGAGTCTCACGACTTTCCTGCCCACGCTGGCTTTGAACCGCAATCCTCAGATCTCAGCTTCCTTAGTAGCTAGTATTACAGGCTTGAGCCACCAGTACCTGGCTTCTATTCAATTTCTTATGAATTAATGTCTGCATTTCAGATGAAGGGTCATTTTATTCTCTTTTCCTTTTGCTCACACAAAATGATTGATTATTCTTCTATCTTTATAGTAATAATTTATTTTTCCAGAGAGATCTGCAAAGGTACTGAGGTCTGAACACTCAAGAATTATTTCTAGCCTCTGAATTATCTCAATCTGGTAAACTGTTCCCTACTCAAAAACTACCATGTTTCTTATCAGGAAATTTATCATGATTTGTAATAAATAAATCAAATATCTTTGTGATGATATACTTCAGCTTATATTTATTTCTTTTTTTCTGGTTAATTAGAGACAGAAGTCTGTGAGAGTTTTCTGCCAGGGCTGCTTTGATCCTCAAATCTGACGCCTGATTAGCTAGTATTACAGGTGTGAGTCCCTGGGGCTGACTCTGTCTTCATTTCTTAGTCAAGAATATTTCAGTACTGGTGGCTGGGTAGGTGCCTCAATGGTAGAGTGCTTGCCTTGCATGCCTGAGGCCCTAGTTTCAATTCCTCAGCACCACATAAGCAAAAAGAAAAAAGCCAGAAGTGGCGCTGTGGCTCAAGTGGTAGAGCATTAGCCTTGAGCTGAAGAGCTGAGGGACAGCGCCCAGGCACAGAGTTCAGGCCCCACGACCGGACCCCCCCCAAAAATGTATTACTTCATTTCCTCTATTAGATAAATATTACTATTGATCATAAATATTACTATTGATAGGTATGCCCATGGAATCATTTAATAGGCTAGTTCAAACAATAATAATGTTACCTAGAAATTTGGACACAATTTATACCTGTATATTATTGGCCCTATTCATGTGCATAATTTATCATAAAATTTAAGTTGGAATTCCTTCATCGCTTTTTAATATTTTATATTTTCTGTAAAAATATATTGCATGTACTACATTTTTTATTGATATTTTAATTCTTTATGATCATGAATTATATTTTAAGATTTATGTCTCTGAACTTTTTGGTTTGTATGTTTCTTTTGTGACAAACGTATAGCAAACACTACTATTGGGGCGACCATTTTCTCTAATAAATAGTCAGAGATTAAGCTGACAGTTTGCCTAGTGTTAATTTGACAAGTTGTGGTAAGTCATATTTGAGTTTCTTTTCCATCTTGATATGTTTTATGACATGTTCTGGCATTTTTTCCACTGGCTAATAATTGTAATATCATGTTAAGTATAACTAATAATATTACTTAGTTTTGTTAACATTCCTAAGGAAAATTTCTACTATTTCCACATTAATAATAATAATAATAATAATAATAATAATAATAATAATAATAATAATAATAATAATAATAGTCACATTTGTGGCAGGAATGTTGTTATCCTTTATGTTCAAAAACTGTGCCTTTAGTCAGACACAGTGGCTCATGCTTACAATCTTAGCTGTTCAGGAGGTTGAAATCTGAGGATCATAGTTAGAAGCCAGCCTGGGCAAAAAAGTCCCCATGAAACTCTTACTTATCTCCAATTAACCACTCAAAAATCAGAAGTAGCACTGTGGCTCAAGCCTTGATCACAAAAAAAAAATCAAGAATGTCACCCAAGTCCTGAGTTCAAGCCCTACAACCAATAAACCCAATCAAAAAAAAAAACAAAAACAAAAAAACAACTGTGCCTTGGCTGGTACTAGTGGCTCACACCTGAAATTCTAGATACTCAGGATAATGAATCTGAAGATTAGCGCTGAAATCCCGCAGGAACAAGAAAGTCCTGACAATTTTCTCTCCAACTACCCAGCAAAAGTTGGAAGAGGAAGTGTGGCTAAGGTGTTAGAAAACCAGGCTCTGATTTCATGCCCTAATTATGGTACAAAACACACAACAAAAATAAAACCCCTGTCTGTGCCTTGAGACACACAATATTTCACATTAAGGAAACAATCAATTGAGAAGATGATTTAGAAGCCATTAGGGTGCAAACAATGTTGAGGGTGTATTACAGGACACATAACTTTGATCCCCCCTCCCTGCTCAGGTGAGTTTAGATTTAAGTGTACAGCTTTTTCCTTGCTAGGAAGGCACTTCAGACACTTTTACATTTTGGCTATTTTTCAAGGTAGGGCTTCAATTCATGCTCAGTTCTACTTGCTTTGTCAACATCCTGCTTGTGCCTCTCCATCGAACTAGAAACAATAGGCATGCAAGTACTGTGCCCAGCCTTTGTACATTTTCCTCCAGGATAATGGGCAAGACCACCACACCCAGACATTGGTTCAGATGGATTCTTGTGAGCTAATTTTTTTCTGAAGCTGCTTGAAGTGTAATCTCCCAGCCTTTGCCCTCCAAATGGCTAATATTAGAGGATTGAGCCTAGCTTATCATTTATTTATATAAAAGTCGTACATTTTCATAGACAGTAATAAGATTAAAGTAATTTTAAGTATATTTGAGCTTACTAGCATAAAATAGCTTCCATGAAAAAGAGATTCAGATAAGTCTTGCTTATTTATATCAGTAGATATTTGACCGTGTATATATCTTAGAACTGGTTATCATAAGTAATCTACAACAAAACTGGCCATGGCTCTGAAGATTATTCAAAGCATGTCTTCAGATGACTACCACAATTACAGGCTTCATTTTCCCAGGAAGTTTTCTGAGCACTGTGAAAACGTATCTAAATGTTAGCAACTTAAAAGGATGCACCTGCAAAAGGAATATTTTCTTTCTAAAGTGCTTTGCTGTAGATCTGATATTAATCTTTTAAAGTGCAATGGAGATTTAGAGTAGATAAAATTGAAATGCATGTTTTCCAGAAGATAGGGATGCCTTAATGGCAGAAAACCTGAACCATTAATTTTCCTGTAGTCTATACTGGGAGTCTTGTGATAGAATGGTCTCTTCCTTCCAAGACCATTTCCTGGCTCTGTCTGTGTTCCATTGATGTAATATCATGCTCTTGATAATAAGTACGTGTTACTTAGCAACAAGTTCTAGTGTACATCATAATTCATGGCTGATAAATCACCACATTTACTCTACAATAAGTAGTCATGCTATTTTAGGTTGAATTAATATTGAAGTTTAACTAAGTGTTTTAGAAAAATTAAAAAAGTCTGTGATCAGCTCTCAACAAAGACTATTAGACTGTAAATTAATCTTAACAAAACAATATGAACTTATTTAGTTATAACATGCACCCTACTTAAGTTTTAAAATGTTCAAGATCCAAGTAAAAATAATAAAAATACATTTTATTGAGGAAATGAGTGGATAGAGAACTTTTATTGATTAGACTTAGTGCAATACAACTGAGAAGTTGTTTTGAACTGTGAACTCCTAGAGATATGATAAGGCTGTGCCATAGTTGAATGTATTCAGAGACTATGGGCAATAAAGTTACTTTTTTATACATTGACTTATGATTTCCTTTTGAATTGTTTGGTAGGAAGTTGATGTTATTGCTTCTTTTAGAGTAATGTTTCTAGTGACAAATTTTCTCAGTTTTCATCTGAACATTTTATTGTATCTTCATTTGTATGGTTTGCTTCTCTTTCGAATAGAATCCTAGGTTTTAGTAGCTTTCAGTAAAGACTATCTTCTTCTAGTCATAGTTCCTAATGGTTTGTTGAATATTTTGCCTGGTTATGCTACTATGCAAAGTTATATGAGGCTACACAATTTATGAGGAATAGAAATTTAATCCTCACAGATCTAGAAGTGATGACTAGCAAAAGCATGGTGCTGGCCGTTTTAGTGTCAGATGAGAGTCTCTCTCTCCCCTCCTCTCTCTCTCTCTCTTTCTCGAATCTCCCCCCTTCTCCCTGTTTTCAAATTGAACCTATAAGACCGTGTCCTTGAAGGGGACAAACATCAATTGTGCACATAATCACAGTATGGGGGATAAAAGAATGTGCATAAGCCACTTCTCTCTAGTGCTTTTGTATGTCATTAATCCCCACTCTCAACACGATCACAATGTGATTCATATCCACAAGAAATTTCTGAGAAAGCATATGTTCAAGCTCTAACCTGGACTATTAGCACATCATTGCGTCTTTAAAGGGAACATGACTTGCTTTCTTTCCCATATGTTTACTTTAAAGCATTTGAATTAGTAAACCCATAGGAGTAGTAATTTTTCTTTTGTTTTCATTTGGTCTTAATTGTACTCTGTGTTTATAACATGATTATATGACTAATATATGAATGGATTTGGGACCATGATTAAATTTTGTGTATTCAAACATTGCTTCATACCAATTCTTTTCCATTTCTTCTAGGATTCCTAGTATGCAGAATAATAATCAATGAATTCGAATATTTCAATTTATAGGTCTTGATTTTGATGATTGCTTTATCTTCAGGTAACATCATAATAAGCCAAGGAACCTCGGGACACACAATGACAATATTTTTGACATAGATGTTTATTTTAAGTCCCTATTGAAATCTGAGAAACAACTGTATTCAGAAACTTTAAGTTTATCAACATGTCTTTAATAGTTCTCCTTCTATTCAATATATTTTCACCCATATAATTTTCACCTTTATTCTGATGTTCTAATCTTATTCTCAGTTTGGTCCACTTTTCTGTTAAACCTACATTTTGATATTTATTTTGGGCGTCTTCAGAATTTCTGTTTATTATATTCTAAATATGTCCTTTTATATGAGAATATACATATATTTATAGTTATCCACAATTATTTCATTCCTGGTTAGCTTAGATTGTTTTTAACTTTTATGAACTTGGAAGATTAGACGACTTCCTGGCAAATATCAACATGCCAAAACTAAACCAACACGACAGGCCCATATCAAGCACTGAAATAGAAGCAGCAATAAGAGACCTCCCATTTAAAAAAACCCAGACTAGAAGGATTTATACTGGAATTGTACAAGGCCTTGAAAACTCACACCAATACTCCTTTAACTCTTCATTGAAATTGAAAGAATAAATTCACTACCAAACTCTTTCTATGAAGCCATCTTAACCCTCATCCCAAAACCAGGCAGGGACTCATCAAAGAAAGAGAACTATAGATCCATTTCTTTGATAAACATGGTTGCATGTTCAACAAAATTTTGGCCAATCAACTTCAAAAACTCATCCAAAAAATCATAAACTACAATCAAACAGGATTCATTTCAGGGATGCAAAGTCTGTTCAATATACGTGAATCAATTAATATAATTCATCACATCAACAAAAGCAAGGATAAGAACCACATGGTTATCTCAATAGATGCAGAAAAGGGATTTGGCAAGATCCAACACCTCTTTATGATGAAGGCTCTAGAAAAATCTAGGACTTCAGGGAACATTCCTCAATACAATAAAGGCTGTATATGACAAACCTACAGCCAGCATTATACTCAGTGATGAAAAACTAACACCATGTTCTCTAAACTCAGGAATAAAACAAGGATGTCCACTCTCTCCATGCTCTTCAATTTAGTATTAGATTACCGAGCTACAGCAATAAAACAAGATGCAAACATAAATGGGATCCAAATAGGGAAAGATGAAGTAAAACTCTCCCTCTTTACAGATGATATGATCTTTTATTTAAAGAATCCCAAGGATTCCACTCCCAAATTACTCAAGCTAATTCAGAACTTTGGCAGAGTAGCAGGGTATAAAATTAACCCTCAAAAATCAATGGTTTTTCTGTATGCCAACAATGAGAAAAGCATGGTTGAAATCAGGAAGGAATTTCATTCATAACAGTCCCACAAAAAATAAAGTGCCTAAGAATTAACGTAACCAAACAAGTGAAGCACATCTATGATGAAAACATTAAAAAACTGAAAAAGGAAATAAAAACAAACGGATTGGGAGAAGATCTTCACTAGCCATACAACAGACAAGGGTCTCATATCTAAAATATACCTGGAACTAAAAAAATTTAATCCCCAACAAATCCTCAAAGAAACAACTGCCCAATAAATAAGTTGGCTAAAGACCTAAAGAGAAACTTCTCTGAAGAGGAAAGAAAGATGGCCAATAGACACATGAAGAAATGCTCTACCTCTCTATCCATAAAAGAAACGCAAATCAAAACAATATTGAGATAGCATCTCACCCCAGTTAAAATGGCTATAATCAAAAACTATAATAACAACGGATGCTGGAGGGGATGTGGACAGAAGGGAACCATACTACATTGTTGGTGGAAGTGTTAACTTGTTCAACCACTTTGGAAAGTAGTATGGAGGTTCCTCAAAAGACTCCACATAGAGCTCCCCTATGACCCAGCAATCCCACTTTTGGGCATTTACCCAAATGATCACAAACAAGACCACACTAAAGCTACCAGCACACTATATTTATTGCAGCATTATTTACTATAGTTAAGATATGGAACCAACCCAGATGCGCCTCAGTAGATGAATAAATCAAGAAAATGTGGTATATATACACAATGGAATTCTATGCCTCCATCAGAAAAAAATGGCATTGCCCCATTTGTTAGGAAATTGAAAGACTTGGAAAAATTAGATTAAGTGAAGTAAGCCAACACCAAACAAACATAGGTCCCCTGATTTCCCTTATTTGCAATATCTAGTATATGTATGAATCAAGCAGAAAAGGTCAGATAAGGTAATGTTAGGAAAATGAACCCTTAGATATGTATTTTTTTTCTTTCATGCGATTGTTTCTAACTCAATTATAAGATTGTTTCTTTGTTGCTTTGTATGTCCCTCCCCAACATTATAACCACTGCTTTCACTGTATTTGATGTCGGTATAATTTGTGGAGGTGAAGGGGAAAAACAAGTCGTTTAAATAAGGATACAGGTGGATCTGTTGCAACAATGAGAAGTATAAGTTGTCATGTCAAAAACGAACTTTACAACTTGGGGGGGAGTCTTGGTAGGGGGTGGGAGGATGGGAAGGGATGGGAAGGGTAAACAAAAGAGGAGGCTACAATGCTTGATAAGAAATGTACTCACTATCTTGCCCATGTAATTGTAACCACTCTGTACAGTATTTTCACAATAAAAAAGAGAAAAAAATCATTTGATGTTTCAAGTTAATGTGATATTTTTGACTCACCTAAAGATAGCAGGAGGTGGGTCTGGGAAGGTGGCTCAGTGATAGAACACTTGCCTTGCATGCCTGAGACCCTGGGTTCGATTCCTCAGCACCACATAAGCAAAAAGAAAAAAGCCAGAAGTTGTGCTGTGGCTCAATTCGTAGAGGGCTCGCCTTGAGCTGAAGAGCTGAGGACAGCGCCCAGGCCCAGAATTCATGCCCCACGACTGGACCCAAAAACAACAAAACAAAACAAAACAAAAAATAGGATAGCAGGATGCAATGGGTTTCCAGCATCACATCTTTATACAGGGTCCTCTAAGAAATATCCAATTCCTGCCACTCCTCCCAACTGAATTACACAGCCCCATCATCAAATGACACCAGCTTCTGTAAGGACATATTCCATCAATTTATTATCCATGAGTCATGAGAACCCCAAGGCTGGAATTTCATTCTTCTACATGTAGGCTTTTGTCTAACCGAATGTGTTTGGAAAGTTCTGCATAATTTATACAATGAGATAAGTGTTTTCCTCCATAGTAACTTGGTAATTACAAATACAAAGTTTTCCTAATACATTAGAACACATTTCTGGTTCCAGGAATAAATACAAGGTAAACAATTCTGTAGGGAACTGACAGTAAAGCTCCAAGGTCATCTTGACCATTGTGCTCACTTGAAGGCACATACAAGGAACTGACTTTCATGAAAAACACCAGGTGCCCGGGATTGCTTTGCTATGTCTGTAGAGTTTGTTTTAATTTCTACCAGTTGACCTTGTCTTACATTTACTGCACTCTGTTTTTATTAAAATTTTCCTTGTTTTTCTGCAGTATGGTAACCTTATGTTACCTCTTGACTTCTAATAGTATATAATAAGGAAAGTTAAAAATAAACGGTGCTGCAGTCTTGAGCTGCAGACCTCCCAACCCCATCCTTTGTCTTATGTCTATATTTTTCTTTATCCTCGCCCCCTAATTCATGATTCCCTTTAGTTGCCGGCGGGCTCCGGCAAGTGGTGACTCAACAGGGACCTGAAAACCTGGGATCACAGCAGAGGACCCCGCTAAGGTAAGAGGACATGTCCAGAAAAAGAGAGCGGGTGAGAGTATAGTCAGGAGTAAGAAATTATGGGGCAAGGTAACAGCCATATGTTATATGTGCAGGCTCTTAAGGGCATGCTTCAAGGTCGAGGAGTGAAAGTTGGACAGAGTCAGTTAGAAAGTTTCTTTCACTTTGTCGAGGAAGTATGCCGCTGGTTCCCAGAGGAAGGAACATTAGTTTAGAAAGTTGGCAAAAAATAGGAAAAAGGATTCAGGAACATTATGAAGCAAGTGACCCTGAAAAAAAACCCCAGTGGATGCTTTTACTCTTTGGAATTTGGTTTGAGACTATCTGGACCCCAGGCATGAACAAATGAAATTTAATCAGTTGATTGGTGAAGTTGAACAGGGTGAGTCTCACCCTGCTCCAGGAGCGCATACTGCTGCCCAAGAAAAATCAAATAAATTAATAAAAGTTGAATCTATTGGGTCAGACAATGAGGAAAAGTCAGATGGCTTGGATGCTCAAGAAAAGTCAGATGACTCAGATGCTGAGGAAAAAATATATGATGGTCCTACTGAGGATAGAGTGCTCCATGTTGAGGAAATGTTGAATTCAGTTATAAATAAATTGTCACAGCTTCAAACAAAGCAACGACCCTCATTAAGGGTGAATGTTTGTGAGCCCTCCTTAACAGCTCTAGGGGACTCAGATTTCTTTCCGCCACCCCTTCTGTCTGTTATTCCCCCGGCACAGTCTACTCAGTCTGCTCAGCCTAGTCGGCCCAGGCCTTTGAAGTTATCTAGTCCTTCTAATAATGAATTCTCTCTTGGGACCTCCCAGGCTTAGTGCCTTGCAGCTCTCACTAGCACAGGATGCTCAAAGAGGGGAGGATATTTCTGGTTTTCATTTATTTCCTGTAATGGAGGACCAAAACCAACAAAGAACTCACCAGCCCATTCAATTTAAACAAATAAGAGACTTGAAAAATGCTTGCGCTCAATATGGACCTACAGCTCCATTTACTCAGGTAATTTGGGAAACGTTGTTCACTGATGCTTTATGCCCAATGATTGGAAACAATTAGCTAGAGCTTGTCTTAGTGGAGGAGATTACTTGTTGTGGAAGTCTGAATTTGTGGAACAGTGTCAGGCCACAGCAGAGGTTAATAGCGCTAATAATATACCTACTACATTTGCAGAGCTTGCTGGGGAAGGTGCTTATAATAACACCCATACCCAGTTAAATTACCCTTTGGACACATATGTTCAGGTTAATGCTGCTGCTAGGCTTGCCTGAAAAAAGCTTCCTAACTTTAGTAAGAATGAGGATCTTTCTAAAATTAGACAGGGACCAGATGAACTTTATCAAGATTTTGTCTCTTAGTTACTAGAGGCAACCGGCCATCTGATCGAAGATGGGGATGCCGGTATGGTTCTTCTACAACAATTGGCATATGAAAATGCTAATACAGCTTGCCAAGCAGCCATTAGACCATTTAGAAAAAAGGAGGAATAACTGATTATATTCGGCTCTGTGCCAACATTGGCCCATCATATATGCAGGGCCTCACACTGGCTGCTGCACTTCAGGGACAAACCATAACTGAATTCCTCCGCACTTCCTGAGGAAGCAAAAAAAGGAGGAAAACGTCCCCGAGTTGCTGGACCTCCTGGCAGCGTTTTTTCTTGTGGCTAAATAGGCCATCTAATAACTCAATATCCTAATCAAAAAAAGGGAATTATACTAGGGAAATGCCCCCAATGTAAAAAGGGAAAACATTGGGCCAGAGATTGTAGATCTACTTTTGATAGTGCTGCCATCTTATTTAGGAAAACTGGCAAAGGGGCCACCCCCTGGCCCCTCAACAAATAATGGGGCAGCCCTGTCCTTTGCAAGGCTTCAAGCCTACCCACTAGCAACCATCAACAACAACAACAAACGGTTTCCAGTCTCCTCACAGCAACCCCAGGAAGTGCAGGATTGGACCTCTGTTCCTCCACCTATACGGTATTGACTCCTGAAGTGGGAGTTCAAGCTCTCCCTGCGGGCATAATTGGCCCCCTTCAAAAAGATCTGTTAGTATATTATTAGGCCGCAGTAGCTTGGCATTGAGAGGCCTATATATTACTCCAGGAGTGATAGATCAATACTATACTGGAGAGATAAAAATCATGGCCTCAGTGCCTACTGAGTTATATCTATTTCTGCTGGGCAAAGAATTGCTCAGCTGGTCCTAGTTCCTTCGATCTCTGTTGGAAATTCTGTTACTTCTGCCCCCACAGGGGCAAAACGTTTGGGGTCCTCGGTTGTATTCTGGATTGAAAATAGCAAACAAGGAAGGCTTGAACTTATAAATTATATTTAACAAAAGCCTTTTCGAGGCATATTGGATACTGGAGCAGATGTATCTGTAATAGCAAAAAAATATTGGTCTTCTCACTGGCCCTTTACTGCCTCTTACATCCTTACAAGGAATTGGCCATGCTACAGATCCACAGCAAAGCAGTGCTATTCTCAATTGGAAAGATGATGAGGGCCATTCTGGAACTTTTCAGTCTTATGTGCTGGATCACTTGCCCATTACTTTGTGGGGGAGAGATATTATGGAAAAAATGGGGGTTTATTTGCTTAGCCCAAATAATGTAGTCACTGGACAACTTTTAAATCAAGGACTACTACCTTCAGGGGGATTGGGGATTGGTCAGCAAGGCATTCGAGAACACATTCAGCCACAGCCTCGACCCCATAGACAAGGTTTAGAATACTTTTTAGCGGGGCTGCTGCTCATCCTTCCCCTCACACCGATCCTATTACATGGTTATCAAAAACTCCGGTGTGGGTGGATCAGTGGCCCCTATCAATTGAAAAGATTATTCTTTCCCAGCAGCTGGTGCAGGAACAGCTGGAATTGGGCCACATAAATCCTTCTACTTCCCCATGGAATTCATCTATTTTTGTTATCAAAAAAAAATCTGGAAAATGGAGACTTCTTCAGGATATCTGGTGAGTAAATGCTACTATGGGGGGCTGTTACAACCAGGTTTGCCCTCCCCTATGGCCATCCCTCTAACAAATTGCTTCATTTTGCCTCTTCTTACACTTTCATATATCCTCGGGTGGTATCTTTATCACCTCTTTCTATGGCTGCCCTGGTGTTTACAGATGGATCTTGTAATGGAATGGCCGCTCTTACTATTGATGGGAATACTTCATCCTGGGATACTGGTCTTTCTTCAGCCCAGGAAGTTGAGCTTCAAACAGTTTTATAGGCCCTTACACTTCTGGCTACTAGTGCTTTCAATTTATATTCAGATACTCATTATGTTATTTGAGCCCTTCAGGTTATTGAGACTGTCCCCTTTCTCAGAACAGCAAATTCCACTATTTAAACTCTTTTTCGCTAAATACAGCTTCTTCTTCACTCTCGCACTTGTCCACGCTATTTTGGATTTATACGTGCCCATACTAAGCTTCCTGGTCCATTAAGTAAGGGCAATGCTATTACGGACAAGGCTACTCAGGTTTTTCTTACTCAAATTGATTTGGCAAAACAATCACATGCCACCCATCATCAAAACAGTCGTGCTTTACGCGGACAATTCCAAATCACTCATGAGGCGGCTCGTCAAATTGTGAAGATCTGCCCTAGTTGTACTACTTTCTTACCAGAGCCCTCCATTGGAATTAACCCTCGAGATTTAGTTGCCAATCACATGTGGTAAATGGATATTACTCATATTTCATCCTTTGGATGGCTTCACATTGTCCATGTTACTATAGATACTTATTCTAATTTTATTATGGCTACTGCCCTTGCTGGGGAGACTAGCAAACATTGTATTTCCCACTCTCTGCATTGCTTTGCCACTATGGGACTTTCTAAATATATTAAAACTGACAATGGTCCAGGATATGTCGGAAAAGCTTTTCAAAATTTTTGTAAATATTATCAGATTATTCACACTACAGATATTCCCTATAATCCTCAAGGACAAGGAATTGTTGAACGAGCTAATGGTTTGCACAAACACCAAAATTTTAAATTAAAAGGTAGGGATTTATACCCCTTCTCTCTTGTTAATATTCTTTCTTATGCTTTGTTTGTACTAAATTTTTTAAACTAAATTGTTAATGGCCTTTCCACAGAAGAGCCATTTTGGGAAAAAAGAGAGCAAAGAGCTTTGGCTCAAGTTAAGTGGAAGGATCCTTTAACAGGTGCTTGGCACGGACCCGATCAGGTTTTAACATGGGGTCGAGGACATGTTTGTGTTTTCTCGCAGGAAGAAAATGATGCCCGCTGGTTGCCTGAGCGTTGTGTTAGGATTGTGGAGGCTCACTCAAATGACACAAACGCTGACACATTGGGCTTACATGCCGGATTCCCCGATTGTGCACCCAGCCACCTGGGAGGGAGTTGAAGTACTCATAAATGTAAATGGATCAACATACGGTACAGCCCCCAATCCTTTCATCCATTAGACCAAGATGGGAGATTTCTCAGCTTCAGGTATTGGAACTCCTTTATGCTTTACCACCAATTTTTAAAGCTCCATTCCAGACTGTACTTTTATGCGATCCATAACTCATAAAATTTGGATCACAGACACAAATCAAATGTTCAATATACAGATGACATCTTTGACAACTGGGCACCTAGTTTATGCAAATTCTACTCTATCCTATAGGATACCCCGTTGCATTAATTCTTCACAAATAGTAGAATCTACAGGAAAGCCTCATTCAATAAGGTGCAGACATGTGCAGCCAGTTGTTACCAATATTTCTGGAACTAATTCTCAATTAATGGATTGGTCTGGAGCTAATCTTACTAATCAGTTCAATCCTGGATTGTGGTGGATGAATGGGCATCCTCAACATCATGTTTGGATGCTGGTGGCTGCACTCAATAATATAACCTGGCCCAATTAATCCCTTTTAAAAAATATTATGAGTTGTGTATCCTCACCCCATGTCATTATGTATGGACCATTTAATATTTCTATAGGAGCTAATTATTTTAATGTTACCTGTTCTAAATGTTCTTTTACTAATTGCTTGTATAGCAGCATAACTGAATCCATACTTATTGTTAGACAACCACCTTTTGTTGTGCTTCCTGTACCTGTAAATAGTTCTGAAACTTGGTGTGAAGATTCTGGTATTCAGGTGTTGAAACATTTGAAAGAACTAATGTGCCCTCGTAGATTTGTTGGGCTACTTATAGCTGGTGTTCTGGCCTTTATTTCGTTAGCTGCCGCTGAGGCACTAACTCGAAATGTACAAACTGCCCATTATCTTAATCAGCTTGCTCATAATACTACACAAGCTCTCCACTTTCAAGGTCAGATTGATGACAAGGTAGAACAAAAACTAGAAGCATTATATGAGTCAGTATTATCTTTAGGAGAACAAGTTCGCGCTCTGCAAACTTTACAGCGAGTGCGCTGTCATGCCAGGTTTGATTTTATTTGTGTGACCCCTCATATATATAATGAATCAAATCACTCATGGAAAAAGGTTGTAGCATATCTCAATGGTATTTGGCACCATAATAACTTGTTTTTAGATCTTTTTCAAATTCACAGGCAAATAGCTAGATTACAACAAGCCCCACCGCTGGACTCTGAAGTGGCTAAAATTGCTAAAGAGCTGTTTGAACAATTTCAACACTATATCCCTTCCCTGACTAATGTTAAAGGATTGTTAATGACATTCCTTGGCGCCAGTCTATTTTTATTAATGGTTTTTCTCTGGCTTTCTTGTATTATACGTGCACTGCAAAACTCTCTTATGAGTTTAGCCAGCCAGCTACATAAGATCAAGCTCCAAATAAGTGAATTCCCCCCCGAGAGGAACTGCAGCTAGAGATGGGTAAAAGGGGGTGCCAGTCTGACCAACCTAAGACAGGGCATGCAACTTCTCTCTGAAGAAGTTCCCGATGATGGGTAAGGCAGACAAGATGATCCACCCAAACTAAGACAGGTGGGTTCGCTTCTTCAAACACAGACAGGGGAGATGTTGGGAGCTGACAGTAAAGCTCTAAGGTCATCTTGACTTCTGTGCTCACTTGAAGGCACATACAAGGAACTGGCTTTCATGAAAAACACCAGGTGCCCGGGATTGCTTTGCTATATCTGCAGAGTTTGTTTTACTTTCTGCCAGTTGACCTTGTCTTATTTTTACTACACTCTGTTTTTATTAAAATTTTCCTTGTTTTTCTGCAGTATGGTAACCTGATGTTACCTCTTGACTTCTAATAGTATATAATAGGGAAAGTTAAAAATAAACGGTGCTGCAGTCTTGAGCTGCAGACCTCCCAACCCCATCCTTTGTCTTATGTCTTTATTTTTCTGCATCCTCACCTCCTCATTCAGGATTACTTTCATTGCCAGCAGGCTCTGGCAATCTTGGCTTCTGCAGTTGGGAGAGCAATATCCCCATGCATACACACACTCCTGGAACCTAGGGTTTGACACTGGTCGAACCCTTGCAACAACCTCACTTCCTCCAGAGTGGCACAGCACAATATGCGAACTGTAGTCAGCACTGGAGTAGATATGAAGCCCTTGTCTGTTGTATGGCTACTGAAGATCTTCACCCAATTTGTGGGCTTAATATTGATCTTGAAGGCTATGTCCTTTAACATGAAGAAACTATGTGGTTTCATGCAATACCATTTGTACAATCTTTCTTTGATTTCTTCTGTTTCTGTGTCTGTATGAGAAAAGTTCAACCTGTGGCAAGGAACCCTAGAGTTTCTCATGTTCCATCCTGTAATGTTTTTATGCTGTGAGCTTTTGCTTCCAGGTCTTTAACTCATTTGGAGGTGCTTCTGCTGCAAGGTGTTATGTAAGGATCTAGCTTTAGTTTTTGAAGTTTTTAATCAATTTTGCTAGCACTATTTAATGAAGAGGATTCTTCCATTCTATTTTTTCCTATATATTTTTCAATTTAAAAACAGGGTATGGAGGGGAGACAGTTACATGAGTAGTGTAATGAGTACATTTCCTATTGAGCATTGTTACATCCTCCTTTGATTTTCCTTTACTATCCCTTCCTCACCACTTCCCCAACTCCTCCCACCCCACCCTAAAATTGTAAAGTTCATTTTCAACATAGTGTCTTGTACTACCTGTATCCTTATTTAAGTATTTTATTATATACCTTCCCCAGCACAAATGATAAAATATATATACAAGATGCAGGACACTGGAATCAGATCCAGTGAAAACAGGGGTTTTACTATGGGAAAGAACATACAACAGAAACAAAAGAATCACATAATGCATTATAAGTATGTTAACAATAGCAAGTAGGAAAAGAAAACACTTGTGTCCCTTTCTTGTGTTCATTTCTCTTAACATCATCTTATATGGTCATATGTACATAGCTTTTGACAATTTCTGGTTTTTGTAGACATATACTAGTTATTGCAAATAAGGGAAATATTAGACTTATGGTTCTTGCATCCTGGCTTACTTCACTTAATATAATATTTTCCAAGTCTTTTCATTTCCTAACAAATGGGCAACATAATCTTTTCTGATGGAGGCATAGAATTGAAATATATATATATATATATAAATATATATATATATATATATATATATATATATATATATATATCAGAGAAATGGGTATATAGTTCTCTTTCTTTGATGAGTCCCTGCAAGGTTTGTGAATGAGGGTTATGCTGGATTCATACAAAAGGGTTTTGTAGTGCACTTCATTTTCATCTTCATTGAAGAGTTGGAGAAGTATTGGTGTGAGGTCTGCTTTGAAGGCTTTGTAGAATTCCACTGTAAATACATCTGGTCCTGGGCTTTTCTTGGGTGAGAGGACTTTTATTGTAGTTTCTATTTCAATGCTTGATATGGGTCTATTAAGTTGTTTAAGTCATCTTGGTTTATTTTGGGGATGTCAATAAGTGCTAAAAATCATCCATATTTTTCAGATTCTTGAACTTATTAGCATAAAGATTTGAGAAGTATCTCCTTATTATATTCTGACTCATGGTTTTTTCTCTAGTGATGTTTCTATTCTCATCTTTTAGTTTATTTATTTGGGTGTGTTCTATTTTTTCCTGGTAAGATTTACTAAGGGTCTGTCAATTTTAGTAATTTTTTCAAATAACCATCTCTGTTTTGTTGATTCTTCTCATAGAGTGATTTTGGGCTCTAATTCATTTAATTCTGATTAAATTTTAATTCTTTGTTTCCATCTACTGTTTGGGGGCTTAGCTTGTTGCTCTTTTTCAAGGAGCTTTAATTGCCTCATTAAATTGGTTTAAGATCTCTCCGATTTGTTAACGTAGGAACTCAGAGCTAGAAACTTGCCTCTGAGTACTGCTATTCTGTTTCCCAGAGGAGCTGAGAGTTTGTGTGTTGATTTTTGTTAACGATCATGAACATTTGAATTTTCTTTTGAATCTCTTCCATGACCCATAGGTGGTTCAACAGTGCATTGTTCACCCTTCATGTGTGGAAGGACTTCCTTTGGTGGCTTTTGGTGTTGAATTCTAATTTTATTCCCTGTAGTCTGAAAGAATGCAGAGCATAATTTCAATGTTTCTGAAATTAGACAAATTTTCTTTGTGGCCTAGAATGTGGTCTATTTCGCAGAAAGTTCCATGTGCTGTTGAGAAGAAGGTGTAATCTGATGCTGTGGGGTAAAATATTTGGTAAATGTTGTCTATTTGATTTATGCAGATGTTAAGATGCGGTTTTTGTGTTGAGTTTTTGCTGGGTTGATCTATCTAGCGGGGTCGTGGTGTGTTAAAGTCCACAACAATAATTGTTTTTTGGATCTATGTGTCATTTAAGGAAAAGTAGTGTTTCTTGGATAAATTTAGGTGCTCTGTTATATGATGAGTAGATATTTAGAATCGTAATATCCTCCTGAAGGAGAGATCTATTAATTAGTATGTAGTGACTTTTTTGTCTCTTCTCATTGATTTTAATTTGAAGTCTATTTCATCTGGTATGAGAATTGCAATTCCCTCATGTTTATGGGGGCTGTTTGCTTGGTAGATTTTATTCCAGCCTTTCACTTTCAGAATATGTTTATTTTTATGGACAAGGTCTGTCTCTTGAAGACAGCAGATAGACGGTTCTTGATTTTTGATCCAACTGGAAAATCTATGTCATTTAATTAGCGAGTTAAGTCCATTAATAATTTGGGGGTGGGGAGCTGTGCCTTGTCTGTTCTTGTTGTTATTACATAGTTTTCTGTTTGCGGACTGCTTCATTGGCTATAACCTGTTCTTGTTTGTTTTCTTTGTGTTGAATGTCTTTGAGGATTTTTTGTAGAACTGGTTTTGTAGCAAAATATTGCTTCAGATTTTCCTTGCTCTGGAAGGATTTTATTGTCCTTCTGCTGTGCGTGAGAGCTTACTTATGTAGATTATTCTTGGTTGGTAGTTATTTGTCTTAGGGCATGGCATACCACTTTCCAGGCCATCTTTGCATTTATGGAGTCTGCTGAGAAGTCTGAGGTAATTCTGATTGGGTTACCTTTATATGTGATTATTCTCTTCTCACTGGTATCTGTAAGAATTCTTTCCTTAGTTGGTATATATTTGGTATAGATTATCATATGGTAGTGGGATGACCTGTTCTTGTCTGGTCTAGTTGGGGTTCTAAAAACTTCTATCTAGATGGGACTGTCCTATCATATATTTGGGAAGTTCTCTGCTAGGATTCTGCTTAGTATATTTCCTAGTCCATTGGCTTCCTTCTCTGGGCCCACTTGTATACCTAATAATCTCTAATTAGGCTTTCTGAGTGTATCCTCTATTTACTGCAGTGATCTGTCATGATTCTTGGTTTTGTTATGAATATCTGTGCCCTCTTTCTCTATGGAATCTAAACTCTTTGGCCTCCAAGAATCTTTCTTCTGCCTCCTCCATTCAGCTTTCACGGTTTTTTACTTTACTGTTTATCTCCTTCTTGCTGGTCTTACTTAATGGTGGCCAGCTCTTATTAAGGTTTTCTTTTAATTCTTGAATAGATTGCCTTACCTCCTGGAGTTGGCTTGCAGACTTCTCTTTCCACTCCTTTATCAGGGTTTCTATCTTTTCATTAGAATCTTTTTCCCTCTGCTGGAGTTCCTTTATCCTTTCATTTGTGGATGCTATGAAGTAATCTATTAGCATCTGGTGGACCTCATCATGTTCTCTTATAGCCCTATGAAGGGTGTTCAATTTTTCATTCAGCATATTTACTAGTCATGCTTTTTTTGGGGGGGGGGTCTGATAGTGGGGCCTGAAATCTGGGCCTGGGCAATATCCCTCAGCTCTACAGCTAAAGGCTAATGCTCTACCACTTGTGCCACAGCACCACTTCCAGCTTTTTTTCTTTTTGCTTTTGTGGTGCTGAGGAATCAATCCCAGGGCCTCATGCATGCAAGGCAAGCACTCTAGCACTGAGCCACCAACCCAGCCGAACCAGCCATGTTTTTAAACTACCTTGAGCATTATCCTCTAGGTTGTTCTGGGACTGCTCTGTAGCTTGTTGATTTGAAGGTGGTGTAGGGGTTAGTTGATTGGACATATTTCTTGTGTTTCTGCAGTTAGGTCTACCCATTTGGAGACAAGAACCACACTGTTAGACAAGAGAACAGTCTTTTAGGATTGGAGCCAACTGGGTGTCTTGTAGATGTATAGATCTGAGGGTATCAGAGTTATGTGTGGGGTTTTTTCTATTTAGTTCTCTTTTTCTTTGGTTGGAGAGGTATGTTGTGGCTCAGAGGATGAGACTATGTACAATTGTAACTTTTGAGACAATCTGGGTTGGGCTGTTAAATAGTCTGCCCCTTAGAGTTAACAAGATGGGTCCCTTGTACTCAAAATAATCAAATAGAACCAATTTTATGGCCAAAAAAGAACCAATTGTAAATTGAATCAGATATAAACAGGGATCTATGGACTGGAGAACATGGAGAAGAGGAGGGCTAGGATTGGAGACATATAAAGTTAAGTTCAGAAGAGAAATTGAGTATAATGATAGTAGTGGGGTAAAAACAGCTTAGAGGAGATGTATTTGTAGTAGTTGGAGAATAGAGACCTTGTTCCCGAGCGTAAGGAACAAAATAATTCAAAGAAAGGTTATGTAGAGAATAGCTTATGGATCTAGATGAAGATAAGGAAAGAATTATATATAAGTATATTTGGGAGAGTTGCTAACATTAGAAAAAGTTTTATTCAGATATTATTGTAAAGTCACTTAATCTAAGATAACTCCTGTAATTATTGTTTGCACACATAGAAGGAGGCCTTACTTTTTGTATAGAACTAGACAGGGTAGCTCTGATGCAGTAGTAATATAATGTGGAAGGAAATAAAAAGGGGAGAGTGAGAGGAAAAAATACAAATTAAGAAATTGGAACGTGGAAGAAAACACAAAATACTAATGAAAAATCTAAGATGTAAGTGAAATTGCAAATCCTAAAATACAATACATAAAAGTAATACATAGAAATAAAACAAACAGCAAATGATAAAATATAAAAACAAACACACAAAACAAAATCAAAGAAAAAATCCTAAAGAGTGGGTTTTTCGGGTTGTTTGTGGGAGCTTGAGTCTCTGCGTAGTCCTCAAAGCTGATTCCTGAGAGAACCTTGTATGCCTTATAAAAGTCCACTTTCCTTGTGGCTTGATTGTGAACAGATGGCCTTTTGATGAGGGAGTGTGCCTACTGGTGGCAGGGAGTTTGGGGGTTTCAGGGTTGTAGACTGCTATCGCAAGCCTGGAACTGTGTTCCCAGGCTTTCCCAGTTAGCCATGGGAGGCTTGGGAATGGAGCTTATGTCCATGTTGGGCTCTGATGTCATCCCTCTATTTTGGAATGGGGCTTGGGTCAGAGGCCTTTGGGATCCCACAGAGAATTGCCACCTCCAGGGATTGGACCCAATTGGGTAACTCACAAGGTCTGTAGCTGGTAGTGCACTCGACCTATGCTATGGCTATGCTATGGCTGCCAGGATGGAGTTGGGTGTGGGTGTTTGCAGGTGCTGGTTGGGTGGTGGCATCTGCTGCAGCTTAAGGATATCCTCTGCAGCATGGTGAGTCCTGCCACAAGAAGGATTGGGTGGGTCTTGGTTTGGTGGGCTGGTGTGGGCAGCGGGGGCCATGCTGGTTGCAGCAGAGGCAGTGGGAAGCCTTGTGGCTGGCTGCATGCAGCTGGGAAATCCTGGCATGGCACACCAAGCCCTGTGGTGCAGGAGCACCTCAAGGGTAGGTTCACTATATCTCTTTTTGCTTTCCTTATTTGCCTACTAGGATCATCCTCATGTAGCAGGAAAAGTCAACATATTTAGGGTTTGATTGGAGTGAATCTCTTCAGGTGAAGTGTGGCTGTGCCCCTAGATCTTCTTTTGGTCAGAGACACATAGTGGGACTACCTGTGAGAGTGCTGCTTTCCTCCTGGAGCCCCTTTTTAACTAACTGTATTTCAAGATTTTTAGGATTTCAGAATTCCTTTGGTTGTTTGCATTATTTATTCTCAAATTTATTAGACTAACTCATTTAAACTTAGGAGGAGAATGATTCTGTGCTGAAGCCTGCTTCCTAGAGTTGCTTGTAAGTAAAGACACCTAGGATATTTTGCATCTCCCTGTATAGAGTAGACTAGATTGGGTTGACATTTCTATGATTTCCATGCAAAAGCTCTACTGTACAATGTGAAGTGTGGAATCAAGTGATTGGTGGACATTGGTTTAGGTTTTTCATTCTTTTCTTTCAATACTCTATCATGTATATGGCTCTATTATTCTTGGTGCATTGTAAATAGTTGTAAATAGTTGATATACAGCATGATGAGGATTATACATAAATCAAATGAGAGGAAAATTTGTCTTAACAATGTAAGTTTTTGAATAGTTGAAAAGGGGAAAGGGTTGGGTCAGAATTAAATTAGCAGGTTATCAACATTCAAAACTCAATATCCAAAGGAAAGAAAACAGAAGAAATTTATGTGGTGTTTAATATATTCAGACTTTCTTGTTTGTCATGTTTGATATAACGTGATAGTAATAGATCTACAATGAGTAAAAGTCAGTTTTGTTGCACTTCTACAGGTGTTACATCACCAACCCTTGAGAATGCTAACCTGAGGCTCATAACAGAAAAAAACAGATATTAAAATCCTTAATGATGCTGACTAAAATAAATAAAATTCACAGCCCTTTCTTAAGAGGGAATGGTATGTTGACTATGTTTAGCAGCCAAATACATTTTTATAGGCAGATGACTATCAGGAAAGTAGAGATTGAAGACAGACTCAATACATGGATTCAATTAAATGATGAAAACAAGGAGCTATGTAAATACCTGGTGCCAGATGGAAATCAGTTCTACAGACAACAGACTTCAGCATTGAAGAAGAGGTTGTGACATTTCAGAAAGTGAGCCAGCAGGCATTCTCAGGTGGACATAGTTAGAACCCTATTCCCACTGGTGAAAATCCCTTACATAGGTGTTTCCTGTAAGAACTGAGGAATTTTTTTTTTCAGATGAAATTCTCTTTGATTTTATTTCTAAAGAGTACATTTTTTTTCTGTTTTTGACACATAGTTCTAAGAGATTTCTTTTTACAATGTACGGATTACTTAATTGTGACAACAGAGAAGATATAAAACAGAAACTGGCACTATAGCCCAAGTGGTAGAGTGCTTGCCTTGAGCTGAAGAGCTGAGGGACAGGTCCTAGGTCCAGAGGTCAAGCTCCACAACCAACAACAACAAAAATAATAATAATAGTAAAGTAGTCCCAGCACACATGAACTGAGGAATTTTTAGAACCACTTTTCATCTATCTGAGGGAAAGAAAAGAGTCCAAAGAGGTGAAAAGTGTGACCCCTTTGTAGGTGGGCATGTATTGAGAGCAGTTGCTTTCTCTGGTTTGGAAAATCTGTTAGGAGCAGGGGAATTGTGTCTCCTGAAGTATCTTGATGTCTCAGATATGTGAAGGATTCTAGCTACCACCAAAGGCAGAGGTAAACTACAATGAATTTGCTACGTTTAGGTGGTCACTAGGACCCAGATGTGATGTAAGGAACAAGACTGTTATTCATATAGTTAATGCAACTGAGTTCCATCCATTTGTAGGATCTCAATTAAGTTAGAATGTAGAGATATTAGAGAGGCTGTTGCATTAAGAATGTAATAAATTTACAACTTTGGTGGAGGGGAGGATTGAGTGGGGGGAGTGGGGGAGGATGGGAAGGGTTGGGAAAGGAAAACAAAGGAGGAAGCTACAATGCTTGATAAGAAATGTATTCATTATCTTGCCCATGTAATTGTAACCCCTCTGTACAGTATTTTCACAATAAAAATAAATAAAAATTTAAAAAAAACCCACATCGTAAATATGCTTACATGGTCTTGCTTGAGTTTTTAGCCCCTTCCTGTAAAATTGATTTAAGTCATAGTATGATTAGAATTTTTCAATTACAAAAAAAAAAGAGGCATGCATATATTTTTGGTAAAGAAGAAATGCATTTGGGGGGCTGGAATTGAAAAAAAAGAAAAAAGTAATTGGCAGAATAATGTAGCGTCCTGTTTTAAATTCCTCTTTCAGGAGTGTATTAAGGAAAGTATCTTCCTCACTGCAATCAAGTCCCAGTTGGAGCAAATGGGATAGCAGTTGATAAGGACAGCAGCAATATGAGACTTGTCAAGATGATGACAAGCTTACCAAAATCAATGAGCACTGGCAACGTATCCTCCATGTCATTGGAACGAGGTTAGAAATGCCTGAAAATTGTTTTCTACTCCCATGGTTCTACCCAGAGCTAAGAAACTAAGCATGTTCTTCCTCTACCGTCCTCTAGCAGTTTCATAAAATTGAAGATTCACATTAGATGATTAGAAAGGAAAATTGGAAATAGTACACTCAGCATTAAAAGTGATGTATTATTAGTAAAAAATGCTATGCTTTGGGTTAGTTTTTTTTCTCTAGTACTGAGGATCAAACCAGGAACCTCTGGTAGGGAAATGTTGCACTTGTGTTGCTTTGAGACTCAATCTTCCTATGGCCTTCATCTCCTGAGCTTGAATGATCCTTGCAGCCTTACAAGTTGCTGGACTATAGGTGTACCACTGTACCTGTATATATTAGGTTTACACATATATTTTGAGAGAACTTGTCATGAAGAATTCAGGAATTCTCTGTCAAAGCTGCATTATAAGTAAAGGAACTCTATTGTCCCAATGATGCCTGACTATTCCTGAGTGTGTTGCAAATGCCAGAGCTCATGGCACAAGCCTGCTTTCTAGAAGAGGCCCCTGACTGCTCCCACATGCAGGACCTGAGATAATAGACTTATTCCAATGTCTAATGGGTAACATCTGGGCAGATAAGTTTGAGGTAACTGAGTTACTGAGAGGAACTCCTGGGATTATAGAAGAGGTAGGAATTCAAACCAAGTACGGCATGCAAAACAGATGGAAAGCCATCAAGCTTCACATTGACCTACCCTTCACTTCAATCTTGCACACCCACCCACATTCCCCCGGATCTCCCCAAACCACTATGTCTTTGAACAGCAATGGTAGTGATGTACCATGATGTAAGACTGCTCCTCCCACCCCACACAGGATGCTTTTCACTACCTAGCTGAAAAAATTATTAAAGAAATGATCATACTGACACCCCAAGTTCAAGCCACACAAACAACAACGAAAAGAAAAGAAAAAAATTTAAAAAGGGAAAATTTTGGAAATAGCCAAAAACTCCTGAATGTTTCAGAGATGGGATTTGGGCATTTCTGGGAAATGTTTAGATTTTTTATAAATCTAAATTGGTGCAAGGATTATGCAGTATGTCTACCACGCAATTCTGCTACTTTATTGCTGTGTATACATTAGAGCATGGAAAACGATTCAACAATCCGTTTAGTGGCTGCAAATATCTTTTTATAGTGAGCAGAGGGCCATGACAAAATGTAAAGAACAGACAAAATTTACATTCAACAGAAACTATCTGTTAAAAATAAACACACAAGAGTCTCATAACCTCAATTATATTAATAGAACTAAAAATTAAAAAGCCAACTTATCTCATGCTTCCAATACATTTCCATTTTTTGAGTGGTCTAACAATGTTTCAGGAGGCACACAATGCTTTTCATGAAAAAAAAGCTCACCTATGTTCCCACATTTGGGAGAAAAAGGTCCCCATGCATCTATGCAGTCCTGGGAACTAGGGTCTAGCACTTGTGGAAGCCCACCTCCTCCAGGGAGGCACAGTGCATTGTGGAAATTTTAGTCTGTATTGCAGCACAGATCCTTTGAAAGTGCATAGTTTGTTTTTTTGTTTTGTTTTGTTTTTCTTTTTTTCTTTTTAAAAAGCAGGGCAACGATCCTTCTGCACATGTGCCTCCCCACCCCATGTGGGTATTTTCAGCCTGTAAATTCCAGTTCCTTTCCCGTTGCCTTGCTGCTGGAAGTTTTCTCTTCAGTGGAGCTTGGGAAGTGTAACATGAAGGGATCTCAGACTGCAGAACCAATGTCAGGTAGAAATTGCGAGCTGGATGCAGAACCCAAGAAGGAGTCTGTCCTCCACATATTCCTCCAGTATGGGGCTGATGATTTGTTCAGGGTTCAAGAGTTTGTGCTGCCAAAGCACTTGTGCCTCCAGGTGCCAGAAACTGGCTCACAAAGCTCTGACAGCAAGATGGGTAGTTCTCTCGAATAAGAAAAACAAGGAACTGTGCATTTCTATTTCCATGACTATGAAACACTGCTCTTAACCCATGTGACTTTATTAAACTTTGCCCAGGAGGAAGATGAGCATGGTAACATTTTTAGTGAAATTGTGAAGTGTGGGCCTGTTTTGACTCCATTTATATGGCATTTGTATTTTGGGTTTCTGTGTTGTTTATGTCGAGGTGTCTCTGTTCTGTGCCTCCCTTGTTAGATTTCTTAGCCCTCCTGCCATTAGTTCACACGTGTTTGTACAAGACCTTCTTTGTAGGAACAGGTCTACATGAGATATTACAGTAGTGTGTGATACTCCTGTTTTTTTCCTCTTTCTGTTAAGCAATGAAGCGTAGCAATGTTTGAAGGAGGATACCTTGTCAACTTTGACAAGCCTTACAGAGCAGAGGCAGAAAGGCAAAGGAAGGACAAAATGTTTTCAACTTTATTGCCTTAAGCAAAAATTGAATCTACTTCCTAGAGCACAAGGCTCAGGTGTACTCTTTCCTCTAACACTCCCAATCACTAGCTGCTGTTGGAAATTTAACACTAACTAGTAGGAGGGGAAATGAACTTGCCTGAGGAATTAGACAGAACCTAGTTCTCAGAAGGGACATGGGGTTGTGGTTTGTGGAGGAGAGGAATAATTTTCACAACTGAAAGTATCTATCTCTGTTCTTACTAGTTTATTCAGCCTGTTCACACTATCAATTCTTGTACATGATCTCTCAAATGTCTCACCTGTGGATATACTGATAGTAGCCTTAAAGCGTTGTTTTTTTACCTGCAGTTGAGAAAGTGTTGGTCACAGATTGTTACAGAAGGAAACTTGAGGTACTTTGTTTTGCTCAAAGTTGTATGTTTTGTAGATGGAAGGTGTAACAAAGTATTAGCTAGTGTTCTCCATTTTGTGTCAATCTGCTCAAAGAAGTATTATTTCACTTAAGAATTTCTTAATGGGAATTGAAGTCAATGAAGCTTGAACATTCCTTTAAAATATCTTAGTGAAACATATTGATCCCTTTTATCCTTTGCACTTCCTATGGATTTTCCTAGATTAAAATGTTACTAGCATGGATATTCCCCAGTTTATTTGTTCTTAACCAGTTACCATTTCTCCACTAGAATATTGAGCCTATTTTACATCACTTAAAATGAGAGATTGTTGAAATAGGTATTCCAAAACAATTGTTCAGTAGAATTTAAATACACTACAATGCACTTTTTTGTGTGCTAATCCTGGTTCCTGGGCTCAAGCACTGGACACTGACCCTGAGCTTCTTTTTTCCAGCCTAATGTTCTACCATTTGAGCGACATCTCCACCTCCAGGTATTTTTAGTAGTTTATTGGAGATCAGAGTCACTTAGATTTTCCTGCCCCAGCTGGTTTCAATCTGTGGTGCTCAAAAATCAAACTTCTGAGTAGCTAACATTAAAATCATAAGCCAACTCAGCCCAATTACAATAAACTCTTTTAAATACACATTATATTTCTAATAAAATAATATGAAAAAAACATTTTAAATTTTAAGGAGAGTAGTCCAAATCTGAAAACAAAAAGAAAATATCCCATCCTGAAATCTACAACACTCCTGGTCTTGAGTATTTGAATATGGATAATTAGTGTATAAAAATTACTTTGTGCTGGGCACCAGTGGCTCACACCTGTAATCCTAGCTACTCAGGAGGCTGAGATCTGAGGATCACGGTTCAAAGCCAGCCCAGGGAGAAAATTCCGTGAGACTCTTATCTCCAATAAAACCACTAGAAAACTGGAAGTGGTGCTGTGGCTGAAGTGGTAGAGCGCTCGTCTTGAGCTGAAGAGCACAGGGACAGCGCCCAAGCCCAGTGTTCAAGCCCCACGACTGATCCAAAAAATAAAATTTCTTTGTAAGTTTTTAGAGAAAACATTCTTGTGAAGTGGAAAAACTCAATATGAATTTGCAGATGTTGCTTTTAAATGATTCCTATTGTGTTTCTTAGCAGAAAGGACCTAAGTGAAGTTTATAGAGTAGATTTTCATTTTTCATGCATATCACTATGAAGTTCATTTTATTTTATATAAAGAGTATCCATTCCATGCAGTTGTTTTAAAAAAAAACCTGTGTGGATGGATAGTAGCATTTCCTGTTTAATAAGCCAACCAACAAATACAAGGAAAAGTATATAGATATGTAATTTTTAAATTTTTATTGGTCTGCATTTTGGCGTGTCATCAGCTTGGAATTTTATGTTAGTATTATTGGTATAACTTAAGATTTTAATCTTCTGGTTCTTTGGCTGTGGTTGTTGGTTGGGACAGTGTAAATCCTATGAGTAGTATTTCATGTTACATCTTTATTAAGTCCTTTATCTTCATCAGGATGGCCACAATTCTTCATATGATTGTTTAGGAAGTAAGCATTAGGGACTTCTCACACCTCTATTTACATAATCTTTACTGATTATGTGAAGCAGGTTAAAAGGCAAATTTCAAGTCATTGCACAAGGGTACTCTGAGTATTTGGATACAGGGAAGTATTTCATTTGAAAACCACTACTGAAATATTATGCAAGTAAAATGTATTGTATAAATTTTCCTGTATAATTACGGGTGAAAAAGTATTGAGTTATAACCTATATGCTCTCCATGAAATTTAAATATGTAAATGAATAAGATAGAGTACAAAAGCTCAATGGAGTCCTAGAATCCATTTTAACGAATAGAAAAATAATTCATACAACCCTAAGTATTAATAACTAGTGTTATTGAAGGTGTGGATTTTTGTTTCAATTATTCAATTATTTTTAGGAACCTTAGTTTTAATGAATTTTGTGTGTGTATTAACCTAGAAATGAATTGCTTTTATACTGTCTGTTTATCAACTAATGGACTGTGGAGTCAACTTCAGGTGAGTATTTCATACTCTACTTGAGATATAAAAGATTCTTGTCCCATAAGAAGGCTTTTGTGTTTTTTCACTCCATGTATGTTTTGAGCAGGAAAATCTGGAGCATAATCACACAGGTTCTTTCCTGACTATGTCAGTTGCCTTTTCTCTAAGACAGGCTTCCAGAATCTTCTGTTCATTATCAACAACAAGAAAGAATGAGAGGATCTGTGGTGAGTTGCTTTTTATTTCTGATTTTCCAAATTCCATTTTAGCAAGCTTACGGTGTCTATGATTTAAAAACAGAAAAAGTGATTCTGCTTTAGGAACATGTTTCTAAATCAGATAAAGATGATTTTTAGAGTTCGATTTTCGAGAAAACAACTTGTACAACTTATTGTTGCAATGGGTCCACCTGTATCCCTAGGTAAACGTTTGTTTTTACCCTTTCCCTCTGCAAATTATACCAACATCAAAGACAGTGAAAGCAGGGGTTATACCATGGGGGGAGGGACATACAAAGCAACATAGAAATCATCTTATAAATATGTTAGAAACAATTGCATGAAAGAAAAAAAAAGCACTTGAATACTTATCTTGGGGTTCACAATGTACTCATTATCTTGCCCATGTAATTGCAACTCCTCTGTACGGTATTGTCACATTTTTTATTAAAAGATGGTTTTTAGAATGAGTATATATAACATGTTACAGTCTGTCTAAATTGAGGGAAGACTTGCTTCCAGTTTTTCTGATGTGAGAATAAGTAGTTACACTTATGTGATTCAGTGACATTGAGAAGGTCACTTGTCATGGAAAATGAACATTTGCCAGCAACTTGTCAGAGATCACCTCTTTATGAGTAATGTTGGATTATGTTGCAGAGTTTTTACCAGTGTTTATGAAATAGTGTGCTCTCACACACAGCTTCAACTGTTATAGATGACTGAGTAACTATATGTAATTAAATTATTCTCCATACATACTTCTTGGCCTGCTTCCTGGTCCCTGACTACATAAAACTTGATAATAGTTGATGATATAGGATATGGTGTTCCTGGAAAGCCCTCTGTATTTTCTCTAGTTGTCCTCACGAGATTTTTTTCTCTATTTTTCTCTCTTTCTGAGAGAAGTAAAAATTAAAAAAAAGATAGCATAAGCAAAAACTAATAATGAAAAATACAAATAGCGATAATATGTAAGGATATGAATATCAGACCAAAATATATGACCACAGATACAGACCATTGATAATAACTGACATATCATACAATTTGATAATAAAAGTTTTATGGTGAAAAGCAAAGTATGCGAATCCATCTTTAAAGGGCCATGCAATTATAATATCTTTAATCTATAAATTTGTAGAACTCAATATGAGAAATAAAAATACATGATAAATACAAGAAAATTTAAAAATATATTTGTAATATTTTATGAGTGAAATAAACACAGGGGAAATTACAATGGATCTCAAAGAAATGTATTCTACCATTGTGATTTATAGAATATTAAATGTAGCCATTTTCTTACTACACATTTGAAATAAAAACAAATGAATTGGGGTTGGGAATATGCCTAAGTGGTAGAGTATTTGCCTACCATACATGAAGCCCTAAGTTCAGTTCCTCAGAAAAATTAGGAAATGGCATTTGGGCTTAAGTGGTAGAGTGGTAGCCTTGACCAAATCAAGATCAGGAAAGGTACCCAGGACTGGCCCCCAGTTCAAGCCCCAGGAATAGCAAAAAAGGTTTAAATATGTATAGTGTATTCACATGAATATCTTCTGGAGGGTGGGGGAAAGCCAGAGAACTTGAAGGAAATAGGGTAAAAAAGTGGATCTTAGGAGGTCATTAGGCATTGATGAAAGTAAGCTATACAAGTCATGATTCACGATGGAAGTGTGGTGGAGATAAGTGTCTCACAGCTTTCTTGCCAGGGCTGGCTTTGTACCATGATCTTCAGATCTCAGATTACCGAGTAGCTAGAATTACAGGAGTGATCCACTGGTGCCAAGAAATGATTTGTTTTTAGTAGATATGTGAATATTTATTGGACTTTCAATGCTATTTAGATGTAAGATTCCAGTCTGTGTGAAGTGTCATTTGTTTCTAAGGAAAGCTTCAGGTGGATTATATACATTTCAAGGCAATTTAATTCTCATTCTTCAAGAATTCGAATCAGCAGTTTGACAAAAGTTCCAAACTATGTTCCCTAAAAGGAGACTGTTTCCACAAAATTGAGATGATTATCATGGGTGGATATACAATCTAGAAAATGCACACACACACACACACACACACACACACACACACACATATATATATATAAATACATATATAAATGTATTTATATCTGTATATATAAAATTATACACATATATACATATATAAATACAAATGTATTTATAAATTATAAATTTATAAATATAATTTATATTTTATATTATAATATAATATATATTTATTATATAAATATATATTATAATTTATAATATAAATTTATAATTTATAAATACATTTGTATTTATATATGTATATATAAAATTATATATTTATATAAATACATGTGTATTTATATATGTGGTGTGTGTGTGTGTGCAGTGGTTCACGCCTGTAATCCAGGCTCCTTAGGAGTCTGAAATCTGAGGTTTTCATTTTGAAGCCAGTAATGCTACTAAAGTCTCCATGAGACACGTATCTCAAATTAAGCACTCATAAACTGGAAGTGGAGCTAGACTCAAACTAATAGAATCTTAGCCTGGAGAAAAAGAACTGAGTTCAAGCCACACAACCTGCAAAGTTTAAACCAATACTGGGGGAAAGTCAACCATGGAGCCAGTGAGAAATAAGAAAGAAGATTTGGAGCAACTTGATAAACAGAATATCTGAGATCTTACAGCTATTTTGACACAGAATGAACAATAGGTCTCCACTCTTTCTTATTAACAGGGCACTGTGTTCCTAAACCTCAATTGATTGTCAAGCTGGAGGAAGATGATGAGCCATATATGGGAGAAGCCTCAGACTAGAATTTCACAGGTCTAATAACAACAGGTGCTGGAGGAGATGCGGACAGAAGGGAATATTACTGCATTCTTGGTGGGAGTGTAAACCTGTTCAACCACTTTGGAAAGCAGTATGGAGGTTCCTCAAATGATTCCACATAACACTCCCCTATGGCCCAGCAAACCCACTTTTGGACATTTACCCAAATGATCACAAACAAGACCACACTAAAGCTACCAGCACAAGAATATTTACCATAGCTTAGATATGGGACCAACCCAGATGCCCCTCAGTAGAAAAATGGATAAGAAAATGTGATATCTATACACAATGGAATTCTACGCCTTTATCAGAAAGAATGATATTGCCACATTTGTTAGGAAATGGAAAGACTTGGAAAAAAATTATATTAAGTGAAGTAAGGCAGGCCCAAAGAAACATAGGCCCCATGGTTTCTATTTTTGCAATAACTAGTATATGTCTGAGTCAAGGAGAAAAGGTCAGATAAGTTGAAGTTAGGGGAATCAACCCAAGATAAGTATTCATTTTTTTTCTTTCATGCAATTGTTTCTAACATATTTATAAGATTATTTTTTTGTTCCTTTGTATGTCCCTCCCCCATGGTATAACCCCTGCCTGCACTGTATTTTTATGTTGATATAATTTGTGGAGGGAAAGGGAAAAAACACATCGTTTAAATAGGGATATAGGTGGACCCATTGCAAAAATGAGATGTACGAGTCGTTATGTCTAAAAACGAACTTTTCAACTTTGGGGTTGGGGGAAAGAAAGGGGGGGGAGGTTAGGGAAGGGGAGCCGGTGGGGAGATGGGAAGGGATGGGAACGGGAAACAAAGGAGGAGGCAACAATGCTTGATAAGAAATGTACTCATTATCTTGCCCATGAATTGTAGCACCTCTGTACAGTATTTTCACAATAAAAAAAAATAATTTCACAGGTGAGTTAAAGCATCTTGCATAGTGATCTTGGATCCAGAACTGAGTTGGTAAATTCATCTTGCTCTGTACTGACCAATAATATTCCTAATTCCCCCGAGTCCCATGTGTTGCAGAGAACTTGGTGATTCTTTGTGTTGGATTTGTGAATCAAAAATGCATGCAGATACATACTGAACTGTGTGTGGCCATAAAGTTAAATTTAGCAATTCTTTCTCTGTGTGCAAATTGTTCTGACAAAAAAAGAAAATTAGAAATGTCAAAGATGAGATTTCATTTCTTTGAAACTAGGACAAGGCAGATATAGGATATGAGTAGGCCAAGACTGCTATCCTCTGATAAGGATAAGGTGTGGAGAGGCCAGGATACAGAATCAAAGTTTTAGTCTAGAGAGAATGATTAACTAGGTGGTGAGCTGGAGAATTTTTGGGCTTCCATAGGTTTGAGGGGCAGGAATAAATTTTGATGAAACTTTGTCTAAAAAGGAGAGAAACAAATTTTAAAATTACTAAGATACTTAAAATAATTCATTGTGGTAAGTTAGAACTGAAGAGATGGTGTATAAAACTTTACCCTCAGGTGACTGGCAAAAGGCTTGTATAAAAAAAAGGTAGTCTCCAAAATTAGAAAATACCCTTCTCCTAATGTTTGAGAAGTAGAGTAGCATTATATATATAATATTTTAAGGGGGAAAAAGGGGTTGGGAAGGTGGCTCAGTGGTAGAGCGCTTGCCTTGCATGCATGAGGCCCTGGGTTCGATTCCTCAGCACCACATAAGCAGAAAAAAAAAAGCCAAAAGTGGTGCTATGGCTCAAGTGGTAGCGCGCTAGCCTTGAGCTGAAGAGCTAAGGAACAGCGCCCAGGCCCAGAGTTCAGGACCCACAACCGGAACCCTCCCGCACAAAAAACAAAAAGCAATTATAACCCTAAAAAACAAAACAGTATTTCAGAAAAAAACAAAAATACTAAATACGACAGTATGTAGCCTAACATGCTATCACTAAATAGGTTAGAAATTTGTGTAAATAATTCCTCTGATATGAAAAAGACGAGAAAACTGAAACAGAAAAAACATTTTCCATCATAAAATATTAGTATTGGTTTCTTAATCAATACATTATGGAGAACAAAATATATCTCTCTATAAATCAAAACCTATTTGAATATCTTAAAATCTCTAACAGTATGGGAAATATGTCTTTACCTTTACATTAAGGATTTGATTTATGTTTTTGTCTTTTTTTCATGACTCATTTTAGATGTTCAAGAAATGGAGGATTTGATTAAAACATACCAGGAAGGTTCAGATGAATGTGTGTGTGTGAAGTGGCTGTCATGGATAGTAACTGAGTGGAGCAAAGAGTGGGATTACTAACAACTTCTACCTTGGCCTCAAAACAGAAGCCAGAGCTGAATAGGAATGACGAGAACTCCTTAAGGGTGAGGACTGTAGAGTTCATTCAACATCAGAACATTTTCCCCTATTGCGAGTCTGATGAGATGCCTGCTGCATATACGCCTGTTCTGTCACCTATAGATAAACAATCCCTTAGATATTTGGAGCCTTTTAGTCAAAATTATGAGGGTCCAAATAAGCGTCAGTATTTTGAATATGGAGTAGGGAAGATTTTAAACTCAGAGACCATGTTCTTTCCACATAATTAGGTTTGTGTCAGAGATCCTGCTTATAACCATAATGAATATAGAGAAGAATATGTTAAGTCTTCACTCCTTGCCCAAGACATTTGTCAGGGAGGGAGGAAAACACCTGAGAGCACTATATGCGGAAAAACATTCCACTTAAGGTCTACAGAAACTATGAATCAGAAAAGACACACAGGAAAGAATCCTCATACATGTAGTGAATTGAGCGTTCAATCAGTAAGGATTTACACCTTACAAAACCTCAGAGGAAATATCCAGAGGAGCCTGATGAGTTTAAGCAATGTGCAAAATATATCTCTAAGAAGTCAGAACTGACTTGCCAACCTAAAACACCACAAGAAGAGAAACTCTATGAATATGAAGAATGTAGGAAAATTTCCACTCTGAAGTTAGGACCCAGAAAGCACCAGAGAACTGACACAGAACAGAAACCTTATGAATATAATGAATATGGAAAGTATTTCAGATGTAAGTCAAAGCTTAGTGTCCATCAGAGAACCCACACAGGAGAGAAACTTTATGAATGTAAAAAATGTAGAAAGTATTACAGATAGAAGTTACAACTTACTGCCCATCAGAGAACACACACAGGAGAGAAACCTTATGAATGTAACAAATTTGGAAAGTATATCAGACGTAAGTTACACCTTACTGTCCATCAGAGAATACACACAGGAGAAAAACCTTATGAACATAACAAATGTGGAAAGTGTTTTCCTCAGAGGACACACCTTTGTCATCATCAGAGAACACACACAGGAGAGAAAATAAAAATGTAATGTGTGTGCAAAGACTTTTACCCAGAAATCAGACCTTACTATTCATCAGAGTACACACACAGGAGAGAAACCTTATGAATGTACCAAATGTGGAAAGTATTTTCTATGTAAGTCACACCTTACTGTCCATCAGAGAACACACACAGGAGAGAAACCATATGAATGTAACAAGTGTGGCAAGTCCTTCATATGGAGTTCACAGATCAGCAGGCATAAAAGAATACACAAAGATGAGAAAACTTAGGAATTTGGTAAATACGGAAAATCTTTCACCTGGAAGAAAAATCAGCTTGTATCAGAGAACCCAAACAGGATATAAGACTTGTGATAGCAAATGTGCAGTCTTTCACATAGAAGGAATACCTCAGTGTTCAACCTTGAATGCACACAGAGAAAAATCTTATGAATAAAATATGTGGAATTTTTTTCAAGAAGAAATCATACTTAAATTTTCATCAGCAAACACACAGGAGAGAAACTTTATGAATGTAACAGTATCAAAAAAGTCCTTCAGTAGGAAGTCATGCATGAATGAGTGTTTATAGAGCACACACAAGAATGAAAACTTATAGATAATATCAATGTAGAAAATCTTACTTTGAAGTCATACCTCAGTGTTCATCAGAGAAATGACTCTCATAGGAGAAAAGAAACTATCAAATATAAGAAATATGAATTGACTTTTACTGTGAAGTCAGTCCTCAGTGCATCCAAAAATATAAACAGGAGATAAAAAGTGAATATAATAAATGTAGACAACTATTTAGTCAGAAGTCATGTCTCTACAGGTTTCAGAGACCTGGCAACATGACAGAGTGTCTAGTGAAAATTAGAGGATGTCTTTCAAGCAGAAATCACCCTTCAGTCAGCATTGGAACACTCACACAAAATGAAACCCAATGTAGGAAAACCTTTGACAGAAACCTCTGTGATTTATACAGCAACCCTTTATTGCAGAATTAAACTAGGTGTAATGGAAAACCACCCACTGAGCCAATATTTCTCATCCTTTCATTGTATTGGGTAGGGATGATGTACTTTCACCTTCAAAGATTGGACAAAAGTGATAGGTATAAATTACTTCCAGGCTTGACAAATAATTAAGATAGTGAAGTTGTTGATTTGTGTCTTTTATATTAAGGAATGGCTGTTGGCGGAAATTTAATAAACTCTTCTCAGAAATAAGAGCTCTGGACCTTTGATATTTGACTGAGATCATCAAAAGTGGTTTGGTAGTGATAGATGGGGAAAGACTGTCATGCTTGAAGCCAAGGACATGAGAGCACTGACTTCTCTACTGCTCCCCCAAAAGTCTTCCATTATATGTGTGGTCCATACATTATAACATTATTACTATTCCATTTCAGTTTTTGAATGGAATATCTGTTGGAAGATAACACTCCTGGTTGATTACATAATGTGTACAGGATTAAAATCTCTCTCATCATCTTTCATCCTCATGTTCATGAAACATTCAGAAAATATGAAAGAGCACGTATTTGGGAATACATTTTCTTTTTGTGTGGGTAGATGTCTTATAGCTTGAACTCAAAGCCTAGCCACTCTGTTAAGTACTTTTACTCAAGTACCACTTGAATCACAGCTCCATTTCTATTTTCTTCGGTGGGGAAATGAAAACATGATTCATAAGCATTTGGCTTTGTATGAGTAACCCAAAAATGACTTTAGTACTTTCTTTTTATATTTAATTAATTATTGATGATGCGTTAATTGTGACTGATTCACTTTTAGTCCATTATGATGTTGTTCTGAGTGAGTTATAATTAAAACACTAGTGTGGATAATGTGGAGAGCCTGTGTTTTCTCACTGTTATGGAGGCTGAAAGTGAATTTCTCACTAATATTGCTTTTTCCAGTTCCATGAAGATGGGTGTAAAAAATCAAAATTAAGTTATGGTTTTGCTAAATTTAATTGTGTAGCAATTTTAAAAAGCTAGACTTTCAAAAAATGAGGAACAAGAACTTGGAGAATACTTACAGAGATAAGCAAAAACAGGAATCTGGTAGATATTTTGCAGGGTAAAATACAGGTAAAAATGATCCTTGTGGCTGTCTAATGCATACATAGGTACATAGACTATGTTTAAACTTTAAGCCAAGAGGTAAAGGCTGTTGCCCAGTGTTTCAATGAAGCATTTAAATGCAAATTAAACTTACTTTAAAAAAAAGGAATTAAAAATGGCCTACCCTTTGTGAAAAATTTGTTAAGTTGTGGGTAGTGGCAGGCCTCCCAGACAAAGAAAAGTTTAAAAGGGAAAATTATCCTAAAGTTTATTTCAAAGTAGAAAAGATAAATTAGGATAACGAAATTATTGTTCAACCTAGTTTGCCATGATAGGATTTTTGTAATAGTTTCCAAAAGGCCCACAGTAAAGGACATAGGACAAGTTTGTCACATGGAATTTTGGACCTTAATAAGTTCAAGGTAAGACCATGCTTATAAATCCACTTCCAATGACCATCTTTCAGCTTTTAGTTGGAGTAAATATGCCCACAAGTAAAGATTCATTAATCTGAACACTGGTGTCAAGCTAGGCTGGGCAGAGAAAGGTCCCTGTGAGATTGTCATCTTTAATCTGCTAGCAGAGTGTTCAAAAGCCGAGTTGGTTTGGAGTTCAAAGTGGCAAAGTACTAGCCTTGATCTGGAGAGTTGAGGGACAATGCTCAAACCCTGAGTTCAAGTCCACCAACCGACCAAGGAAACTGTCAAAGATGCATTTATTCCAGCATAGACAAAGGCATTCCTGGAACCCTGAAAATGTTGGAATATGCAGAGGCAGTAAGCCACTGCTCATTGGATGGCAGAGATGGTATCAGATCCTGAAGTCACTTGTGCTTGTCTCTTCAAAGCTTGAACAGAGTACAGAGGTCATGGGAAGAGAGTTTGTAGGCATGCTTAATGCCCATGTCTGGCTAACTCAGCATGGACTTCCCAGTCCTCTATGATAGTGTGTAGTGAAAGCTAAAGATGTAAAATATGAGGGATAATTTAAATCCCAACCCACCTGTATCAGCTCAAAGTCCCAATTGGCAGTGAGTTTTGAGCTGGCCCATCCACATTAATTCATCTGCTAAGGAAAGAAAGTTGTGTGGACTTGAGATTAGGTCCCCATTTAGATCTAACTGCCTACAGAGGCAGACATTGCTGCAACCATTACAGATCAGGCTCCTCATCCAACCAGAAAAAATTTTTACAAACCAAAATGTTAAACAAGATATGATACTAGAGCCTAAAAAAGTGTCTGTACATCTGTTAAAGGTTAAATGTTGTATATAAGTGACTTTAAACAGGCTGCCCAGATGCAAGGGGTGGTACTTAGAATGCCAATCAGATGGAGTTTATAAACATCTACTGGGATTTACTACAAAACCCTGGCAAATAATTGTTAGTCAATTGTTTACAAGTTATAGGTAACCTCAATCTCGTTGATTTCCTTGTTGCTTTTATTGGAAATAAAAAGGGCTTTTGTGACAAAGATTCCTTTTGCCACAGTTCAAAGCCATCCTGAACACAAAGAATCTCTCTAAAACTCAATTTCCCAGCTAATCAGCCATGTGCCAGTCTGGAGGCATGGCTCAAAAGAATCTCACCTCCAAGCAACTCTCTTAGGTGGTAGAGTACTAGCCTTGCAGAAGTGCTCAGGGAGAGTGCCCAGACCTTGAGTTCAAACCAGACAATGCCAAGTAGGAGAAGCTCTCCAAGCAACAGACTCTAAGACACCCCCTTCCACTACCCCCGCCCTGCACCATCTAGGACAAAATTAGTCCAGACAATGGAAATCCATGGAGAGCAATAAGAGGAGATGACATCCTAAATGGAGTCACTTTATGCTTGCCCTTTCAAAATTAATCAGAACTGGGAGAACAAGAGAAACAGTTGCTTGCCCACCTAAATGTCCATACCTGCCTATCTTCTATCTGGACAGAAAGTTCCAGTCTTGTTTTTGTTACTTGCTATTTGTATTTATAGTAGCCTCTGACTGGTATTCTCAACTAGTGCATTTTCTTCTCCCTTACCTAGTTGTCCAAAAGACACTAGACACCCCCTTTCTCCCTACTTCCCTTAGTAGGGGCTTATGCTTCAAATATTACTTTTTTGGCCCATGGCTAATGTGTGTTATCCTATGCCATTCATGTTAACTGACCTTGGTACCTTGTCATTTTTTGCCTGATCTATCCAAAAGTCTCCTTTAACAGGTTAACAGTCCCAACCCAGGACACCACCTGGGAGCAAGTCATGGCTATCCTAATACTACAGGCAACTGGAGACATCATTTACATTGCCCTGCTGGACCCTAATATCCCCAGCTCCAGTGACTCCTTCACCTCCCCAGCAGGAAGTAGCCAAAAGAACCCATGACACCTGTTGACTCTGGTACCTTTAAATATCTCTGCAACCTCCTCTGGCTACTGTAATCCTAAAGTGGAAAAAGTCTTACCTCCCACCTCCAGGATGACAGGAGCCAGGTACCATGGTATGTCTCCTCTGGTAATCAAACCTTCCTGGCTTATTTCTCTCTTGGCTGATAACAGCAATTTTTGTCTGAACAGCAACTTTGCTTTTTATTAAATGTGTCTTGATATTTTAAATTAAAAAATATGCATATATATTTTTGTAGATTGTGGGGCATGAACTCTGGGCCTGGGTGCTGTCCTTCAGCTGTTCATCTCAAGGCTCATGCTCTACTATTTGTTCCACAGTACTGCTTCTGGCTTTTTCTGTTCATGTGATGCTGAGTCAAACCCATGGCCTCATGCATGCAAGACAAGCACTCTACCAATGAACCACATTCCAAGCCCTAGAAAGATGTTTTAAAAAGTTGTTTCATCGCAGAACTTAAATAAAAACAGTAATTTAATGGGATTTTCTTGCACATTTAAACAACAGTAAAATATTGCAGAATTTTTTAAAAGATTAGGAATATATATCAAGTAACATTGAGCAGTCTCATGTGTAAAAGTAGCATTCAGAAACTCTGTATGAAGATAGGTCCATACCAATAGCTCCTTTTTCCCATTTCTCAGGAATTTAGACAGAAACTTGATCATGTCCCAACTGTTCAAAATTGTGAAACTCTTGGCTCTGAGTGACACTTGGAGTAGAAGGCAAGGTTTTGTTCATCATATCATCATGGTGCGAGGTCATCCTAGATTGTGCACATTGAACACCTGGCACCATACACACTGCCATAGGCCATATTGTTTCAAAAAATAAAACCCACAATCACACGTTACTATAATGCTGCATATGAAATCATTTTAACATGACAAAAAATGAGCAGCAAGCAAAATGTACTTTAACTAATTTTGAAATTTTCAGGGAGAATTACGGATATTCGTCACATGGAAAAACAATAAAATTGAATGTGAAGAAGCCCAATGGGGCTGCAGAGGGGCTGGAGCCTGTGAGCTGTGAGATCCAGGGACAAAATCTCAGCCTCACCGCTGCTTCTGCCATCGTCCAGAGACCAATGACCCCCTGTCTTTCCTCCACCACCTATTCAGGACACAGGACATGCAGTCATGGATAGAAATGAGATGGTGCCATAGGGCCAAAGTGGCCAAGCAAGCTGAGCAATATGGTGATATGGCAGCCTGCATCAAGTCTGGAAATGAGCAAGAAGCTGAATTACCTAATGAGGAAAGGAATCTTCTCTCAGCTGCTTATTGGAACCCATAGGTCATCTTGGAGTGTAGTTTCAAGTATTGAGCAAAAGACAGAAAGTTCTGAGAAAAAGCAGCAAATCGTGTGAGAACACAGGAAGAATTGAGAACAAGCTAAGAGATATCTGCAATGATATACTATCTCTTTTGGAAAAGTTCTTGACCCCTAATGCTCCACAAGCAAAGAGAAAAGTTTTCTATTTGAAAATAAAGAAAGACTTCTATCACATCATGGCTGAGGTTGCTGCTGGTAATGACAAGAAATGAATTGTGAATCAGGCACACCAAGCATACCAAGAAGTTTTTTAAGTCAGCAAAAAGGAAATGCAACCAATGCATCCTATCAGATTGTGTCTGGCCCCTAAATTCTCAGTGTTCAATTATGAGATTCTGAACTCCACAGAGGAAGTTTCTTTTCTTGAAAAGACAGCTTTTGATGAAATCATTGCTGAACTTTATACTTTATGTGGGTTATGTTACTTCTATTTTAATTTCTGTATTTCCCATGTGTTTTCTGTTAGTTTGTTTCATATTAGAAGAGTAAAGCCCGTTAACATTTAGTGAGTTATCCGTTTTCATCATGAGATGGCCAGTATGATGATGTGGAATTTTTAAACAAGGTATAAATGTTTGGCATGTGCTTTGGTTCATGGTGACTTCACAAGAGCCAGTGTTGAAACTGATTCCATGTCTAAGCGAAGAAATCTTCCTACATATTGATTTGTCTTGGTGGAGATTAAGAGGGAAATTGGTTCCAGTCAAGGTGTGGTTATTGTGGGTATTATAAAGTTTTGGAGCACTTGTAGGGCTGTGGCTCAAACAAATATTCCATGGCTATTCCAAGGTGCAATCATGTATTTCTGTGGAAGAATCTATTTCAGTGAGCACACCTTTGACTACAGCACCAGAAGTGTTCTTTCAGACAAAGTTGTAACCCAATTAAGGGCAGAAATGGTTCACATTCCATTATTTGTGAAATTACCTGCTGTTTGTTCAAATTATTTTTGCTACACGTTTTATTTGTATTTCAATGTTTTAGACAACCTAAGAACTGATGTAAAAGTAAAGGTGTAGTAAAAATGAACTGCTTGGTATTGACAATTCATGTATATTCAGCAAAGCCATAAACAAAGAAACCCTATGTTTAGGAAATGAAAAGACTTGGAAAAAATTATGTTAATTTATTATATTAAAAATTATATTAAGCCCAAAGAAACTTAGGTCCCATCGTTTCCCTTATTTGCAATAACTAGTATATGTCTGAGTCAAGCAGAAAAGGTCAGATAAGTTGATGTTAGGGAAATGAACCCTAAGATATGTATTCAAATGTTTTTTTTTCTTTCAGATGATTGTTTCTAACACATTTAAAAGATCATTTCTTTGTTGCTTTGTATGTCCCTACCCCATAGTATATCCCCTGCTTTCACTGTATTTGAGGTTGGTATAATTTGTGGAGGGGAAGGGAAAAAAATTGTTTAAATAGGGATACAGGTGGATCCATTGCAACAATGAGCGGTTATGTGGAAGATGTTATGTGGAAAAATGAACTTTACAACTTTGGTGGGAGGGAGCAGGATTGTGTTGGGGGGCTGGGAGGAAGATGGGAAGGAATAGAAAGGGGAAACAAAAGAGGAGGCTACAATGCTTGATAAGAAATGTACTCATTATCTTGCCCGTGTAATTGAACCCCTCTGTACAGTATTTTCACAATTAAAAAAACCCTATGTATTTAACTTGTTTTTAGATTCTTTTTCCTTCTGTGATTTTTTTCTTTTTTGCTATGTGCCTCAAACACATGTGTTGCAAAATAAAAAAACTAGTTAACAGGGAAATAAGATGATGGCCTGCTTTGTTTAATGTCTTTTGAAATTTTCATGAACAATCCAAGCATAATTGTAAAGAACACATGTATTAAGTTCATTTGAGTGGAATAAAACATTTTTGAATGGACTTTTCAACTACTTTCTCTATTATTTTTCATGTAAATCATTTTTTTGAGTTTGAATCTCCTCTAAGGAAATTGTACATTATTAGAAAATTGTTCCTTAGTCACTTTTGGCAGATAATAGGCTTTTACCGAGTTAAATTGCAAAGTTTATCATAACAACAAAAATACTAATGTAACCACCAAACACCTCCCATATTCCGCATTCTCTCCTCATCTCAAAAACAAAAGTGTTTTTTCTCCTTTGAGGAGTGGAAAATCTGCCCATATGACATTGGATAGCATTAACTGTAAATTCTATGCTTCCTAATCAGTTTTGGTTTTTCAGAATTTCTTGGTTTTAGGTAATGTTCTCTATTTTGTCTCAATCTGCTCGAAAAAGTATTATTTCACTTAAGAAATTCTTCATGGAAATTGAAGTCAATAAAGCTTGAACATTCCTTTAGAAGATGTTAGTGAAACATGTTGATCCCTTTTTATCCTTTGCACTTCCTACGGAGTTTCCTAGCTTAAAATGTTACTAGCATGGGTATTCTCTATCTTATCTGTTCTTGACATGTTACAATTTTTCCACTAGATAAATGAGCCTAATTTACATCATTTAAAATGAGAGACTGCCTAAATCTGTATTCCCAAGAAATTGTTCAATAGAATTTAAATACAATAAAATAAAATGCTCTTTTTTGTGTGCTAGACCTGGTTCTTGGACTCAAGCACTGGACATTGACCCTGAGCTTCTTTTGTTCCAACCTAATGTTCTACCACTTAAACCACATCTCCACTTCTAGGTATTTTAGTAGTTTATTGGAGATTAGAGTCTCTTACACTTTCCTGCCCCAGCTGGCTTCAATCTGTGGTGCTCAGATCTCAGCCTTCTGATTAGCTAAGATTACAACCATGAGCCACCAGAGCCCAGTTACACAATAAACTCTATTAAATATAGATTATGTTTGTAAAAAAATAATATGGAATAAAAAACTTTAAATTTAAGGAGGATACTCTAAATCCCAAAACAAAAAGAAAATATCCCACCCTGAAATCTACAACACTTTTGATTTTGAGTATTGGAATATGGATAATTAGCCTACAGAAATTTCTTTGTAACTTTTTAAAAGTATGAAATCATTCTTGTGATGTGGAACAATCCAAAATGAATGTACAAATGTTGCTTTTAAGTAATTCATATTGTTTCTTAGCACAAACGACCGAACTGAAGTTTACAGAGTAGATTTTCATATTTCGTACATATCACTGTAAAGTTTATGTTATTTTATATTAAGATTTCTATTCCACGTAGTTGTGTAAAAAAAATAAGAAAAAAACCTCTGGATAGTAGCATTCCTGTGTATAATCCAAACAATAAATATAAGAAAAGCATATGGATATTTAAATTATTTTTTTATTTTTATAAGTCTGCATTTTAGGGTGTCCTCAGCTTAGAATTTTGTGTTAGTATTATTTGTGCAACATAAGATTTTAATCTTCTGGTTCTTTGGCTGTGATTGGGTGGTTGGTGTTCTGTCACTCCTATGACTAATATTTCATGTTTCATCTTTATTAAGCCCTTTATCTCATGGAGGATGGCCACAATTCTTCATAGAATTGTTTAGGAATATGAGCATTAGGGAATTCTCAAACCTGTATTTACATAATCTTTACTGATTATGTGAAGCAGGTTAAATGACAAATTTCAAGTTATTGCTCAAGGGTGCTTCAAGTATTTGGATGCAGGGAAATGTGCCATTTGAAAACCATTACTGAAATATTATAATAAAAGTAATACGTATTATACATTTCCCTGTATAATTTTGGGTGAGATAGTATTGAGTTATAACCTATATTCTCTCCATGGAGTTTAAATATATAAATGAATAAGAGTCCAAAAGCTCAATGGAGTCTTAGGATCCATTTTAATGAATAGAAAAATAATTCATACAACGTATTTCCTTAATAACTAGTGGTATTAAAGTGGTGGATTTTTGTTTTAATATTCAATTATTTTTAGGAACCTTAGTTTTTATGAATTCTGCATGTATATTAACCTAGAATACTGTTTGTCTACCAACTAATGGATTGTGGAGTCATCTTCAGCGGAGCATTTAATACTCTACTGGAGACATCGAAGATTTTTCTCCCATATGAAGACTTTGTGCTTTTTTCATTCCATGTATAATGTTTTGAGCAGGAAAATCTGGGACATAATCACACAGGTTCTTTCCTGACTATGTCAATTGCCTTTTCTCTAAGCCATGCATCAGAATCTTCTCTTCATAGTCAACAGCAAGAAAGAATGAGAGGATCTCTGGTGAGTTGCTTTTTATATCTCAATTTTTACATTCCATTTAGGAAACTAAGTTTATCCAAGATTTAAAAAAAAATAGATTCAGCTTCAAGAACTTACTCCTAAATGAGGTGAAGACGTTTTTTAGAATTTGTAGATTATAAATTGTTACAGTATGTCTTAGTTGAGGGCAGATTTGCCTCCAGTTTTCTGATGTGAGATAAAGTAGTCACACTTGTTTTGTAATTCAATGCCATTGAAGGGGTCACTTGTCATGTAAAGTGGACATTTGCTGACAACTTGTCAGAGATCATTTCCTCATGAGTAATGTTGAATTATGTTAAAGAAGTTTTACTGGAGTTTCTGAAATAGTGTGGTGACACACACGACTTCAAATATTAGAGATTACTTAGTAAGATATATGTAATTAAATTACTCTCCATACATACTTCTTGGAATGTTTCCTGGTCTTTGACTACATAAAACCTGATAATATTTGATGATATAGTGTGTGGTCTTCCTAGAAAGCCCTCTGTATTTTTCCTAAGGTGTCCTCGCAAGATTTTTTCTCTATTTACTCTCTTCATTCTGTTTCCTACTCATAAGATTTCATCATTTCTCTCTTTATCTCACTTTTTGTATATTTTCCTCCCTGTGTCTTCTTCTCTTTCAGTCCCCATTCTCTCCATCTCTCTCTCACCTTTTTTCAAATGATGTATCTGGGAAGTTGTTTGTTTTACTAATCAATTTTCCTTTGCTGACATGGCTCATGGAAATGACATTTTTCTTACCCAATCAGTTCCTTTTCTCTTTATGTCTGAGATGAGGATTTGCTGTGTTTCCATATTTGGTGTCTAAATTCAAATCTAATGGGATACACCTACCTCAGCCTCCACTGTGCCTTTCTTGTGCTAGTATTGGAACAGGAACTCACAGGCCTCACAGTCAATCAGCTTCCTCCTTCACTGTTTGCACTACTTCTTTTTAAAAAATATCTTTTTTTACTGTAAAATAGTGAACAGAGGGGTTACAGTTACATGAGTGCATTTCTTATGGAGCATTGTTACTTCCTCCATTGTTTTCCCCCTACAATTTCTTTCCTCTTCACCTCTGCAACTCCTCCCACCCTCCCTCACACAAATGGTAAAGTTCATTTTCAACCTAGTGTATTCTACATCTCATTGTTACAATGGGTCAGCTTGTATCCCTATTTAAGCATTTTGTTTTTTTTTTTTTTTTTTGCGTCCTATCCCCAAATTAGAAAAATGTATATAAAAGATCTAGGGCACCGCAAACAAATACAGTGAAAACAGGGTTATACCTTGGGGGAAGAATATACCAAAGGAACAAAAAAATCACATAGTACATTATAAGTGCATTGAAAAACAATACCAAGAAAAAGAAAAACCACTTGGGTTCCAGTCTTAGGGCTCATTTCGCTTCATATCATCTTATATGGTCATATGTACATAGCTTTTGACCATTTCTGCTTGCCCTAGACATGTACTAGTTATTTCAAATAAGGGAGACCATGGGACCTATGTTTCTTTAGGCCTGGTTTACTTCACTTAATACAAGTTTTTCCAAGTCTTTCCACTTCCTAATAAATGGGGTGATGCCTTTATTTCTGATGGAGGCATAGAAAAGCATTGTGTGAGTGTGTGTATGTGTGTGTGTGTATATATATACACATATATGTATAAATATTATATATATGCATATATATGTAAATACCATATTTTCTTGATTCACTCATCTACTGAGGGGCATTGGGGTTGGTTCCATATCTTAGCTATGGTAAATAAAGCTGCAATAAACATAGGTGTGCTGGTAGCTTTAATATACTCTTGTTTGTGATGTTTGGGTAAATACCCTAAAGTGGGGTTGCTGGGTCATAGGGGAGCACTATGTGGAGTCTTTTGAGGAAACTCGATATTACTTTCCAAAGTGGTTGAACACGTTTACACTCCCACCAACAATGCAGTAGTGTTCCCTTTTCTGTCCACATCCCCTCCAGCATCTGTTGATATTAGTGTTCTTGACTATAGCCATTCTATCTGGGGTGAGGTGGAATTTCAAGGTTGTCTTAATTTGCATTTCTTTTTGTCTAGAGAAGTTGAACTTTTTCGGGTTTTTTTGTATTTTTTTTTAGTATGGCATTGCCCTATTTGTTATGAAATAGAAAAACTTGGAAAAAATATTATACTAAGTGAAGTAAGCAAGGCCCAAAGAAACATAAGTCCCATGGTTTCCCTTATATGCAATAACTAGTATACGTCTGAGACAAGCAGAAACGGTCAGATAAGTTGATTTTAGGCGAAATGAACCCCGTTAAGGATTCAAATGTATTTTCTTTCTTGTAATTGTTTCTAACATATTTATTAGTTGAGCCTATTTTTTTTTTAAATATGTCTTTTGGCCGTTCTTATTTCCTCTTCAGATTAGATTCTTGTTAAGTCTTTAGCCTACTTATTTATTGGGCAGTTGTTTCTCTGAGGATTTGTTGTTGGGGATTTAATTTCTTGAGTTCTAAATATATTTTAGATATGAAACCCATGTTCATTTTATGCCTACTGAAGATCTTCTCCCAATCTGTGGGCTTTGTATTTATCTTGTTAGCAATGTCCTTTGCCATGCAGACGCTCTGCGGTTTCATGCAATCCCATTTTCCAACCTTTCTTTGATTTGTTGTGTTTCTGGGTCTCTATTAATAAAATTTTGGCTGGTGCCAAGGAGCCCTAGAGTTTCTCCTATACTTTTCTGTAGTGATTTTTAGGGTGTTTGCTTTGAATGTGAGGTTTTTCATCCATTTGGAGTTGATACTGGTGCAGGGTGATATATACAGATATAGCTTTAGTTTTCTACAGGTAATGAACCACTTTTTCCACCACCATTTACTGACGAAGTTGTCTTTCCTCCATTCTATTTTTTAGCTTCCTTCTCAAAGTTTAAGTGGATACAGGTCTGTGTGTTCATTTCCGGGACTTCAGTCCTATTCCTTTGGTCCTCAAGTTTGTCCTTGTGCAATTACCAAGCTGTTTTGATTACATTGGCTTTGTAGTACAGTTTGAAATTTGGTAGTGATATTCTACTAGCATTGTCTTTCTGGTATGGATCATTTTTGCTATCTGGGATCTTTTATTGTTCCATATAAATTTCTGGCTTGCTTTTTCTATTTCATTGAAGAATGAGGTTGGACTATTGATAGGTATGGCATTGAATTTGTAGATAGCCTTTGGAAGTATTGTCATTTTCACGATGTTGGTCCTCCCATTCTGGGAGCATGGTAGGTTTTTCCACTTCCTAAGCTGTGCTTTAATTTCTTTTTTGGAACTATCTCTTGAGCCACACCTCCTCCAATATGTTGATTAGCTGTTTTATTTGAGTTGTCTACACAGTTGTCTGGCTTCCAGCCTCCTTAGTAGCTAGGGTACGATAAGCATCTTGAGCCAGAAGCACTTGTTTTGTTTTGTTTTTACTTACCTGAATATTTATCATTAACAGTTAATTGGATACTATGATAAAATTAGATTATTTTTAACAGCATATGTGAAATTAATATTCAAGCTAAGCTCCAGTATAAGTGACGTATTTTATTTCTAATAATTGTAGCTGTTCTTCTAACTGTGGTACATTTTCTTCACTAACTTTATGCTCACACAACTCCATGAAGAAATTGTTTCAAATTTAATTGAATCTATTGTTATTGTGGTGATGTATGGGGAGACTACCAGTCCTTGGGCCAGGTAATGAGTACATTTCCTTTCATACCCTCACTCTCTCCCAATGTTTCCCTTCCGTCCTGTCTCATGATTTTTATAGCTTACTTTCATCAATGCCTAATGGCCTCCACAGATCCTCTTTTTACCCCATTTCCTTCTAGTTCTCTGGCTTTCCCCCACTCTTCTGAAAATGTCCATACATATTTAAACCCTTTTTTTTTGCCAAACCTGGAGCTTGAATTTGGGCCCTTCTTAGGCACCATTCCCGATCTTGATTTGCTCAAGTCTACAACTCTACCACCTGAGCCACAGTGCCATTTCCTAATCTTTCTGTTTATGCAGTGCTGAGGAATGGAACCTAGGGCTTTATGCAGATAGGCAAATACACTAACACTTAGCAGTATTCCCAGCCCCAAACTATTTGTTTTTATTTCAAAGGTGAAGTAAGAAAGAGGCTACATGTAATATTCTATAAATCACAATGAAGGAATACATTTCTTTGATATCCATTGTAATTTCCCTGTATTTATTTCACTCATAGAATACTACAAGTATATCTTTTAATTTTCATGTATTTATAACAGAACTTTAATTTCTCATATTGATTTCTACACCATTTGTCTTCAGATTTACTTTTAATCTTGGAATATGTGTCTTGATAAATGTAACACCATAGTGTTTTATAAACAGCATTAAGTTTAACATAATGGAATCCATTTGTGTGTTCGTGCTGATTTTTTGTCCGGTTGTTATATCAATTAGTAAGAGGCCAATTAGTTCTGCAATAGTAATGGTAGATTAAAGTATTAAAATTGCATGGTCTTTTAAACATGTCTTTGTACACTTTGATTTTCAGCATAAATTTTTATTATCATAATGTATCATCAGTCTGTTATTATCAATGATCTGTATCTGTGGTCATATATTTTGGGCTAATACTTATTTCCTACATATTATCACTATTTGTATTTTTCATCATTAACTTTTGCTCATGGTATCTTTATATGTTTTTTTAATTTTTATTTCTCTCTAATCCGTGACTTTGGATTGCTCAATAAGTTTTCTTTCTTCTGTTCATGTCAGACAGTGCCTCATATATTTACTATACTTTACAATTAAAGTATGGTCTTATTTTGATGGACATTTTGCTATTTAATATCTGTTTGTCTCATCTGATATTTGTTTCTTATTCTGCTTCTATATAGCCTGCACACATCTCAAATTCACTGTAAACCACCTCTCATATAACTTGCCGGCATTCTGCTGTACACTGTGAATTACCTCTGATACCAATTACAAATTAAATCTGATGTAAATACTGCATTGTTCACAGGATAAAAATAAGACTGCATGCTTAATACAGGTGCCCTACATTTTCAAAGATTTGTTTCTATGTTCCATTGAATTTGTACAACTCAAAATATGCAAGGACTGCAAGAATTTTAAAAAGGGTCTTATTAATTTTCTTCATACAGAAATAACCAGACATTTCATGTAAAGAACAAAGGTCATTCTCAGGCTGAAGCACAGAGCTTCAGCAGAAGTAAAATGTGAAGGAAAATTGTTTTACTATAGAACTGCAAGAAAATGAACTTCCTACCTTGTGGGGTACTTTGTTAGGAACACAAAGAATTAACTTGCTGGATACACTTTTGCTAAGAACATTAAACTTTACAATATTATCATAGTAGTAGCATATAGCATAATATAGTTACTTTTCAATGGAATTGAATGGAATTTATAACCTACTTATAACCTATGTATTCTCCTTTTAATTTTTGTATAAATAATTCTTTGGACTCAGGCCCCCATATTTGCAATGCAAGTACAATATTAATTGATACATATACAGGATTCACAAACTTTGTTTTAAAACACTTATGTGTTTGTATATTGAATTTGAATTCCATATGAATTATGAATATGGTACTTTAAGTTTTCTTTTCACAAGAGAAATTACATACAATGTTTTCTATACATTCTTTTACCTACGCATGTACCATTCCTTTACCTACACATTTACCTTTTTAATAATCTTGTCGTCTGTGTAGATCTACGTTAGCAATTTTAATTTTTCTCTTGATGTAGAATAATTCTTTTTGTCTGATTGTTGGGCCTGGACTCTGGCCCTGAGCCCTGTCCCTCAGCTCTTCAGCTCAAGTCTAGGGCTCTACCAGTTGAGCCACAGTGCCACTTCCGGTTTTTCCTTTTTTGCTTATGTGGTGCTGAGGAATCGAACCCTGGGCCGCAGGCATGCAAGGCAAGCCCTCTATCACTGAGCCAGCCACCTTCCCAGTCCCACAGAATAATTTTTATAGCACTTAAAATGAAGATGGGTAAATGATGCATTATCTTTCCCTAGGAATACCTTCAATCTATATTGTTAGAAGAGGCCCTTAGCCCGATGGATTGTGTATTGAAGTCTATTTTCTTTCAACACTTTATAAATATATTTTCTTTTTGTGTATTAGTCATCATTCACCTCTGATATTGTCAAGAATGACTGTATTCCTTTTAGACACTGTACATCAAATTAGTGCCATATTTAATTCCAATTTTTAAAACTTCTATATTTTTTAGATCATGTGCCAATTCATAGGTTTTTTTTTTCTCTATCCTTCTTGTGGTGGTCATATTTCACATTTTGAGGGATCATCTTGAGCATTCCTTAAGCCTTTATCCATTTACATCCATCCTTCCATTAAGGCCTATTAAAATGCAAAGCTGATTAAGAAACATTTTATGGTAATAAGTAAGTATTTTATGTGGTAGGAAGTAGTCGATGTTCAGAAATGTTCATGCTGGAAGTTCGTTTTTACATATGAAGGAAACATATGGATATCTATGACCATACTTTTATATCTAGAAATTTAATAACAAAAATGATTAACATCGGGTATTTTATTGTGAGAACTTAGTCAAATCTTATGAGAGCCAAATCATTCATTTACTATTTTTTGAGTAATTTTACTCCTTTTAACATTCACCTGGATGCTGTGCTTTTCATAGATCTACTAATGTGTTATGTATTCCATATGATGTAATGACTATGTTGTGACTGTTTATGAGAGCACTATTTAATAGAAAATCTAAATAATATTGTTAATGAGGCAGAATATGAAAATACAGAAAACATATTTGTTTACTTCATTGTTACCCAGATATGTAGTAAATATTACCAAAATAAGCTAAACACACACTTTCAGACTCATACTTACTGTTGTCTTGCTAGGTTATTAGCTTCTTAGAACTGTTTTCTTGTCTTTATTGCTGGAACCAGAAGTGTGTTCTGATGTATTAGAAAAACTTTGTATGTGTAATTACCAAGTTAATATGGAGGCAAATCTTTCTACTTTGATTATATTTTCTCTCATTTTATACATAACACAGAAAGTACCAACCACAATCTGTAATACAAAAGCATACATGTAGAAGAATGAAAGTCTAGCTTTGGTGTTCTCATGACTCAGGGATAATAAATTGATAGAATGTGCCCTTAGAGAATCTGGTGTCATTTGATAATGTGGCTGTGGAATTTAGCTGGGAGGAGTGGCAGGAATTAGATATTTCTCAGAGTACCCTGTATAGAGATGTGATGCTAGAAACCTATAGCATGCTGGTGTCCTTAGGTGAGCCAAAAATAACACATTAACTTGAAAAGTTAAGTGGGGCTTGACCTCTGGGCGTTGGTGCAGTGCCTCAGCTCTTCAGTTCAAGGTGAGCACTCTATCATTTGAGCAACAGCTCCTCTTCAAGCTTTCTGGTGGTTAATTTGGAGATAAGTATCTCACAGCTTTCTTACTAGGGCTGGCTTTGTATGGCAATCCTCAGATCTCAGCCTAATGAGTAGCAAGGAATATAGGCGTGAACCATTGGTGCCTGGAAAATGATTTGTTTTCAGTAGCTATGTGAATATTTATCGAAATTTCAATGCTATTTGGATGTAAAATTCCAGTCTGTGGGAATGTCATTTGTTTGGAATGAAAGCTTCAGGTAGATTATGTACATTCTGAGGCAATTTTATTTTCATTGTTCAAGAATAAAAAAAAGCAGTTTGACAAAAGTTCCAAACTGATAGGTATCCCATTGAATTTGTAGATAGCCTTGGGAAGTATTGCCATTTTCACGATGTTAATCTTCTAAATCCAGGAGCATGGGTGGTTTTGCCATTTTCTAAGTTCTGTTTTGATTTCGTTTTTCAAGATTTTAAAGTTTTCATCATAGAGGTCCTTCACTTCTTTGGTTAAGTTTATTCCTAGGTATTTTATTTTTTGTGGGGCTATTACAAATGGAGTTGATTTCCTAATTTCAGTCACACTTTTCTCATTGTTGAAATACTGAAAAGCCATTGATTGTGGGGGGTTAATTTTATACCCTGCTACTTTGCCAAAGTTTTGAATCAGCTTGAGTAATTTGGGAGTGGAGTCTATGGGATTCTTTAAATACAAGATCATGTCATCTGCAAAGAGGGAGAGTTTTATTTCTTCTTTCCCTATTTGGATCTCCTTTATGTCTACATCTTGTCTTATTGCTGTAGCTAGGCATTCTAATACTAGATTGAAGAGAAGTGGAGAGAGTGGACATCCTTGTCTTGTTCCTGAGTTCAGAGGAAATGGTTTTAGTTTTTCACCATTAAGTATAATGCTGGCTATAGGTTTGTCATAAAGAGCCTTTATTGTATTGAGGAATGTTCCATGGATTCCTAATTTTTCCAAAACCTTCATCATAAAGGGGTGTTGGATCAAATGCTTTTTCTGCATCTATTGAGATAACCATGTGGTTCTTATCCTTGCTCCTGTTTATGTGATGAATAATATTAATTTATTTGCATATATTGAACCAGCTTTGTATCCCTGGAATGAATCCTGTTTGATCGTGTTTTATGATTTTTTGGATGAATTGTTGAAGTCGATTGGCAAAAATTTTGGTGAGAAGTTTTCATCAATGTTCATCAAAGAAATGGGTTCATAGTTCTCTTTCTTTGATGAATCCCTATCAAAATTCCAACCTTATCCTGCAAGGAAATAGAAGAGGCAATCCAAAAATTCACATGGAACAATAAAAGACCCAAATAGAAAAAACGCTCCTCAATGGAAAGAACACTGGTGGAGGAATATCAATACCAAATTTCAAACTCTACTATAAAGCCATAGTAATCAAAACAGCTTGGTACCGGCATAAGAACAGAACTCAGGACCAAAGGAATAGAATTGAAAACCCAGAAAAGAACCTATAGACCTATAGCCAACTAATATTCGATAAGGGAGCTAAAATAATAGAATGGAAGAAAGACAGCCTCTTCAATTAATGGTGCTGGAAAAATTGGTTAACTACATGTAGAAAACTAAAGCTAGATCCTTATATATCACCCTGCACCAGAATCAACTCCAAATGGCTCAAAGACCTCAGAGTCAAAGCAGACACTCTGAAAACATTACAGGATGGAATAGGAGAAATCCTAGGTCTCCTTGGAGCAGGCGGAAATTTTCTTAATAGAGACCCGGAAGCACAACAAATCAAAGAAAGGTTGGACAAATGGGATTGCATGAAGTTGTAGAGCTTCTGCATGGCAAAGGACATAGCTAGCAAGATCAATAGAAAGCCCACGAATTGGAAGAAGATCTTCACTAGCCATACAATGGACAAAGGTCTCATATCTTAAATATACTTGGAACTCAAAAAATTAAATCCCCCAACAACAAATCCTCAAAGAAACAACTGCCCAATAAATAAGTGGGCTAAAGACTTGAAGAGAAACTTCTCTGAAGAAGAAGTAAGGATGGCCAATAGACACATGAAGAAATGCTCAACCTCCCTTGCCACAAAAGAAATGCAAATCAAAACAACATTGAGATACCACCTCATCCCAGTTAGAATGGCAAAAATCAAGAACTCTAACAACAACAGATGCTGGAGGGGATGTGGACAGAAGGGAACCTTACTTCATTGTTGGTGGGAGTGTAAACTTGTTCAACCACTTTGGACAGCAGTATGGAGGTTCCTCAAAAGACTTCAAATAGAGCTCCCCTATGAACCAGCAATCCCACTTTTGGGGGATTGTTTACAAACAAATGTTTGTAAACAAATGATTACAAACTAGACCACACTAAAGCTACCAGCACAACTAAGTTTATTGCAGCATTATTTACCATAGCTAAGATATGGAACCAACCCAGATGGAACCAACCAGCTGCCCCTCAGTAGATGAATGGATCAAGAAAATGTGGTATATATACACAATGGAATTCTATGCCTCCATCAGAAAGAATGACATTGCCCAATTTTTAGGAAATGGAAAGGCTTGGAAAACATTATATTAAGTGAAGTAAGCCAGGCCCAAAGAAACTTAGGTCCCATGGTATCCCTTACTTGCAATATCTAGTATATGTATGAGTCAAGCAGAAAAGGTCAGATAATGTGATGTTAAGAAAATGAACCCATAGATATGTATTTAAATGTTTTTTTTCTTTCATGCATTTGTTTCTAACGCATTTATAAGATTATTTCTTTGTTGCTTTGTATGTCCGTCCCCTACAGTATAACCCCTGTTTCCACTATATTTGATGTCGGTATTATTTATGGAGGAGATGGGGAAAAACAAGTCGTTTAAGGATACAGGTTGATCCGTTGCAACAATGAGAAGTACAAGTTGTCATGTCGAAAACGAATTTTCAACTTTGGTGTGGGGGGGAGGGGCGTGCGGGGGGAGAATTGGGTGGGAGCGCTGGGGGAGGCTCAGAAGGTATGTGAAGTGTAAACAAAGGAGGAGGCTGCAATGCATGATAAGAAATGTACTCATTATCTTGCCCATGTCATTGTAACCCCTCTGTACAGTTTGTTCACAAAATATTTTAAAAAATTAATTAAAAAATTCCAAAATTTCTTCCGTAAAGAGAAGACTGTCTTCCCAAACTTGAGATGATTATTGTGGGTGGATATTCAATCTAGAAAATACACACATACATACATACATACATACAAACATACATAACTATTTATCACTATTGGAAATATGAACTGGAAATCACTAGTTTAGAGGGAGTACTTATTTATAATCCAAACCTAGTACTAGATGCAGTGGTTCATGCCTGTAATTCTTAGGAGTCTGAAATCTGAGGCTTTCAGTTTGAAGCAAAAACTGCCAGTGAAATCTCCAAGAGATTCTTATGTCAAGATAACCACTCTTAAACTGGAAGTGGAGTTAGGACTCAAACTAATAGAATGCTAACCTTGAGAAACAGAATTGCGTTCAAGTCACACAACCTGCAAAATTAAATCAAGCCTCGTGGAAAGTCAACCATGGAGCCAGGGAGAAATGAAAGAAGATTTGGGACCAACCTTGTTAACAGGATATCTGAAATCTTAGAACAATTTTGACACAGCATGAGCAATAGGTCTTCACTCTTTTTAACAGGGCACACCGGTCCTAAACCTCAATTGATTATCAAGCTGGAGCAAGATGAAAAGCCATATATGGCAGAAGCCTCAGACAAGAATTTACCAGGTGAGTTAAAGCATCTTGCATAGTGATCTTGGATCCATAACCAAATTGATAAATTCATCTTGCTCTGTACTGACCAATAATATTCCTAGTTCCCCTGAGTCCCATGTGTGGCAGAGAACTAGGTGATGCTTGTATTAGACTTGTGAATCAAAAATGCTTGTAGATGCCCACTGAACTGTGTATGGCAGTAAAGGTAAAGTTAGCAATTCTTTCTCTTTGTGGAAATTATTTTGAAAAAAGAAAATTAGAAATGTCAAAAATGCGATTTAGTTTTCTTTTAAACTAGGACTAGGCAGGTATAGCAAATGACTATGCCAAGGCTGCTATCCTCTGATAAGGATAAGGAAGGTAGAGGCCAAGATACAGAACCAAAGCTTTCAGTCTAGAGAGAATGATTAACTAGGTGGTGAGCTGATGTGGCTTTAATTCATGAGTCTGAGGGTTTAAAAGTCTGATGAGCCGGGCGCTGGTGGTTCACGCCTGTAATCCTAGCTACTCAGGAGGCTGAGATCTGAGGATTGCGGTTCAAAGCCAGCCCGGGCAGGAGAGACTGTGAGACTCCTATCTCCAATAAACCACCAGAAAACTGGAAGTGGCGCTGTAGCTCAAGTGGTAGAGTACTCGCCTTGAGCTGAAGAACTGAGGGACAGCACCCAGGCCCAGAGTTCAAGCCCCACGACCGACCAAAAATAAATAAATTAATTAATTAAAAAAAAATAAAAGTCTGATGAGTTTCTGTCTAAGATGGAGGGGAACAAATTTTAAAATTTCCAAAGATACTTAAAATAATTCACAGTGAGAACTTATAACTGAAGAAATGTGGTTATAAAACCTTATTCTTAGGTGAAAGACAAAGGTTTGTATAAAAATGTTACAATCTCCAAAGTTAGAAAATACTCTTCTCCTAATGTTTGAGAAGTAAAGTAGCACAATATAAAATTGTTTTAAGAAAATAAGATCAATCAAAACAATTTTTGGGAAAAAAAGAGGAATGCTAAATATTAAAATATACAGGTTAAAAGTCTAGCAGTAAATAGTTTAGTAAATTGTGTAAATAATTCCTTTGACATAAAAAAGAAGAAAAACCTGAAACACAGAAAAAAAATTCCATCATAAACTACCAGTTTTACTCTTTTTTTATTGTGAAAATACTCTACAGAGAACTTACAACTACATGGGCAAGGTAATGAGTACATTTCTTATCAAGCATTTTTGCCTCCTCCTTTGTTTCCCGTTACCATCCCTTCCCATCATTCCCCCCACCCTCCCCCCTCGCCAAAGTTGTAAAGTTCGTTTTTCGACATAACGTCTTGTACATCTCATTGTTGGAATGGGTCCACCTTCCCCTCCACAAATTATACCTACATCAAATACAGTAAAAACAGGGGTTATACCGTGGGGGAGGGACATAAAAGCAACAAAGAAATATCTTATAAATATAGTTAGAAACTATAGCAAGAAAGAAACAAAAACATTTGGGTCCTTATCTTAGGGTTCATTTTGCCTAACATCAACTTATTGACCATTTCTGCTTGTCTCAGACATATATTAGTTATTGCAAATAAGGGGAACAATGGGACCTATGTTTCTTTGGGCCTGGCTTCCTTCATTTAATATAATTTTCCCAAGTCTTTCCATTTCCTAACAAATGGAGCCATATCATTCTTTCCAATGAATGCATGGAATTCCATTGTGTATATATACCACATTTTCTTGATCCATTCATCTACTGAGGGGCATTTGTGTTGGTTCCTTATCTCAGTTATGGTAAATAATGCTGCAATAAAGATAATTGTGCTGGTAGCCTTAGTATGGTCTTGTTTGTGATCATTTGCGTAAATACCTAGATATGGGATTACTGGGTTATAGGGGAGCTCTATGTGGAGTCTTTTGAGGAGTGTCCATTCTACTTTCCAAGTGGTTGAACAAGTTTACACTCCCACCAACAATGCAGTAGGGTTTCCTTCTGTCCATATCCCCTCTAGCATCTTATTAGAGTTCTTGATTATAGTAGCTCAGTGGTAGTGTATTTGCCTTGCATGCCTAAGGCTCTGGGTTCGATTCTTCAGCACCACATAAGCAGAAACAATTGGGAGTGGTGTTGTGGCTCACGTGGTAGAAAGCTAGCATTGAGCTGAAGAGCTGAAGGACAACACCAGGACTGGAGTTCAGGCTCCACGACAAAAAAGGAACAGCATTACTTTCTTAATCAATACATTGTGATGAAAGAAATTTATTTCTCAAAAATCAATTCTACTTTAATATTTTAAAATTTGTAACAGTTAAGATGGGAAAAATGTCTTTTCATTAAGGAGTATTTGGATCTTATGTATGCTTTTTTTCTTCTTTATATGACTCATTTTAGATATTAAAAAAATGGAGCATATGACTGAGACTTACCAGGAAGGTCCAGATGAATGTCTGTATGACGTAGTTGTCACAAATAGACAATAGAGCAAAGAGTGAGATTAGTGACAACTTCTAACTTGACCTCAAAACAGAAGACAGATCTGAATAGGAATGATGAGAACTCCTTAAGAATGAGGACGGATGAGTTCATTCAGTGTCAGAACACGCTCTCCTACAATGAGTCTGGTAGTGAATGTGAGAAATCATTTAGTAAGGATTTATACCTTACAAAACCTGAGAGGAAATATCCAGAGAAGCCTGATGAGTATTAAGCAATATGCAAAATCAATCTCTAAGACGTCAGAACTAAGTTCTGACCAACCTCAAACAACACCAGAAGAGAAACCCTATGAATATGAAGAATGTAGGGAATTTTCCACTCAAAAGTCAGGTCTCAGGAGGCATCACAGAACTGACACAGAACAGAAGTTTGATGAATGCAACAAATGTGGAAAATCATTCAGAATGAAGTCATACATCACTTTGCATCAGAGAATACACACAGGAGAGAAATCTTATGTACGTGACAAATGTGGAAAGTATTTCAGACAGAAGTCAGACCTTACTGTACATCAGAGAACTCATACAGGAGAGAAACCTTATGAATGTAACAAACGTAGAAATTTTTTTTTACCTGTAATGCACACCTTCATCTTCATCAGAGAACAAACACAGGAGAAAAACTATTTGAATGTAACAAATGTGGAAAGTATTACAGACAGAAGTCAGACCTTACTGTCCATCAGAAAATACACACACTTATGAGTGTAACAAATGTGGAAAGTATTTCAGATCAAAATCACACCTTACTCTCCATCAGAGAAAACATACAGGGGAGAAACCTTATGAATGTAATGTGTGTGAAAAGTCTTTCACCTATAAGTCATACCTTACTGTTCATCAGAGAACACACACAGGAGAGAAACCTTATAAATGTAACAAATGTGGAAAGTATTTCAGACTTAGATCATGCCTTACTCTCCATCAGCGAACACACACAGGAGAAAAACCTTATGAATGTAATGTGTGTGAAAAGTCTTTCACCCATAAGTCACACCTTACTGTTCATCAGAGAACACACACAGGAGAGAAACCTTATAAATGTAACCAATATGGAAAGTATTTCACAGTAAAGTCACAGCTTACTGCTCATCAGAGAATACACACAAGAGAGAAACATTATGAATGTACAAAATGTGGAAAATATTTCAGACGTAAGTCACAACTTACTGTCCATCAGAGAACACACACAGGAGAGAAATCTTATGAATGTAATGTGTGTGGAAAGTCTTTCACCCATAAGTCATACAGTACTGTTCATCAGAGAACACACACAGGAGAGCAACCTTATAAATGTAACAAATGTGGAAAGTATTTCAGACTTAGATCGTACCTTACACTCAATCAGAGAATACACACAGAAGAAAAACGTTATGAATGTAATGTGTGTGAAAAGTCTTTTACCCATAAGTCACACCTTACTGTTCATCAGAGAACACACACAGGAGAGAAACCTTATAAATGTAACCACTGTGGAAAGTATTTCAGAGTAAAGTCACAACTTACTGCTCATCAGAGAATACACACAGGAGAGAAAAATTATGAATCTACAAAATGTGGAAAATATTTCAGACATAAGTCACACCTTATTGTTCACCAGAGAACACACAGGAGAGAAACCTTATGAATATATCAAATGTGGAAGTATTTCACATTTAGATCATCAGAGAACACACAAAGGAGAGAAACCTTATGAATGTAACAAATGTGGAAAGTATTTCAGATTTAATTCATAACTTAATCTCCATCAGAGAACACACACAGGAGAAAAACCTTAAGAATGTAACAAATGTGGAAAGTCCTTCATTTGGAGTTCATACCTCAGGAAGCATAAGAGAATCCACACACATGAGGAACCTAAGGAATGTGATAACTATGGAAAGTCTCACCTGAAAGAAAAATAAATTTGCATGATAGAACCAAAACCTGATAGAAGCCTTGTGAATGTAGCAAATGTGCAACCTTTTAGCCAGAAGACATACCTCATGGTTCCAAATTGAATGAACACGGGAACAAAATCTTATTAATAAAAAAATATGGAAAGTTTTCAAGAAGTCATAGTTAAATTTTCAACAGAAAGCACACAGGAGAAAAACATTATGAATGAAACAAGTATCAACAGGTGGACCTGTTGCAACAATGAGAAGTACAAGTTGTCATGTCCAAAACGAGCTTTACAACGTCGGTGCGGGGAGGGGAGAGGATTGGGATTCGGTGGGGTGGGGAGGGGGAAGGCTGGGAAGGGATGTGAAGGGTAAACAAAGGAGGAGGCTGCAATGCTTGGTAAGAAATGTATGCATTATCCTGCCCATGTAATTGTAACCCCTCTGTACAGTATGTTCACAAATAAAATAAAATAAAATAAAATAAAATAAAATAAAATAAAATAAAATAAGAAACAAGTATCAAAAAGGTCCTTCACTTAGTAACATGCATGAATGAGTGTTTATAGAGCACACAGAAGAAAGACAAGGAATGAATAATACCAATGTAGAAAACCCCATTTCGACAGCATAGCACAGTGTTCATCAGAGAACTGAATCACATAGGAGAAAAGAAAACTAACAGGTCTAACAAATATGCAATTTTTAATGTGAAGTCAGTCCTCAGTACATCCAAGAACATAATAAGGAGAGAAAATATGAGTATAATAAATGTAGACCAATATTTAGCCAGAAGTTTCAGAGGTTTCTCTATAGATTTCAGAGACCTAGAGACAAGATAGAATGTCAACTGAACATTAGAGGACGTCTTTCAAGCAGAAATGAACCTTCAGCCAGCATTAGAGCACTCACACAAAAAAGAAACCCAACATAGGGAAACCTTTGGCAGAAATCTCTGTAAATTATACAGAAATCCTTCATGTCAGAATTAAGCTAGGTGTAAGGGGAAACCACTCACTGAGCCAATATTTCTCATCCTCTCATTGTGTAGAGTAGGGATGATGCCCCTTCATATTATTCAGGGGTTGGACCAAAGGAATGGGTATCAATTATTTACAGGCTTGACAAAGAATTAAGATAGTGAAATTGTTGACTTGTGTCTTTTATATTAATAAATGGATGTTCAAGGAAATTTTATAAACATTTCTCAGAAATATGAGCTCTGGAACTTGGAGATTGAACTCAGATCATCCAGAGAGTTTTGTTAGTGCTAGATGGGGAAGTACTGTCATGCTTTAATCCAAGGACATGAGAGCATCAATTTCTCCACTGCTCCCCAAAAGTCTTCCAGTATATGTGTGGTCTATGTATGCATTATAACACTGTCACTATTACTATTACTAGAAATTGTAAAACTTTTATTATTACTAGTTTCTTTGGTGGAAAAATGAAGACATGATTCTTAAGCATTTGGATTTGGATGAGTAATGCCAAAATGATTTTACTACATGCTGTTTATATTTAATTACTACTGAGTCTCTTGTGAATTTTTCACTTGTTGACCATGCTACTGTTCTTCTCAGTAATAAAACACTAGTGTGGATATTGTGGAGAGTCTGTGTTTTCTCACTGTTATGGAAGGTGAAAGTGAATTTCTCAAGAGGAGAATATTGCTTTTTCTAGTTCCAAATTTCTAGTTCTATAACAAATTATGTTATGGTTTTGCTAAATTTAATTCTGTAGCAATTAAAAAAACTAGACTAATGGAAAAAATGATGGACAAAAGCTAGCTCGAATACTTACAGATATCCATGGGATTATAGAGCTAAGCAGAAAGAGGAAGGACTGTGCTATATATTTGGCAGGGTAAAATACAGACAAAAACGATCCTTGTGGTCCCTGGGGTAACATGACAGGGGTGTCTGTGCGGAGGGAACTAGTCAAGGTGCTCTGAGGGAAGCTGAGTGAAGAGGTGGTGGGGCGTGAATATTGCTTTCAGAATAAATTTCTTTGCCTGTTTTTTGGGTCCCATAAACATCCCCCCTTACCTGACCAGGATAGGGGCCATTATGTCATGCTATATGTCTGTTCATGTCTTGATTCCTGTTTAGTACAAGTTCCTTGTTGTTGGAAATTTTTTGTTGTGAACTATGTGGTTCTACCATGATTAGGCAAAATATTACTGCTAAAATTCCAAAAGTTTTAAATGGCAAATTTTAGCATTTAATGTGCTCTATAATCTGTGCACAAACATCTCTGTCTTTCTATATGTAAAATATGTAAATAGTAATGGTTCCAAAGTTACCAACTTTTCTGCTTGCTAAAAATCTTTTGTCAGTGGAAGCTGTTGTTTAATCTGAATTGCTTTGTGACATGACTATAAGCCAAAATTTTAAAAAAAGGCAGTTTTAAAAAACCATGGGAAAGGAGTTAGAAAAGCTGGTTTCCTTTCCAAGTCAATGAAATTGGTAATTAAGTTGGCTGTGATTTATGTTATTTCTTATGTCTATCTATGCTAAGATTAAATATTGTACCTCTTACCATGACTGGTAAACTAAGGCTCAGGTTTTAATTCTCTGTTTTGTCCCCTGTGCAATGATCAATTCCCTATAAGATCAAGGGACCACAATGCATCAAGATGCAGTTTGCTCCTATGCATTGGGAATACCCATGTAACAGAACAAAGTTGTCACAGCTGCCTAAACCAGTGACACCAGCCTGCAAAAGCCAGTGTGGTCTTTCACCAGTGTTCTTTAACCAATGCATATAGAATTTTGCAGGTAACCAGCAAGAGATGGGACAGTCCATACACACTGGGAGATGCCACTACCTTGCCTAGACTCCAGCCATGCTGAAACACACATGATGAAAAGACTGCGAATTTGGGGTACAAAAAGAATAAAAAAACAAGCCAGTTAAGAAATTTGTTTCTGTAATGTTAATCACCACCATCTTACACCATAAGGGGTGTGTGAACAAAAAATCTAAGTTGACTTATCTCTAAAGGGCAAGAGATACTAAGTCTAGATTCTTGGTACAGAGCTATTGCATTAAAATAAACTGCTGATTTCCTAAATGTAACTCACACTGTAGAAAAAAATGGGCAGTTTAAACCTTCAGCCAAGAGGTAAATGGGGGATTATTATAGGAAGATGGCTACAAATTCAATACGATACCTATCAAAATTCCAAACTCATTCTTCAAGGAAATAGAAAAGGCAATCCAAAAATTCATGTGGAACAAAAAAAGAACCCGAATAGCAAAAACGCTCCTCAATGCAAAGAACACTGCTGGTGGAATATCAATACCAAATTTCAAATTCTATTATAAAGACATAGTAATCAAAACAGCTTGGTTCTGGCATGAGAACAGACCTGAGGACCAATGGAATAGAATTGAAAACCCAGAAATGAACCTACAGACCTATAGCCAACTAATCTTTGATAAGGGAGCTAAAATAATAGAATGGAAGAAAGACAGCCTCTTCAATAAATGGTGCTGGAAAAATTGGTTAACTACATGTAGAAAACTAAAGCTAGATCCTTATATATCACCCTGCACCAGAATCAACTCCAAATGGCTCAAAGACCTCGGAGTCAAAGCAGACACTCTGAAAACATTACAGGATGGAATAGGAGAAATCCTAGGTCTCCTTGGAGCAGGTGGAAATTTTCTTAATAGCGTCCCAGAAACAACAAATCAAAGAAAGGTTGGACAAATGGGATTGCATGAATTTGCAGAGCTTCTGCGTGGCAAAGGACATAGTTAGCAAGATCAATAGAAAGCCCACGGACTGGGAGAAGATCTTCACTAGCCATACAATGGACAAGGGTCTCATATCTAAAATATACTTGGAACTCAAAAAATTAAATCCCCCAATAACAAATCCTCAAAGAAACAACTGCCCAATAAATAAGTGGGCGAAAGATTTGAAGAGAAACTTCTCTGAAGAAGAAAGAAGGATAGCCAATAGACGCATGAAGAAATGCTAAACCTCCCTAGCCATAAAAGAAATGCAAATCAAAACAACATTGAGATACCACCTCATCCCAGTTAGAATGGCAAAAATCAAGAACTCTAACAACAACAGATTCTGGAGGGGATGTGGACAGAAGGGAACATTACTTCATTGTTGGTAGGAGTGTAAACTTGTTCAACCACTTTGGAAAGCAGTATGGAGGTTCCTCAAAGGACTTCACATAGAGCTCCCCTATGACCCAGCAATCCCACTTTTGGGCATTTTCCCAAATGTTTACAAACAAGACCACACTAAAGCTACCAGCACAACTATGTTTATTGCAGCATTATTTACCATAGCTAAGATATGGAACCAACCCAGAACCCCCTCAAGAAAATGTGGTATATATATACAATGGAATTCTATGCCTCCATCAGAAAGAATGACATTGCCCCATTTGTTAGGAAATGGAAAGGCTTAGAAAAAATTATATTAAGTGAAGTAAGCCAGGCCCACAGAAACATAGGTCCCATGGTTTCCCTTATTTGCAATATCTAGTATATGAATTAGTCAAGCAGAAAATATCAGATAATGTGATGTTAGGAAAATGAAAGCATAGATATGTATTTAAATGATTTTTTTCTTTCATGCATTTGTTTCTAATGCATTTATAAGATTATTTCTTTGTTGCTTTGTATGTCTATCCCCCACAGTATAACCCCTGCTTTCACTATATTTGATGTTGGTATAATTTGTGGAGGAGATGGGGAAAAACAAGTGATTTAAGGATACAGGTGGACCCGTTGCAACTATGAGAAATAGAAGTTGTCATGTCGAAAATGAACTTTAAAACTTTGGTGCGGGTGTGTGTGTTTGGGGGGGGCAGGGGGAGGCTGGGAAGGGATGTGAAGGGTAAACAAAAGAGGAGGCTGCAATGCTTGATAAGAAATATACTCATTATCTTGCCCATGTAATTGTAACCCCTCTGTACAGTATGTTCACAAAAAATGAAAATTAAAATAAAAAAAGAGGTAAAGAGTGTTGCCCAGTGTTTCAATGAGGAATTTAAATTCAAAGTAAACTGACTTTTCAAAAAAGTTTACAAATGTCCTCCCCATTGTCAGAAATTTTTGACATTGTGGGGAATGGCAGGTCTCCCAGACAAAGTAAAGTTTAAAAGGAAAAATTATACTAAAGGTTGATTTCAAAGTAGAAAATAAAAATTAGGATTACCAAAAGGATTGTTTAACCTACTTTGCCATTATAGGTTTTTTATAACAGTTTCCAAAAGGCCCACAAAAAGGACAGAGGACACGTTTGTCAGATGTAATGTTGGCCCTGAATAAATTCCAGGTAAGACCATGCTTTTAAATCTCCTTACGGTGCCCATCTTTGGTGCTTTTACTTGGGGTAAATGTGGCCATAAGTAAAGCCAATTAAGCTGAAAAGTGGTGTGAAGCCAGGCTGTGCAGAGAAAGGTGCCTGTGAGATTGTCATCTCAAATCTCCCAGCAGAGTGCTCAAAAGCGAAGTTGGTTGGGATTTCTTGATCTGGAGAGCTGAGGGACAATACTCAAACCCTGAGTTCAAGTCCAGCAAGCAATGAAGGAAACTACTAAACAAGTATTTATGCCACCACGGAGAAAGGCATTCCTGGAACCCTGGGAATGTTGGAACATGCAGAGGTAGTAAGCCACTGCTCTTTGGATGGCAGAGATGGTATCAGATCCTGGAGTCACTTCTGCATGGCCCTTCAAAGCTTGATCAGAGTCCAGAAGTCATGGGAAGATAATTTGTCGGCATGCCTAATGCCCATGTCTGTCTGACTTGGCAGGGACTTGCCAGTCATCTATGGTACTGGGTTTTAAAAGCTAAAGTTGTAAAATGTGAGGAATAATTGAAATCCCAAACGCCCTGTATCTGCTTCAAAGTCCTAAATGGCAGTGACTTTTGAGCTGGCCCAGCCACATTCATTTATATGTTAAGGAAAAGTGGTTGTGACCTGAGACTAGGTCCCTAGTGAGATTTGTCTAAAGGCCTACAGGGGCAGGCATTTTTGGGACCACTACAGATCAGGCTCCTCAGTCAACCAGAAAAACGCGTTTACAAACCAAATTGTTAAACAAGATATACTGCTATAGCCCAAGAAAGGGTCTGTATATTTGTTAAAGGTTAAATGCTATATGACTTTTAACAGGCTGCACAGAGGCAAGGGCCAGTACTTAGAATGTCAATCAGTTGTAATTTAAAATAACTACTGGGTTTTAAATTGTTAGTTAATTATTAACAAGTTATAGGTATCCTCAATCTCATTGATCTCCTTGTTTCTTGAATTGGAAATATAAAGGGCTTTTATGGCAAAGACTCCTTTTGCCACAGTTCAAAGCCATCCTGGGCACAAAGAATCTGTCTAAAACTCTATTTCCCAGCTAATCAGCCAAGAGCCAGTCTGGAGATATAGCTCAAGAGAATCTCACCTCCAAGGAACTCTTTGGTGATAGAGCATTAGTCTTGAGCAGAAGTGCTCAGGAAAAGTGCCCAGACCTTGAGTTCAAACCCAGTCAATGCCAACTACGACAACCTATCCCAGCAACAGACATTGAGACCACCCAGGACAATTTTAGTCCTGAAAATGGAAAACTATGGAGAGGAGTAAGAAGAGATTACTTCCTAAATGGAGTTACTTTATGCTTGCTCTTTCAAAATTAATCAGAGCTGGGAGATGAAGAGAAATAGTTGCTCACCCACCTAATATCCATACATGTCTAACTTGTTAGTGGGTAGAAAGTTACAGTCTTGCTTTGTTCGCTGCTATTTGTATTTATAGTAGCCTCTGACAGGTACTGCCAAGCAGTCCATTATGTTCTCTGCTACCTGGCTGCCCAAACACACACACACACATACACACACACACACACACACACACACACACACACACACAAATGGGACTATCTACATCCGCCTTCTCCGTTTGAAATAGAAAACAGCTGGAAATTCAAGGAATGAATGGAACCAAATGAAAGAGAGGCCCTGTCTGGCAAAAGAAGTTTTGAGGTTTACTGGTGTTTTGGTTAGGTCTCACCCACCCAGGAACTATCTAAGGATTAGGATTTGCTAGAGAACTTTACCTATGTTCCACTAGCTCAGAAAGTAGAAAGCTATACAAACAGGAGAAACCATTGAGTCCGGAGCTCCCATTTCCTGTGTTAGAAGAAGCAATATTCTTTTTCTTTCTTCCTGGTTTATCCTGGTACACTAAAACAAATCCATGCCAGAACTTCCACTTTGTGAGATTCTTGAGTCCAAGTTAGAAAAAGACACATACTTACTTCATTCCTAACTTCCAGGCTAACTCACCAAAGTTGTTACCAGAAACTTCAGGGTAGCTAACTAATTAACAATTCAGGCAAGATGCAAACGTAAGTAAGTATGATAAAAAAAATGATTGGAAGAGAATGTGATAAAGAAAGAGAGCAGGCAGGAAGCATGTCTATGCCACTGGCAAGACAGCATTTCATCCTAAATCTGCCATCTTGAACAGTCTTCAGCTGTCTTCCTATGTCTTGTTCTGTCTTCCTCCTTACGAGTTTGGCCTCAGGTTAAATTGAGAATTGGATGGCTTTCTGATTTATGGGTCTCTTTTGTGTTTTGTGTGAGGTTGAAATGCCAAAGATTTACTGTCTTACTTTCTCATTCTTTTGTCCTTCTTACTTCCCCGTTTTTCTTTCTTTTGCAGCCTCCTGCCCCCATTTTGTCGTCAGGCAGGTTGGGTGTATCAACTTATCTTGGCTGCAAGTTGTGTGGGTCAAAATTCCCTATCAACCTCATATGCGTGTGAAGCCCTGAATTGCTTTTTATGAGTGGAACTGGATTTTTTTGCCTGTCCTGGGGCTTGAACTCAGGGCCTAGATGCTGTCCCTGAGCTTCTTTTTGCTCAAGGCTAGCATTCTACACATGAGCCACAGCACCACTTCTGGCTTTTTCTGTTTATGTGGTATGGATGAATGGAACCCAGGGTTTCATGCATGCTATGCAAGCACTCTACCACGAAGCCACCTTGCCAGCCTGTGCCTGGAATTTCTGTGTGGAGAGTTGGAAGCTGAGGATCCAACATGATGGTGACACCATCACCTTTTCAAGAGTAGGACACCTTATTTTCAGTTGAAAGCCATTTGTATATTTTTTTAATCTTTCTGTGACCAGTAGAAATTGACAGAAACAAAGCTGTGACATTTTGAGTGTAACTTGTAAAAAAATATGGCAGCTTCTAGTTTTGCTCTTGAATGCTAATGGTCAGAATGTAAAGGCTTTTGGTTAGAAGGCTAAATGAAGAGAGAAGAGATGTAGAGAGAAGAAGAAAGGTAGAGGGAGGGAAGAAGGAAGGGAGGGGAATGGAAGAGGAGGAGGAGGAAAAGGAAAGTAAGAAAAGGAGGAGAAGGAGGGGGAGAAGAGGAAAAAAGAGAAGTCATGCCACCATAGTCAAATTGGCCAGCAACACAGCAGACCCTAGAAGATGTGACCTCAGCAGATGCTAAACTGAGCAGCTAACGACAACTCAAAAGTCAGAACCATGAGAACTGATGTTTCCTGCTGTTGTTTTAACTCACTAAATTTTGCTTGGGCTTGTTACATGGTAGTGGAAAATGTAACTGTCCTTTCTAAATGTAAAACCATGTTAAGCCATGGGAGTGACAATAAAACCAAAAATTCTAACTGCCTTCCATGAGCCTAAAGTCCAAGTGAAGCATCACACACACACAAATACACACACACTTACACACACACACACACACACACACACACACACACACACACACAAGTGTTTTCCTTTTTGACAGTTCAAACTCAGGGCCTTGCACATGGTAGGCAGGCATTCAAGCACATGACAAGCCCTTTTGGGCAATGGTTATATTTGGGATCCTCCTACTTCATGATTCTTACTCTTCCTAACATGATGGATGTGCACTAATGTACCATGGTTCTTCCACTGAGATAGAGTCCCTGAACATTTCTATGTTGGCTGGCCTCTACCTTGTATGCTCCATTCTCAGGCTCCTGCATGTAAAACTATGTGATAAGTTCTGACAGGGGTGGCATAACTAAGAATGCTTCCTGCCTTCCATGAGCTTAAAATCCCAGGGGAGACATCACACACACACACACACACACACACACACACACACACACACACACACACACACACACACTCAAAAAGAGAGAGAGAGAGAGAGAAACAGAAACACATACATATACAAAATAACTTGAACATTAGAATTGGAGATCCAGACAGTTCTTTTCCTTTCTTTCTTTTTTTTGCAATTTTTTATTGTGATTATATAAATTTCACAAATTTCACAGTATTGTGGGATAGTGATACTTAGTTAAAGTCACAAACACATTTGGATATTTGTAACATACAGAATTTGCAGGCCAACCAGAATTATCTATATATTTGATGGCTTGGGCAGCCATGTACCAGATGATTTCAGACATGTAATATATCCCACCAGCCTGATGTTCACCACCCCTTTTAGATGTTAGGAAGTTATTAGAGTAGGAAGAATACAATAAAGGACAAGTTGGCTTCCTTACAGACTTATAGGAAGAAACTGCCAAATCTTTTAATAGCCAGGAAATTGAAGGACTAGTTTTGAAAGTTGAAGTTCTGAAATTTGCACCTATTTTGCTGATGTGTTTTTCATGAGCTGAGACCACATCTTCAGCTTCTGTATATTAAGAAACATTTTGGCTGTGTTTTATGTAATAAACCTACCCAGAACGTATTGTCTCTAATGATTAAGAGTTGCTAGGTGATGAGCAGGTGTGTAGATAGGAATTCAACATGATATCCCCCAGATAAATTCTCTAGACACTAACTACATTTGGAGTCTTCTTTACTCTCATGTCCCTGTCCTAGTTTTCTGCACTTTATCCTATTACACTAAAATAAATGGTTGCTGAACTACTTTGTTAGAGTCTCTCTCTCTCTCTCTCTCTCTCTCTCTCTCTCTCTCTCTCTCTCTCTCTCTCTCTCTCTCTCTCTCTCTCTCTCTCTCTCTCTCTCTCTCTCTCTCTCTCAGCTATTAATACAGATTTGGGGGGGGAGGTCCTGGATCTCAAATTCTTGTTAATTGCATCGACACTGGGAAGCTGAGGGATGTCTTTATCCCATTCCTACTTTACTACTTCCTGATGAAAAATGAAAGGAGCATGCTTGTTACAGAAACCAGGACTTGTGGTGATGTCAGTACATGGAACTTGATGAGGAACTCTTGTTACTACTATGAGGACCAACAGGGAGATGAGTTTCTAGAAGATTAGTATGTGATGTCTCTATCATATTTGCTCAATATATTAGAATGAGAAAATAAAGAATACAACACTTAGATGGGCAGCAACCTTGAAACCCAGGGAAGATTTTTCTCATATTCAGAGTTCACCAGGTGTAGTTTATGTTTCTTCAGGAAGTAGTGAATATATTACTTCTAGATGTGTTTTAGTAAAGCTTAGCACCTAGTTGGCTTTAATGCTATTGTCTTTTGTTTTGTTTTGTGCTGGTACTCAAGCTTGAGCTTAGAGCCCGCACACCATCCCTTAGCATTTTTGCTCCAGGCTGTCACTCTTAACACCTGAGCGACAGCTTGATTTCTGGCTTTTTCATGGTTAATTGAAGATAAGAGTCTCACTGACTTCTCTGCCCGGCTAGTTTTGAGCCTTGGTCCTCAGATCTCAGCCTCTGAGTGTGTGGCATTACAGATGTGAGCCACTGGCCCTCAGCTGTAATGCTGTGTAATGGATTCAAGTCCATGGCCAAATAAACCCTGAAGTATCTAGCTATTAACGATTCTGTGAATTTTCTAAAAAGGTGTCATTGAATAAAGTGAGTTTTTCAAAAGCATTAGTCTCAGGAATGAGTATAGCTCAATAGAGAAGAGGAAGAGGCTTCATTACTTACGTCTGTTTGAGTCCTAATGTTTAGCCTATTCTGTCACTCGTATCCTGCAGGAAACCTTTATAACTAGCACATTACTTTAACTTGCAATTTTCCCATTATTTTTTTTTTACTTCTTCCAATTATTATTCTTTCATGAAATTAGGTGTCTAATAAATCCAGATATTTCTATTCAACCATGTATGATATTATGAAGTATGTACTTAGATATTATAATCATTTCCTTAAGCCTTTGAAGACTCTGGAGTGATGAGTGTCTTGATTTTTTGTTTGTTTTTGTTTTTGTTTTTGTCAGTTGTGGGGCTTGAACTCATGGCTGGGGTGTTGTCCCTGAGCTTTTTCACTCAAGGCTAGCTGGCACTCTAGCACTTTGAGCCACAATGCCACTTTCAGTTTTCTTCTGGTTTATTGCAGATAAAAGTGTCACAAACTTTCCTGCCCAGGCTGATCCTCAGATCTCAGCCCCCTGAGTGGCTAGGATAACAGGAACTGTGAGCCACTGATCCCCAGCTCATAAGTGTTTTTTATGCTAATGAATGACTTCTGGGAGGGGTTCAAGTCTTCTAAAGGCTCCCTCTTCCAAATTTAGAAGTCCCAAATTATGTTCGATATGCCAAGTAAAGAGAAATGAAGAAGACCAGAGAAAAGATACTTATTATATAGCAGCCATGAGAAGAAAGCACTTAAGTGTATCATCAGGCATCTTTAGGAGGAAAAGAGGTTGGCTTCAGGTTAAAAAGAGAACTAGTGGCAGGGGTATGCAGAATTAACCCAAGACTTGAGTCACCAGCAAGGTCTCTGGAGAAGTTCTGGAGAATTGTTATCTCATTCTCATTGGGGAATCTTGCTTTTGGGTGTCTTGTGGAGTAGTTTGCCTTCCACACGACACTTAACAGTGAATGTTCTATTTCCTAGATTGCAAGGTGGGCATGGTAAAGTGACTGCAGCAGGGAATAACTCCGATCATAGTGCACAGATACAAAGTTGAGGGAGTTTAGTTAATTCAGATGTTCCAGCAAAGGCATCTTTCAAGTTGCCTATTTCACTTTCAGCTTCATACTTTGAACTCTGGAGGTGGGAGGAGTTGAACATAGAGTCAATTACTAATAGCCTATGACTTAGTGAACCCTGCCTCTTTAATTTACAGAGTGTTTGCTAGGGAGATTCTAGATGGCTGTGTGGATGTTCCTGGATGGGAGCATACTGAAAAATGATATGGAAGCTCCCGACCCTTCTACTATAGCTTGCCTCATGCACTCCATATTAAATTTGGCTGTTCATTTGTCATATCCTTTCTTATAAATATGTAATCATAAGTGAGGTGTATACTCAAGTACTGTGGGTTGCTCTAGCAAAGCAGCCAAACTTGATAAATCAATGAAACCACAATTTATAGTTGTTTGGCTGAAATTAGTTATCATAACCTGAGGATTGCAAATAGCGTTTTGTGTGTGTGTGTGTGTGTGTGTGTGTGTGTGTGTGTGTGTGTGTGTGTGTGTATTGGTGCATATATGTACATGTATATGTATATATATGTATATATATCATATATATAGTTTCTTTTGGGGGGTTGACTAAATCCTCAACCTGGAGATCTGACACTATCTCTAGATCAATATGATCAGCAGTGAAGCCAATGAAAGGACAGCTAGTGGAATTCAGCAGCTGAATTACTTGATTGGTGTCTAGTGACCAAAAATAAATGAACCCACCAGGCATGTAGGGAGGCTATGAATAAAGAGTAGAGAATAGGAACAACAGCATTTTGAGGTTTCTTCTTTTTTTTATTTTGTTTTCATCAGTCATTGGGGCTTGAACTATGGGCATGGGCACTGTCACTGAGTTCTTCAGCTTAAGGCTAGTGCCCTATCACTTAAGCCACAGCGCCACTTCTGGTTTTCTGGTGGTTAATTGGAGATAAGAGCCTGACAACTGCCCTGCCTTATAGGATTGAGGCGGTGCATGAGCTTTTTTTCTTAAGCCTTAAAATGTGAGACTCTATTTAGATTTTTTAAAAAATTTTGGTCCCCAAGACTTGTTTTCAGTTATTTTTCCTTGGAAACATTGGCTATTCTAGCCAATGATTACAGTTTTCTAAAGTAGTTTATTTTCACCTTTGTTCTTTCTCAGTTGATGTGTGTGTGTGAGTGTGTGTGTGTGTGTGTGTGTGTGTGTGTGTGTGTGTGTGTGTGTGTGTGTGTGTATTGGGGCTCAAAATCATGGACTTCTACTATTGTTTGGCTTTTATTCTTTAGCTTAGATTTTTTTCACTCAAGGCTGGTGCCACATCACTTGAGCTGAATCTCCACTTCTGGTCTTCTGGTGGTTAATTAAACATAAGAGTCTCAGATTTATCTGCCCGGTGAAGCTTTGAACTTCATCCCTCTGATCCTGAGTATCTGGGATTATAGGCATGAGCTACCAGAGATCATCTTCATTTGCTTTTATTAGCTGATTTCTCTAGTTACTATACAAACAAAACAACTGGCCCCACCTTCTTTTTAGTTTCTGTCTATTCTTTTGTTCTCCTAGTATTATTGCATTGCTTTATTTTTCTCACTTCTTTCTGATGTTCTCTGAATGATTTCTATTTTGCCATAAGTAGATTCAATATCTCAGAGTTACTTTTCTTGTCATTTCAGTTTTCTTATGCAATCAGGAATGTATTATTTAATTAAGGAATTTATGGGAGAAACGTAAGTTAAACAGATGCTAAAAGCAAAAAGAATAATGAAAAACTCTCACTAAAATGATGTGTAGAGCATCTTGCCAAAGCGTGTTGATGGAGTATGATTTGGTTAGCACTCAGGTGAAGGTCCTTCCCTGAGCCATGAATCTCCACTTTCGTGCTTTCAGTCACATTCATAGTTTGTCATTGATACATTAGAATATGGAAAATAGAAAACTCATGCCTTATATATATATTTTAAATTTAATTTTATTTTATTTGTGAACATACTGTACTGAGGAGTTACAATTACATGGGCAGGATAATGCGTACATTTCTTACCAAGCATTGCAGCCTCCTCCTTTGTTTACCCTTCACATCCCTTCCCAGCATCCCCCCTCCCCCCCAAATCCCAATCCTAATCCTTCTCCTTCCACCCCTTCCCCCCCCCCCCCGCACCGACTTTGTAAAGTTCGTTTTGGACATGACAACTTGTACTTCTCATTGTTGCAACAGGTCCACCTGTATCCTTAAACAACTGGTTTTCCCCCATCTCCTCCACAAGTTATACTGACATCAAATATAGTGAAAGCAGGGGTTATACTGTGGGGGATGGACATACAAAACAACAAAGAGATAATCTTATAAATGCGTTAGAAACACATGCATAAAATAAAAACAATATTAAAATACATATCTAAAGGTTCATTTTCCTGACATCACATTATCTGACCTTTTCCACTTGACTCATACATCTAATAGATATTACAAATAAGGGAAACCATGGGACCTATGTTTCTTTGGGCCTGGCTTGCTTCACTTAGTATAATTTTTTCCATTTCCTAACAAATGGGGCAATGTCATTCTCTCTGATGGAGGCATAGAATTCCATTTTGTATATATACCACATTTTCTTGATCCATTCATCTACTGAGGGGCATCTGGGTTGGTTCCATATCTTAACTATGGTAAATAATGCTGCAATAAACATAGTTGTGCTGGTAGCTTTAGTGTGGTCTTGTTTGTAAACATTTGGGTAAATCCCAAACGTGGGATTGCTGGGTCATAGGGGAGTTCTATGTGAAGTCTTTTGAGGAACCTCCATACTGCTTTCCAAAGTGGTTGAACAAGTTTACATTCCCACCAACAATGAAGTAAGGTTCCTTTCTGTCCACATCCCCTCCAGCATCTGTTGTTGTTAGAGTTCTTGATTTTTGCCATTCTAACTGGAGTGAGGTGATATCTCAATGTTGTTTTGATTTGCATTTCTTTTATGGCTAGGGATGTTGAACATTTCTTCATGTGTCTATTGACCATCCTTCTTTCTTCTTCAGAGAAGTTTCTCTTTAAGTCTTTCGCCCACTTATTTATTTGGAAGTTGTTTCTTTGAGGATTTGTTGTTGCGGAGTTTAATTTTTTGAGTTCCAAGTATATTTTAGATATGAGACCATGTCTGTTGTATGGCTAGTAAAGATCTTCTCCCAATCCGTGGGCTTTCTATTGATCTTGCTAGCTATGTCCTTTGCCCTGCAGAAGCTCTGCAACTTTATGCAATCCCATTTGTCCAACCTTTCTTTGATTTGTTGTGTTTCCGGGTCTCTATTCAGAAAATTTCAGCCTGAGCCAAGGAGACCTGGGGTTTCTCCTATTCCACAAATCTATAGAATATTTACTTTTGGCAAGATTTTTCGGTTTCAGTTTCTTTAAATGTTATCATCTTACAATAGGCACGTGACAATTCAGAGAAGTGGGGCAAAGCAGGTGTTATTATTTGAATTTATGAGATTCATTCACTGATATTTAAAGAGATGAATGGATCTTATTAAGATCAAAAGATAACATGCTACAATCAGGTCTCAAATTCAGGTTTCCTAGTCTAGAGTTCTGTAACGTTTAAATATCCATTGTTCTTGAGTTAAGGGAGACCTTGTAGGGGGATTTTTGAAATATTTTTTTATTATCTTTAAGTAGTGTACGAAGGACTTGTCAGTTCACAAAACTTGATCACAGTCAGCTCTTTAAACTGGAAAACTCCTTGGCACAAACTATATATGCCAATATGTTAATTTTTTAAAATGTTAGCTGTTCTTGAAAGTTAATTCTTTTTTTTGGGGGGAAGGTCCTGTCGTGTGGCCTGAACTCTGGACCTGGGCACTGTCCCTCATCTCTTCAGCTCAAGGCTAGCACTCTACCACTTGAGCCACAGTACCACTTCCGGCTTTTTCTTTTTGCTTATGTGGTGCTGAGGAATTGACACCAGGGCCTCATGCATGCAAGGCAAGTGCTCTACCACTGAGCCACCTTTCCAGCCCCGAAAGTGAATTGTTTTCTGAACTATATATTCAGATTTATTCTAATGACTTCTAAAAAGAGTACTGTAGTTTTATTCACCTCCAAAGAAGAAGGTAATACATGACAAGAAGCCAATGTGCTGAGTATACAAACCTTGAAGACATTAGCCATCAGAACATAAGAAGGGAGACCATTTTTATGTGTCATGTTTTAAACCCTGTTTTAGAACTTGCTTCTCCCTCCAACATGTTTTAATAAAAACCATCATTAGTTGCCATTTCTTTATATCTCAAGTGAAAAAAATATCTGAAGACCACTATGTCTGGAGATACTTTATTTGCCTCAAAGCATGGCTAATACTTTCTTTTCTCATAATACCATCATTTGAATTCAGGGCCTGGTACTGACAAGACAGTGTCCTTACTGCTGGAGCATACCATTTTTCAATGGTTACCTCAAGTCTAGACTCTCATTTTCCACCCAGGTATGTGTTTGAGCTGAGATTTTACTTTAGGATTCCTATTGTTGCTGGAATTACAAGTATTTTCCACTACAGCCCACTTCCTTAGAAAACTGTTCTGTCAGGCTGGCCTAGAACTGCAATCCTCCCTATTACAGTCTCCTAAAAGATATGGCCACCAAGCCTGACTTTCACACAGATTCATCTTTTTTTGTTGTTGTTGTTAGTCATGGGGCTTGAACTCTGGGCTTGGGTGCTGTCCCTGAGGTCTTCAACTCAAGGCAAGCGCTCTACCACTTGAGCCACAGGAGCACTTCCAGTTTTCCAGTCGTTTATTGGAGATAAGTGTCTCACAGACATTCCTGGCCAGGCAGACTTTGAACTGTGATCCTCAGATCTCAGCCTCCTGAGTAGCTAGGATTACAGGTGTGAGCCACCGGCGCCCAACCATGATTCATCATTTTTTTGTGTCAGAATTGGGGCTTGAACTCAGGGCCAAGGCACTCTCCCTTAGCTTGACCACTCAAGAATAGTACTCTGCCATTTGAGCCTCAGCTCCACTTGTGGGTTTTTGGTGATTATTTGGAGATATAGAGTTTTATGGACTTTCCTGCCTGGCTGGATTTGAACCTAAATCCTCAGATCTCAGCGTCCCTGATTAGCTAGGATTATGGGCATGAGCCACTGGCACCCAACTCTACAAGTACATTTTTATTTTTTTAATTAAATTTATTTATTTTATTTACATGGTGATGTACAGAGGAGTTAGTTACATAAGTAAAGTAATGAGTACATTTCTTTCAAACAGTGTTATTCTCTCTCTTGTTTTCTCCTGCTTTCCCTCCTCCCAAGTTGTAAAGTTCATTTCCAACATAGCATCTAATGTTGCATTGGTTTACCCTTGTCCCACTGTTTCTATGGTTCCCTTCCCTTCACAAAATCAGGTAAACTTATATACAAGACAAAGGGTAATGAAATCAAAGACAGTGACCATATGGAATAAACCAAAGGGGGGGAAAATGAATGAAAAAAGAAATAACTGCAAACCGTACACTAAAATGACAAACAAAACAAAACCCTCATTTCCATATCTTGGAGTTCATTTTGATTAGCATCATTTTTTATAGTCATATGTACATAGCTATTGAGCTATTGCGACCCTCTGCTAGGATTATCCTAGATACACACTAACTATTAAAAATGAGAGAAACCATGGAGCCTATGTTCTTTGGGTCTGACTTAGTTCACTTCATATGATTGCTTCCATGTCTTTCCATTTGGAAATGGAAATGGAGCGATGCCATTTTTTATGATGGAAGCATAGAATTCCATTGTGTATATATACTACATTTTCTTGATCCATGAATCTACTGAGGGGCATCTTGGTTGATTCAGTATCTGAGCAATGGTAAATAATGATGTAGTAAACATAGGTGCTGTTTATGGTCTTTTGGGTAAATGTCCAGGAGTGGGATTGCTGGATCATAGGGGAGCTCCATGTTTAGTATTTTAAGAAACCTCCATACTGCTTTCCAGAGTGGTTGAACAAGTTTACATTCCCACCAACAGTGTAGTAGTGTTCTCTTTTGGCCACACCCTCTCCAGGATCTGTTCAAATTAGTTTTCTTGATAATGGTCCATGCTAACTGGGGTGAGGTAGAATCTCAATGTAGTTTTGATTTGCATTTCTTTCATGGCCAGAGATGTTGAACATTTTTTCATGTGTCTATTGCCCATTTTTATTTCCCCTTCAGAGAAGTTCTTCTTAATTCTTTAGTCCACTTATTAATGGGGTGGTTGTTTTTTGAGGATTTGTTTTGGGGGTATGTTTGGATCTCTGAGTATATTTTAGATATGAGGTCCTTTTCTGTTGTATAGCTAGTGAAGATTTTTTTTTTAATCCCTGGATTCCAGTGTTTGATTGTGGAATTATGGTTACCTGCAATAGGCATTCCTATAGTACAATACTTACCAGGGGTTTTTCAGTCCTTTCCAGGGCAGTTTCAGTGTTTGCTAAATAGATTGGAGGAAGGATACATTTTAACCACATAGGGTATTTAGAAATAGAAAAGGAGAAGCTCCCTCTGGGATGTGGGGATTACAGATGTGCAACACCAAAGCCTGCTAAATTACTTTATAGATAACTCTTATCTGGCATATGGAAATAGATTTGCCCTCTAGGTTAACAATATATATCTGGCTTTCCTAAGCAAAGTTATGAACATTCAAGTACTAAATATTCTATCCACAGACTTCAAGAATTCTACTTATTATTTTTGTAACATCATGTAAACATTTTGAGAAACTAAATGTTACTTTATACCAATAGTCCTCTCAAGTGAGCCTGAGATTTAAATTCTAGGCTGGGGTGAATCCCTCTTGTAGGCCACAAGACCCTGCTGCTTCTGAGACTAGCATCATCTTTCACTGATGCCTGGGCTTTGCCTCCACCACTAGCTGGGGTCTACTCTGTGCATGAAGAACAATCTCCTTTGCCCTGGTGAGCCTTCACCAGACAGTCCCCGACGAGCTGCATGCACTGGCTCTGAAGGATGGCGACACTGCTGCAGGCCTGAGGACCCAGTTTTTCCCCATCCATGTCCTCTGTGCTGGTCACATGGGCACTATAGAGAGCCAAGGCAGCACAGAGCAGCCAGGAGTAGTTGTGGATATATGGCTGGATGAGCCTCTGGTGGCCACTGATCTGGATGGTCACCATGGGATAGGCTGTGATGCTATGGGTAGGAAAATGGCTGCAAAGGCAAGACATTATTATGATTTGTCACTCCAAACAGGAACCCAGGCTTGGCTGCCACTGAACATTAATACCTCTAAGTTGTTGTTATTGAAAATTTAAGGGGAGATATGGATTTGCACCTTGGAAACAAAGAACCAACACTGGCATACCATTTCTGGATTTCATAACCCCATAGAAAACTGCCTGTGGAAATCAGGCTAAGTAAAAACTCCTTATTGTGAATTTTGCAAGATGTGCAAATAGTGTTTTGGTAATATGAGATAATGCTCATAACTTAGAGGTAAATATAAAGTACACAGCACAAAATGATTTAAGATATTAAATTTGTTTAAAATCTTTTAACAAGCTAGGTGTAGCAGCATAAGCCTGTAATCCCAGCACTTGGGAGACTAGGGTGAAAGGAATTATGTTCTTGGAAGGCTCAAGCGGGAGGATTTTGAGTTCAAGGTTGAACTGGGCAACATAATGAGACCTTCTCTTAAAAAAGCAAAGCAAAGGGCTGGGAATGTGGCTCAGTGGTAGAGCACTTGCCTTGCATGCCTGAGGCCCTAGGTTCGATTCCTCAGCACCACATAAGCAAAAAGAAAAAAGCTGGAAGTGGTGCTGTGGTTCAAGTGATAGAGTGCGAGCCTTAAGCTGAAGAGCTGAGGGACAGTGCTCAGGCCCAGAGTTCAGGCCCCACAACCGTACCCCCCCCCAAAAAAAAGCAAAGCAAAACAAAAAAAACTTTATGGAGGAAAAAGACTCAAATAAACTTAAGAACATATAACAAAATCTTCCTAATTGCTGAATCTGGGTATTGGGACAGTGAACTGGTCTCTCTAGTTTTGGCTAGGTTTAAATTTTTTTAAAAACAAAAACTTACTTTAATAAAGGAAGGGCTTAGTGTATAACTAAGTGGTAGAATACATGTGTAGCATGTGAGGCCCTGGGTATGAGTCTTATCATTGGGGGAAAAAAAGAAACCACAGAGCTATATTTTTTAATTATTATTATTTTTTGCAGTATTTGGTATTTGAACCCAGAGCTTCATGCTTGCTGGGCTTTTCCATTTGAGCCATATCCCCAGATCTCTTTTCTTTAGTTTTTCTCACATCTTTTGCTGATGTGATCTTCCTACCTAAAAACCTCTTACATAACTGTGATCACAAATGTGTACCATGATACCAACCTTATTGTTGGAGATGCAATCTCATTAGCTTTTTGCCCGAGTTAGCCTCAAATCATGATCCTCTTTTCCTCTGTCTCCTGATAGACTTTGTGTGACCATGCGTGGCCTAATACTAAAGTTCGTATTATTTGTTGATTCTTGGCTCTTGAGAGCAGGGACTTTCTTTTTGGTTCACTGTTCTTTCTTCTAGCTCCTTGTCCCAAGCCTGGTATACAGAAAATATAAGATGAATAGTTGTATGAATGAATGATTCAGGATTTGTATTCCAGGAGTCAATGTCCCTGGCTGTTCTCTAATTTGTGAGACTCTTGTCTGAGGCCTGCTTACCCAAATTACAGGCTTCTGGAAGAAGGATGGGGCAGCTTCGAACATATTTGCATGTTAAACACAATTTTTCACTAGCAACTGGTGCAGTGCGGGTATGTGGATTATAGGAGACCCCAGAAAAAGTGAACTGACAGTGGAGGTCAGAACTTGGCTTTTTAAAAAAAATCTAGTGCATGTGCGTGCATGTGTGTGTGTGTGTGTGTATGTGTGTGTGTGTGTGTGTGTGTGTGTGTGTGTGTGTGTGTGTATGTGTGTGTGTGTGTGTGTGTGTGTGTGTGTGTGCACATATGTGTGCTGGTCATGGGGTTTGAATTCAAGACCTGGGCTTTTTTCCTTTCTTTCGTTTTTCTTTTTGTCAGCCATGGGGCTTGAACTATGGGCCTGGGGCACTGTCTCAGTTCCTTTTGCTCAATGCTAGCCCTCTATCACTTGAGCCACAGCACCGCTTCTGGCTTTTTCTTGAAAAATTGAGGTAAGAGTCTCACGGACTTTCCTCCTGGGCTGGCTTTGAACCATGATCTTCAGATCTCATCCTCCTTGAGTAACTAGGATTGTAGATGTGAGCCACCAGCAGCCAGCACAGGCCTGGGCCTTTTTGCTCAAAGCTAGTACTCTACCACTTGAGCCATAGTTCTAGATTTTTTTTGGAATTAAGAGTCTCATGGACTTCCCTGCCAGGTCTGGCTTCCAACCATGATCCTCAGATCTTAGTCTCCAGAGTAGTTAGGATTACAGGCATGAGCCACTGGTGCCTGAACAGCAGGCTTCTTACTAAGCAAAGATATACATCAAGAAGATGTGAAGTGTGTGCAAGTCATCTGAGACATACCCATAGGAATATTTCCTTGCTGCATAGCATCCATATCAAAGATCAAAATCATCACACACATTGCAGTTCATTCTTCGGCCTATGATCAAACCCTGGCAGTGGTCACAGGTAAACTCCATGTTGAACATTTTATGGTCATCTCCATGGCCTTCAGGCTTCACTCCACCTAGACAGAAATGATCAGTGTGAAGTGGATGGAACAGAATGCTTGGAGAAGGGCCACAAAAATCAATCCAAACACTACAGCTGCTCCCATCTATTGTTCAGGAGGGCAGAGTCCACACATATCTTCTGGGGACCAGTTAGCTCTGTCCTGATAACTGAGTGCATAAATGACATTTTCATGAAATGATAACCCCTTAACAACTTAATAATAACAATACAATTATTAAAAAAATTATATTCTCAGCAAAGAGGTGCTGGACAATGTCATACTGCAAAAATCAGTTCCTAGCATGATTGCTGTTTGGCAAACAAAAGCCCCCGGGTAGATTTGTGAGATTTCTCCCATGACTCTCTTTTGACATGAGTTAAGCATCTGTTGGTGCCTCTGCTAGCAAGCACTGCAGAATGATCAGAAGACAATGTGACAAGGGAGTAAGAGGGAATTAAAGGCACGAGACAGGCTGCTCTTGCCTCTTCCTTACTCCATGGCATCTCCAACTTGATTTGGACTCTGCTATATACATCATATTTTATCGCCTCTATTCTCACTACCATGAACCTGGCCCTGACTCCAATGCCTTTGCGACTACTGAGACTGATTCCTAAGTGAGACTGACACAGACATGCTTTCCTCCTTGAGACCTTGTTAATGTCTCCCTCATTCTCTGCAGACTTCAAATGACTAAACCTAGCATCTTGGGATCTCACAACCTGAGCTCTGCTGGTCTTAATCCATCACTTAGTCGGACAGTCACTCAAGTGTGTCTACCTAAATTCCTTCTAGATGCTCACTTCTGTACTTGGCTTGTTCTACCCTCTGTAGCATTTAGTTCATATCACCTGACTGTGACTTTCTCCAAAAACCAGTACTTATCCCATCTCCTCCATGACAGAAATAGTATAGAAGTGCTGCTATACTACCAAGTTTTTCTAGAATAAGTCTGCACTACTTATTTATTACTCAACACATCACTCTTATACTAACAGTACATCAGGGCAGGGGCTGTATCTTTTACTATAAGATCAACAGACAAGAAGCCACAATGTTCAACATTGTCAGTGTACTTTGCTTCAGTGCATACAAGTCAAATGTACTAAAGAATTTTTTTTGTGTATATATACCACAGATTCTTTTTATTTATTGTGAAAATACTGTACAGAGGGGTGACAATTACATGGACAAGATAGTGAGTACATTTATTTTATTTTATTTTATTTTATATGTGAACATACTGTACAGAGGGGTTACAATTACATGGGCAGGATAATGCATACATTTCTTACCAAGCATTGCAGCCTCCTTCTTTGTTTACAATTAACATCCCTTCCCAGCCTTCCCCTCCCCCACCCAATCCCAATCCTTCTCCTTCTCCCCTATCCCCCCCACCACACCGACGTTGTAAAGCTCGTTTTGGACATGACAACTTGTACTTCTCATTGTTGCAACAGGTCCACCTGTATCCTTAAACAACTGGTTTTTCCCCATCTCCTCCACAAGTTATACTGACATCAAATATAGTGAAAGCAGGGTTTATACTGTGGGGGAGGGACATACAATGCAACAAAGAGATAATCTTATAAATGCATTGGAAACACATGCATGATAGAAAAAAACATTAAAATACATATCTAAAGGTTCATTTTCCTGACATCACATTATCTGACCTTTTCCGCTTGACTCATACATATACTAGATATTGCAAATAAAGGAAACCATGGGACCTATGTTTCTTTGGGCCTGGCTTACTTCACTTAATATAATTTTTTCCAAGTTTTTCCAATTCCTAACAAATGGGGCAATGTCATTCTTTCTGATGGATGCATAAAATACCATTGTGTATATATACCACATTTTCTTGATCCATTCATCTACTGAGGGGCATCTGGATTGGTTCCATATCTTAGCTATGGTAAATAATGCTGCAATAAACATAGTTGTGCTGGTAGCTTTAGTGTGGTCTTGTTTGTAAACATTTGGGAAAATGACCAAAAGTGGGATTGCTGGGTCGTAGGGGAGCTCTATGTGAAGTCTTTTGAGGAACCTCCATACTGCTTTCCAAAGTGGTTGAACAAGTTTACATTCTCACCAACAATGAAGTAAGGTTCCTTTCTGTCCACATCCCCTCCAGCATCTGTTGTTGTTAGAGTTCTTGATTTTTGCCATTCTAACTGGAGAGAGGAGATATCTCAAAGTTGTTTTGATTTGCATTTCTTTTATGGCTAGGGATGTTGAACATTTCTTCATGTGTCTATTGGCCATGCTTCTTTCTTCTTCAGAGAAGTTTCTCTTTCAGTCTTTCGCCCACATATTTATTGGGCAGTTTTTCCTTTGAGGATTTGTTGTTGGAGGGTTTAATTTTTTGAGTTCCAAGTATATATTAGATATGAGACCCTTGTCCATTGTATGGCCCTGCAGAAGCTCTGCCACTTTATGCAATCCCATTTGTCCAACATTTCTTTGATTTGTTGTGTTTCCAGGTCTCTATTCAGAAAATTTCGGCCTGAACCAAGGAGACATGGGGTTTCTCCTATTCCATCCTGTAATGTTTTCAGAGTGTCTGCTTTGAGTTCAAGGTCTTTGATCCATTTGCAGTTGATTCTGGTGCAGGGTGATATATAAGGATCTAGCTTTAGTTTTCTACATGTAGTTAACCAATTTTGCCAGCACCATTTACTGAAGAGGCTGTCTTTCTTCCATTCTATTGTTTTAGCTCCTTTATGGAAGATTAGATGGCTATAGGTCTGTAGGTTCATTTCTGGGTTTTCAATTCTATTCCATTGGTCCTGAAGTCTGTTCTTATGCCAATACCCAGCTGTTTTGATTACTATGGCTTTATAGTAGAGTATGAAATTTGGTACTGATATTCCTCCAGCAGTGTTCTTTCCGTTGAGTAGCATTTTTGCTATTTGGGGTCTTTATTGTTCCATATGAATTTTTGGATTGCCTCTTCTATTTCCTTGAAGAATGAGGTTGGAATTTTGATAGGTATTGCTTTGAATTTGAAGATAGCCTTGGGAAGTATTGCCATTTTCACGATGTTATTCTTTCCAATCCAGGAGAATGGGAAGTTTTGCCATTTTTTAAGTTCTGTGTTGATTTACTTTTCCAAGGTTTTAAAGTTTTCATCATAGAAGTCCTTCACTTCTTTGGTTAAGTTAATTCCTAGGTATTTTATTTTTTGTGGGGCTATTACAAATGGATTTGATTTCCTAATTTCAGCCACACTTTTCTCATTGTTGGCATACAGAAAAGCCATTGATTATGGGGGGTTAATTTTATAACCTGCTACTATGCCAAAGTTTTGAATCAACTTGAGTAATTTGGGAGTGGAGTCTATGGGATTCTTTAAATACAAGATCATGTCATCTGCAAAGAGGGAGAGTTTTATTTCTTCTTTCCTTCTTTGGATCACATTTATGTCTGCATCTTGTCTTATTGCTGTGGCTAGGCATTCTAATACTAGATTGCAGAGAAGTGGAGAGATTGACATCCTTGTCTTGTTCCTGAGTTAAGAGGAAATGGCTGTAGTTTTTCACCATTGAGTATAATGCTGGCTGTAGGTTTGTCATATACAGCCTTTATTGTATTGAGGAATGTTCCATGGATTCCTAATTTTTCCAAAACCTTCATCATAAAGGGGTGTTGGATCTTGTCGAATGCTTTTTCTGCATCTATTGAGATAACCATGTGGTTCTTATCCTTGCTCCTGTTTATGTGATGAATAGTATTAATTGATTTGCATATATTGAACCAGCTTTGCATCCTTGAAATGAATCCTGTTTGATCGTGCTGTATGATTTATGGATGAATTGTTGAAGTCGATTGGCCAAAATTTTGTTGAGAAGTTTTGCATCAAAGTTCATCAAAGAAATTGGTCTATAGTTCTCTTTCTTTGATGAGTCCCTGCCTGGTTTTGGGATGAGGGTTATGATGGCTTCATAGAATGTGTTCGGTAGTGAGCTTTCTCTTTCAATTTCATTGAAGAGCTGGAGGAGTATTGGTGTGAGCAGGCCTTGTAAAATTCCGCTGTAAAACCATCTGGTCCTGGACTTTTCTTAGCTGGGAGGTCTCTTATTGATGTTTCTATTTCAATGCTTGATATCGGCCTGTTAAGATAGTTTAACTCATCTTGATTTAGTTTTGTCATATCAATATTTGCTAGGAAAAGCTCCATTTCTTTCAAGTTCTCAAACTTATTAGCATAAAGTTTTGAGAAGTATTCCCTTATAATGTTCTGAATCTTGGTTGTTTCCGTGGTGATGTTTTCATTCTCCTCTCTTAGTTTATTAATTTGTGTGTGTTCTCTTCTTTTTCTTATAAGACTTGCAAAGGGTCTGTCCATTTTGTTAAGTTTTTCGAAGAACCAACTCTTTGTTTTATTGATTCTTTCTATAGCTTTTTTGGATTCTAATTCATTTAATTCTGATTTAATTTTAATCATTTCTTTCCGTCTACTGGATTGGGGTTTATCTTGCTGCTCTTTTTCAAGGAGGTTAAGATGTGTCATTAAATTGTTAGATTCAGATCTCTCCAATTTGTTGATGTAGGAGCTCAGAGCTTTAAACTTGCCTCTGAGTACTGCCTTTGCTGTGTCCCAGAGGAGCTGGTAATTTGTGTGTTCATTTTTGTTGAATAGCAAGAACATTTAAATTTCCTTTCTAATCTCTTCCATGACCCACTCATGATTCAGCAGTATGTTGTTCAGCCTCTATGTGATACCGGACTTTCTTTGGTGGCTTTTGCTGTTGAGTTCTAATTTTATTCCCTTGTGGTCAGAGAGAATGCAAGGTATAACTTCAATGTTTCTGAATTTAGACAAGTTTGCTTTGTTGCCTAAAATGTGTTCTATTTTAGAAAACGTTCCATGTGCTGCTGAAGAAAACGTGTATTCTGATGCTGCTGGGTGAAATGTGCAGTAAATGTCTGTTAAGTCTAGTTGATCTATGCAGCTGTTTAGATCTGCGGTTTCTCTGTTGAGTTTTTGCTGAGTTGATCTATCTAGTGGGGAGAGTGGTGTGTTAAAAACCCCAACATTTAATGTCTTTGGATCTATATGGGATTTGAGGGAAAGTAGTGTTTCTTTGATAAATTTGGGTGCTCCCTTGTTTGGCGAATAGATATTTAGAATTGTAATATCCTCCTGAAGGAGAGATCCTTTAATTAGTATGTAGCGACCTTCTTTATCTCTTCTCACGAATTTTAATTTGAAGTCTATTTTATCTGATATTAGGATTGCAACTCCCGCCTGTTTATGGGGGCCGTTTGCTTGGAAGATTTTGTTCCAGCCTTTAACATTGAAAATGTGTTTGTTTTTACGGGCAAGATGTGACTCCTGCAGGCAGCAGATAGAAGGGTCTTGTTTTTTAATCCAAGTAGACAGTCTATGTCGCTTAATTGGAGAGTTCAGTCCGATAACGTTAAAAGATAGGACTGAGAGGTATTTGGGAGTTCCTGCCATGTTATCCACCTTCTTGGGGGCTGCGAAAACTGGGTTCTTCCTATGGTTCTTGGATTCTCAGTTTGGGTGCAGTTTCTTGGCCTTTATTGTGGTCTTGTTGGTTTTCTATGTGTAGGACATCTTTAAGAATCTTTTGTATGGCTGGTTTGGTGGAGATGTATTGTTTCAATTTTTCTTTGCTATGGAAGGTTTTTATTTGGCCTTCAGTTATGAAGGAGAGTTTAGCTGGGTACAGTATTCTTGGTTGATAGTTGTTTGTTATTAGGGCATGGCATACATCATTCCAGGCTCTTCTTGCTTTGATTGTCTCTGCTGAGAAATCTGAGGTGATTCTAATTGATTTCCCTTTATAAGTGGTTAACCGTTTCTCCTTGACAGCTTTAAGGATCTTTTCCTTGGTTTGAGTTGATCCTGTGTGGATTATAATGTGACGGTCAGATGTCCTATCCTGGTCTGGTCTATTTGGGGTTCTAAAAGCTTCTTGTATCTGAAAAGTGCTATCTTTTTGTATGTTTGGGATGTTCTCTGCTAAGATCCTGTTAAACAAATTTCGTAGACCATTAACTTCTATTTCTAGGTGCTCCTCTACACCCATTATCCTTAATTTAGGCCTTCTGATGGTGTCTTCCAGGTGTTGGATAGATCTATCATATTTCTTGGACTTGTCTTGGATGGTTGTATGTTCTTTCTCTATAATATCTAGGCTGTCTTCAATCCCTGAGATTCGATCTTCTGCATGGTCTAACCTGCTGTCAATACTCTCTACTTTGTTTTTTTTTTTTTAAATCTCTTTTCCTTCTAAATGGTCAGCTTTGATGGCTTCAAATTCTTTGTTGAAGCTCTGTTTTAGGTCTTGTATGAATTTCTTTACTTCCTTAATTTGGTGTTCAGTGTTTGTTCTCAAATCACTTAGTTGATTGGTTATGGTTTCTTTGGACTCCTATTCCTTCTGTTGGGTTCCATTCAGCATTCCCTTTGTGGTCTCCCTGACTTCCTTCAGCTCTTTGTTAATGGATTCCATGAATGCCTTTAGTGATCTTTGTGTGTTCTCTACCTGGTCTCTCAATTCCTGTATTACTCTTTGATTAGCTTCCTCGCGTTCGTGGGATTCCTGCAGTTCTCTTTGAGTGTTCTCAGCCTGCTCACGCTATTCATCCCTTTCTCTTTGAGTATTCTCAAGCTGCTCACACAAATCCTCTATCAGTTTTTGAGTAGCTTCCTCACACTTATGATATTCCTGTATAAACTTTTGGGATGCCTCCTCTCTCTCCCTATCATGCTCATACAGAGTCCTTTGTAAGTTGTCAAACTTTTCATTTGTCATGTTTGCCAGCAGTGTTTGTAGAGCTATTTGGGAACTCTCCTCTGGATCATTTATTATCTGTTCTTTCCCCTGATTATCAAGATTGGGAATTAAGATACCAGGATTTGCCATTTTTCTTGTGTTTTTCCGGCTTACTCTGACCATTTGAGATGAAAATAGCACCAGTTTTGTGCTAGAACCCTATCTTAAGACAACCATAAACCAGAGTTTGCATTTGTACAGTCAATAGTCTACAGATACAATCTATTTCAACAGATACATCTATTCAACATCAAACAACTATATGTTAATGGGCTTTGAACCACAGAGAAGTATTTGGAAACCAGAAATTATTAGGGTTAGGGAGAGATGTGGGTAAAAAATAGGAATAGATTGGTGTGGGGAGGCACAGGGAGAGTTAACTATGTCCTAATCTCAATGTAGGAAATAGGTTGGGTAGGATGCATGTAGAGAGAGAGAGAAAAAGAAGAAAGGGAAAGGGAAATGAAAAGAGACCAAAAAAAATAGAAACGTAAAAATTAATATTATTATGGAGAAAAAAAAGACAAGCTATTTAGAGAGGAATGTGAATATATTGAGAGAAGGGGAGGGACATAGAGGAGTTGTGAAAAAATTAACAAAATGCTTAAAATATTATATAGGTATAAAGAGGTAGTACTGCTATTAAGGAATTTAAGTCTCAGAGGTTTTGAATTGAGTAATAAATTTGTGGATTAAGTGTGTACACAATGGGGGATAGGGTCTACTTGTTAAGTAAGGGTTTATCTGAGGATGTGCAGGACAAGAGTTAAGTCACGTAAAGCAGAACAAAAGAGAGGAAAAGGTGAAAAGAATAAAAAAAGGGAGCAATAAAGATCAGAAGGTCAGTAGAGCTAAACAAAAAACAAAAAGATAATTAAAAAAAGAAAGAAAAAGAGAAAGAAGACAAGAAAAGATAGGAAAACGCACATTCACGTATTCCTAAAATAAAAATTATAAGAGAAAAAAAAGTTTCTGGAAAACAATTTTATTCAAAAAAGGAAAAAATTAAAGATTAATAAAAGTTTTAGAAAAAAACAATTATAAATATATAAGGTAGCAAAAAAAGAAGAAGAAGAAGAAAAAAAAAAGTTCTTTGATTTTTTTTTTTATTTTTTTGGGAGGGGTGGGAAGAATCCTGTATCTCCTTTTTGTCTGTAACCAGCCTCTTGTTGGAGTCTCTGGTCAGCTTGAGGTCCTGTGGCTTTATTGTTTTCTTAAGTCAGTTTGTTCGAACAGGCAGAAAAATGCTCTGTTTTACCCAAGATTTTGAGATCCCCCTCCCTGGTTAGTTTTCTGAGAGGGTGATCTGCTTTGAGAATCACAAAAGAGGGGGATGCAGTGATGAGACTAGGTTCTGGGTAGAGTTGAGGCCTTTCAACAAACAGTTGCTTTTCCCTCGGGCTATTTTGTGAAAAACTCACAGCGCCCAGCCTGGAGCCATTCTCAGGGTTTCTGTATTTCAATTGATTGTGGAGGCTGCTAGAGGGAGGGGCAGCCTCTGGCTCTGGTTATCCAGAGCGGAAAGCCACTCTTATGGCTGGCGCCTGAGCTGGGTGACTTTTCCCTGGATGGAGCTGAGTCTGGCAGGTCACTTTGCCGTTAAGTTCTTGTGACCTGCTCAATGACTCATTTTATTCCAAGGGCTGAGTTGGAGCTAGCAGCTCCTCTGAGCTTTGTCGGTATCCAAGATGGAGATCACTGTTGCTGGGGGGGAAGGGGTGGCCTTCCCTCCTCTGCTCCCTGAGATGGAGTGAGGATGTCAGGCTTGTACTCACGCCGAGTCTTGGATCCTGGGTCGTCTCTGGTCTGCAAACTGCAGGATGAAGATGTCCGCCCCTTTTCAGTTCTTGCTGGTGTTGAGTAGAATCTGCTCCCCCACTGCGTCTGGCTCCTTCGTCCCGGACTCTCTGTGGCTCAGGTATGGGTGCCCTGCAGTTGCCGCCGCGACCCTGCTACCACCGTGGCGGCTGCTGGCAAGCGCTCAGATGTGTCTCCTTGCCTTGGCTTCCCCTCTCTTGCCTAACTCTCTGTCCTGTGATGGCACACTTGGTGTGATTCTCTGGCTTAGGACTGTTCACTGGAACTCTAAAACTGCTTTCTATGCAAGAGCTTGTTCAGATTCCAGCTTCTCCTCTGCCATCTTCCCCCTAAAAATTTTTTAAAGTTTACATATATTCATACATACATACATATATACACATACATATATGTGTGTATGTATATTTTTTATTTGAAGTCAATAAATTTTTATTTAATCATTTTTACATGTTGTAATTCCTTCACTGCCCATCAAACTGATGCTCAAGATTTCTCTTGAAATCTAAGGGAGCCCTTTTTGAAGCAAACAATTTTCAAGCCAGCCATTTCACTGCTCGGGAGGCCAAAATCTAGTGGCTATGTTCAAATGGCCAACCAAAAGCAGAAACTCTGATCAGCCCTGCCACAAATCTTTTATTGGGGCTTCTTTTAGCACTATTACAGAATTACTGATGACACACCTAAATTCTTTGAAATGTCATTTTGCAAGCAAATTTTGGGATCACTTTTTAAGTCCAACAGCTTGATTCAACTGCTGAATGCCTGCCTAGAGAAAGAAAAGCATTTGCTGAAAAGATCAGTTATCCTAAGTATTATCAATATGAATTGTCAAACTGCATATATTGTATCAATAGAAATACCAGGTTTACCATGGACAAAGCCAAGAAAACCAACGATGCCAGATATTGAGTTTCTATTGCACTGTCCATTGAACATATCAGCAGGAGGTATTGCTGAATGCAAATACCATACAGTGTAATGTAAGTGTGTGTGTGTGTGTGTGTATATATATATATATATATATATATATACATATATATATATATATATATATATATATATGTCGTGGGGTTTGAACTCTGGGCCTGGGCACTCTCCCTGAGCCTCTCTGTGCTCAAAGATAGCCTTCTACAACTTGAGCCACAGCACCACTTCCAGCTTTTTCTGTTTTTCTGAGGAATCGAACCCAGGGCTTCATGCATGAGAGGCAAGCACTCTATCCTTAAGCCACATTCCCAGCCCCAATGTGAAGTTTTTAAGTGGCAAGATCACATAAGATAATAACAATTATTACTATTGAGTATGGCATACTCATTTCTGTGAAGTTTACCTAGGAAGCAAGTTTTGCAAAGATCCATGTCACTGCATTAAAGACACCGGTAGCAGTGCTAGGGGAGCAATCTCATGACTTCCATCACAAGAGATGTCCATATTTAGCATGTCACAGTAGCGAGCAATGAACATGGGCATCTGTAAATTCTAGTCCAACCAGACTAGGAAGGGGGACCTGAGCTGATCCTGATCCATCCCTCCCAGCCACCCCTCACCCATTGAAGACTTTAGGAAGAACTATTTCTAGGTGGTGGAGCAAGGCAGAGGCACCATGGTCTTCTACAACCAGAACGTGGATAAAGAGGACAGACCACACACATGATCCCAGTGGCCCATGAGCTCAACCTTTGTTGTGGAAGTAGAGGAATCAGGATGGATTTCTCAGGGACTGTCCCCCAACAGAAATCCATGTTTCTCCTGCAAAAGTTCTGACTCTGTCACGTGCACATTGATTTGTATAACACACCAGATAGGGAGCTGTGTGTCATACACACACATGCACACACACACACACACTCAGCCATCATGGGTTTGTGTCACCTAGCTACCCACCCTGGAAATGATCATCCCACCTAAACTCAGCAGACGAAGCAAAGCCTATTCCCTGTCGGTGGATTGACTACATCTCCCTTTTGAGCTCTCCTAATGAGTGATCCAAGCGGTGAAGACAAATGCAAATTTTCCTGCAGATAAACAGTCATTGAACATTCTGAAATAGAATGGTCTCCAACATGACAACAGTCCTGGGGTTTGAACTCAGGACCCTGAGCGTGCTGTCCCAGAGCTTCTTTTTTGCTCAAGGCTGAGCATTCTACCACTTTAGCCACAGCACCACTCCTGGCTTCTGTGTGTGTGTGTGTGTGTATGTGTTATAATGAGGAATTGAACTCAGGGCTTCATGAATGCTAGGAAAGCACTGTACCACTGTACCACATTCTGTGCCCTAGGGTAATGTTTTGTTTTGTTGTTTTAAATTTTCATTGTAAATGCATTGAACAGGGGAGTTACAGTTAATAAGAGAAGTAATGAGAGCCAGTCACCTGTGGCTCATGCCTGTCATTCCAGCTACTCAGGAGGAGGCTGACATCTAGAGGATCATGGGCAAACTGGAAGTCCTGCCATATTTGTGGTTCAGTGTGGTACTGAGCACCAGCCTGGATCTGAAGAAGCTAGGGGACAGTGCCCAGGACCCAGAGTAAAAATGGTAGAATGCTAATCTTGAGCACAAAAAGCCCAGGGCCATAGTGTGTTTTGAACTCAGGGCCCTGGATTACTGTACCTGAGGTTCTTCAGCTCTAGCCTGGACACTACTACATTGAGCCTTAAATATAGCACAACTTCTGGTTTGTTGGTAGTTTCATGAGCGATCATAATCTCAAGGACTCTCCTTGCCCTAAGGCTGGTGATCCTATCAGATCTCAGCCTCCTCCTGAGTAACCATACTTGTCGAGGCTGCATTGAATTATGCATCTTCCTGATTTCCTTGTCATGTCCAAAACGAGCTTTACAACATCGGTGTGGGGGGGGAGTGGAGGGGAAGGAGAAGGATTGGGATTGGGGAGGAGGGGGGAGGCTGGGAAGGGACGTGAAGGGTAAACAAAAGGAGGAGGCTGCAATGCTTGGTAAGAAATGTACACATTATCCTGCCCATGTAATTGTAACCCCTCTGTACACTATGTTCACAAATAAAATTAAATTAAAAAAAAAAGAAAAAAAAAAGAAAAGGGACAGAGTCTGACTGAGGAGAAGCTCGCCCGAGAGGAACCTCTGGTTTCCAGCTTCCAACACATCCTGGAAACAGGCGAGTTTCCAGGATCCTCTTCCCTCCAGAATACCCCCAAATCCTGAAATTGAAATCCTTCCCCTAAGAGCCCTGGCCTTGGTCCAATCAAACCTCTTTCCATAATCCTGTATTTTTTTTTGTTTAATTTCTTCTCCCTTGTCCTGTTTTTCTTCTTTTTTTAAATTTCTCCCTACAGATTATTGTCCCCAGGAATAAGGACCCAGCCTGTTGGTGGAAGCCCTTTATTCTGGGTGTATAATGTTCCAGGTTGGAATTAAAAAATCGCTCTCGAAGGAGGCTGTGGTCATAATTCACGTGTCCAAAATGAGTGTTTTTTTTTGGGGGGGGTGGGTCACTTGGGGAAGAAGAAAGACAGAATGATGTGGGACAGGAAGCAGTGGGATTTCTTTCTTCTCTGCTCACTTCCTTCCTCACAGGTAGACTTCCCTTCACAGGCAGAAACTTGTCCAGGAATCTGCTTCCCACCCCCATACACCCCATTCCAGCAGAATAGTCCTCTGGGAAGTTGAACAATCCTTGCTTTCCAGAAGTTTTTTGTTTTTTGCTTTTTTTTTTTCCTCTCCTACGAGGTCATCTATCTTGACTTCCAGCTTTGCTACTTCCTCCTCCTCATCCTCCTCCTCCCCTTCTCCTGAAATTTGTGCTCCCACAATACTTAACCTAGTGATCCAGTAAACCACATCCTAAACATATCATTCTTACTTGGATGATTGACTCAATGTCCCCTGCCCAGCCCATTCCAATGGAATGATTGGGCAAACTGAATTCTAGAAAAGAACCTTAGAGTAGTTATTATTATTATTATTATTATTATTATTATTATTATTATTATTATTATTATTCAGAATAACTCCAGGCTCACGACTGCCATCCTAGCTACTCAGGAGGCTGAAATCTGGAGGATCGTGGTTCAAAGCCTGATTTCTCTCCTTACCCAACCATCAGAACCTAGGAATGCAGAGGATTGGGTTAGACTCAAACTACACCCTTTGGTCCATTCGTTGTTCAGTCCAAGGTGGGGATGGAGTAAGAATTATTTCTTATTAGCCCATGAAACAGGAGGAAATCACAGTGTGTGCTTTTCCTGGGTCCATCCCCAGACTCACAGGGATGCCCACCCCAAAAATATTAGCCGTAATTCAACATGGGTCCCCAAGAACTCAGGCTCACTCGACATCAGTGGTAGAGATTTTAACTCTGGTCATGCGAGTGGTGGCACAAGAAACCAATAAAGGCGCTGGAAGGGTTGGGAGAGAGAGCGGGGAAACTTCCACCAGGTCCAGGCACAAGAGGGTTTAGAACCAAACTTCTGCTGGGCCAGATGAAGGTGTGTACAGTGAGCACAGGGCAGAGAGAGAGGAAATAGTAGAGGTGAGCAAGGGGGTGTGTGGGTGGAGAGGACTCAGAACTGACCTCAGGGTCTTGGGGGTGGAGAACTTGTCATAGTCTGAGTGAAAGGTGATGGGGCAAAGGAGGAAGTGAGTTCAGAGGAAGAAGTGAGCTCAGTGGGTGAGGAAGTGACTTCAGAGGAAGAGACAGTGGCCTTAGAGGCAGAGGAAGTGAGCTCAGAGGAAGAAGTGAGTGAAGCCCCGGGGGGGCTGGTCAGTCTGAAGGAGGCATGATGGGGCAGAGGAGGAAGTTCCCCAGATGGTTAGGAAGTGAGTGCAGAGGAAGAGGAAGTGGCCTCTGAGGAAAAGGAAGAGGAAATGGCCTCAGAAGAAGAGGAAGTGGCCTCAGAGGGAGAAAGTGACTGTGGGACCTGTGGGGGACCCATCATTGTCTGCAGGAGGCATGATGAGGCAGAAGAGGAAGCTCTTCAAATGCTTAGGAAGTGACCTCAGAGGAAGAGGTAGTACATTCAGAGAAATAGGAAGTGAGCTCTGAGGAAAAGGAAGCACACTAAGAGGAAGAGGAAGTGAGCTCAGAAGAAGAGGAAGTGACCTCAGCAGAAGGGAAAATGATCTCAGAGGAATAAGAAATCACCTCTGATGCTTAGGAAGTCACCTCAGATGCTTAGGAAGTTACCTCAGAGCCTGAGATTCTTTGCCTACTCAATGATTGATGGTGACAGGTGTTTCTTTACTGGTTTGGGGCTGGTGATCTCTGGTAAGGCTACAGTGCTTCCTACTTAGCAATGGAGAACGTTGTGTCCCTCCTGGGGAAAATTCCTGTACATCCTCCCCAGCTGTGTGATTTCAGTCTGTGATCCCCCCTTCAGGGGTCAGTTTTCAAAGATTGTCCATAGGCTGCCCCAGGTGATTGAAGTCCAGACTCGAACTTCCTCCCTGGACACACATCATGATGAACTAATGTGCAGAATTGGAAGACAATGAGAGAGAGAGAGAGAGAGAGAGAGAGAGAGAGAGAGAGAGAGAGAGAGAGAGAGAGAGAGAGAGAGAGAGAGAGAGGGAGAGGGAGAGGGAGAGGGAGAGGGAGAGAGGGAGAGAGAGAGGGGGAGGGAGAGAGGGAATAATTTTCTGATGGAGGAAATGACACAGACAGACAGCCAATATTCACTTGGATTCCTTCAAGAAAAACTGTGATCCTCGTATGGACTAGAGTATTTGGGGTGACTTGGTTTGTTTTTTGTTGTTGTTGTTGTTTGTAAATGACATGTGTGGGATTAGAACTCAGGGCCTGGGGGTGCTGTCCATGAATTTTTTGTTTGGTTCCAGACTGGCCTTCAATCACCTGAGCCATACAGCTCCATCTTCCAGTTTGGGGTTATTAATGGTCGGGCATGGGGGGGGGTCAAGTCTCAATAGACATTTCCTGCTAGAGCTGAGTTTGTCCTTCAGCAGCTTCTATTCCCTTCAAGATGGGCAAAAGAGAAAGAGAAAATAGGAATGGTTGCTACTATTACATAAGAAAATGACTTTTTTAAGAAGTCGGCCTGTGTCTTGAAAGTTTGGTGTCTTTCTGTTCTCTATAGGCAGAAAGTTTTGCCCTTCCTTGTGAGGAATGTCAGAGGAATTGAACCTACACACCCAACTTAGTGAATATTTGGGGAAATTGAGACTGTAGCCTCATCAAAATGAGGCCTTAGGAATACCAGGAGCCTTCAACATGGGAAGACTTCCTCCATGTCCCACTACAAATAGCCCTCAACCCACAATGCAGGTGCTAGGCTTCGACTCTGTCAACGGAAGAGGACATTGGGAGGCCTCTTCTTTATTTCATAGGATACACACTGAGTTCTCACACTTATCTTCATTCCTCTAACTTAACTTCACTTGACCCCACCACACCTATTTCAAGTCCCCACTTCCATTTGTTTACTTGGTTGAATTTTTATTCTTTCTAAGGAATTACACTCTTTACTATAAGCCTTGAATCTACAGTACTTCCATAATACATGTGTGCGTTGACTTGCATGCCACCCAGCACATCAAATAATCCATGCACACTCTGTATTATATGGGGTATACTACACCAGAACACCAATGCATTCCCTGCATGGCTCGAAAAGTAAATCATTTTCTCAACACAAACAAGAAGATCTGTAATTGCACAGAGGACAATCTCAAATGCAAATGAGCATACTTCCAGAGATCATCTCTTCAGTCCTTTCTAAATCTGAGAAAGTCTGATCAGCAAAAGCATTGACATACATAATAAGGTCAATAAATAATGTAATATTTGCTTATGTGATACAGTAGTAATGTAACATTTGTAATAAAAGATGCTGAAATCTGGCTGTTTATTTGTATTTGGCTCACAAATACACTGACTGGTGTCAAGTTGAGGTTGACAGGTGAGTGTTACGTGACATCCTTCAGGAATCAATAGGAAACAAGGCCCAAGAGAGACAGTACTTGGTCATTTGTCCTAATGGCCACTTAACAAGGTTTACCTAAGGTCAGATAACAATTAGACTGATCCTAAGAAGATTTTTCTGGAAGGACTCCATTGGAGAAAGTTGGGATGAAATTCACACAGAGGAAAGCCAGGGAAAGAAATATTAAACTGAAATCCCTTCCATGTGAAATTCTAATCCTGTTGCTGGATAGACATCAAAAGTTGGACTATACACTGAAATTTTCCATGGTGTGGATTTCAAAGGTCGGAGAATGTACTGAAAATCTACATGTAGACATGAAATACATTCTGAATGAGAACAGTTTCTTAGTGAAGAGTGTGTTAGTTCTGCCTGCGATGAGAAAGAGTAATTAAGTAATACCACGACCACTACCTTTAGGACAGCATTTGCAAAAGACTTCATCCTAAACGAAGAGGTCACTGAGGATCTGAACTTATTCTGCGGAGCATAATTTGGGTCTATATTGTGTAGCTTATTTTCCATAAGTCCTACTTGAGCTAATGTTTGTACTCTATTGTAACCCAGAAAATCATTTGAAAGCAGATGTCTAATAAAGAACTAGAAATGGCAATAAAAGACATGAAGAAATGCCAAAAAGAAAAACAAAAAACAGACAAGAATCCAATATATATACATATACATATATATATATATATATATATATATATATATATATATATATATATATATCAAATAAAGCATCTGGGTGGGTAGAGGAGGGAGGGGTGAGAATGTTCGAAGGGTAACATTGATAAAAATGTATTCTATTCACAAACTGTTTTATAAAAATAATGCATCCTTTGTGCAACTACTTTATGATCATAAATATGTAGAAATACATAAAAAATAAAGCAATATGAAATAAGGAACTCCTTTGTGAGTCTTGATGACTTTACCACAATCCTAGGGTAAGAGAGTTGGTAGGATTTGTGTCTCACCCTTACAGGATTTGAAACTAGGGTGCTCTTCTCTGCTTGCATTAATTGCGTTGGTGCATAAAAAAGTACTGAACAACATGTTAGATGACCGCAAGCCATTGGGAAATGCAATAGTTAATGTAGATACATATATATTTACATTTATTTATATATCGTTATATGTAAATAAATATATAAAGGTTATATATATATATATATATATATATATATATATATATATATATATATATAAAACCTTTATTCCAACAAGAACACAGGGAATTTTCATGGAAGGGTCAATCAGAAAATAGGATTAAGCAAGAAGGAAGAAGGAAGTAGTTCAAGGCTGACACTGACCTTATCTTGACTTCAAAAGATGCTGCCTTTTCCAGGTGTAACAAAGGTGTCCCAAAGACACCAGGTGTCTTTAGTGTATCTGGAACACTTTAGGCATCCATCAAAAAGAAAGGAAAATGATTTATTCAGTGCGAATAGCATAGCTAGATTTGCACTGGGTGAAAGATGAATTATTTTTGTGTTCAGAACCAAAGCATCTGAAAAACAAGCATAGGACTAACCTCAGAACAAAGTCATTATCTCATGAACATTTTGAAAAAATGTCCATGTTTCTGTTTCTGAGAAGCTTATGAACATCAAATACTTTTTTTTGTTTGTTTGTTTTTTGGGTCCGGTCGTGGGGCCTGAACACTGGGCTTGGACACTGTTCCTCAGCTCTTCAGCTCAAGGCTAGCGCTCTAACACTTGAGCCACAGCACCACTTCCAGGTTTTTTCCTTTTGCTTATGTGGTGCTGAGGAATGGAATCCAGGGCCTCATGCATGCAAAGCAAGTGCTGTACCACTGAGCCACCTTCCCATCCCCTCAAATACATTTTATCTCCAGGCTACCAGACCTCCAGTGGGACTGATTGATATTTAAAAATATCTATAAATGATAAATGGAGCGGCTGGGAAACTGGCTTAGTGGTAGAATGCTGGCCTAGCATGCATGACGCCCTGGGTTTGATTTCTCAGTATACAACATTCACAGAAAAAGTCAGAAGTGGTGCTGTGACTGAATTGGTAAAGCCTTGAGCAAAAGAAGCTCAAGGACAGTGCCTAGGCTCTGAGTTCAAGCCCCAGGACTGTCAAAAAAAGATAAATACTTTTGTCAATTCGTGGTACAACTATTTTCTTTAGTTTAGATATCAGGGACTGTGAGAAGGTAAAAAATATTGAGATAAATGGGCCTTGGGCCACCAGAAATATGTTTGTGTTCCACCCATCTATTGCATGAAGAAATTTGATGCAAAAATAAAAATAAAAAAACAAAAAACTTTTGATCAGTCAAGATGGAGAAATCAGACCACCGAATTCATACAGAAATCTGTCCAGATCCATTGTGTAGCCATAACATGCAACTTTCTGTCTTTTCTGAGAGTGTTTTCTCCTGGTTTCCTTCTGCTCCACATGAACAACCATACTGGATGAATGAATAGCATGGGAAGAACAAATCAATAGGACCATATTCCTGAATCAGGTTAAGAATTGCCATTTGTGCCTTTTTCCTGTGCTTTTCTTTCTTCAGCAAGAAATGTAGTCTGAGAGAAGCATGGTAGGCCTGCAATTTATGTTATACATGATTTGTTGATGATTGGATGTCAACCCATGATTGGATTGAAGTGGGAGGCTGCTATCTTGGATTGCAGAGCAATGTTCTTTGGGTTCCACCAAGGTCATAGAGACAAGCTACACCCTCCTTTCCCCACCCCCCTGCCCTTGCAAGGTAGAAAGGAGACCCATGGATGTAGATAACCAATCTCCTGACCTAACTAGGACAGAAGGAGGAGTAAGAGCCATGCCTGTCCTTGCAACCCCTGCCTCCCATTGTTCTCCTTAAACCACCGTGAAGGTCACTGGGCTCCACTTTATTTTCCTCTAAGCTAATCCAATTAGTCTGAGAATCCCAGTCACTGCCCATCCACCCCCTTTCCGCCAGTGAGGGACAGTCAGAGAACAATTTCAGGAGGACAAATGGTCATTATGAATCAGGCCTGTGGATCAATGGTATAAAAGGAGGGAATCTATTCATATTCTCTCCACCACACCTGTCCTGCTCTGAGCTTCTGTAGGACAAGGACAACCAGCATCAACATGATGAAGGCTCTGCACTTACCCTGCTGTTTGGTGAGGCCTGTGCAGGCCAAAGATCTCAGGTCCAGCCATCAGAGGGATCCCTGAATGGGCATGTTCATCTTGCATGGCCCGTGTGTGTGTGTGTGTGTGTGTGTGTGTGTGTGTAAAATGTGCCAGTTTTGTGTGTATATGTGCATTTGTGTGTAAGAGAGAGAGATTCTGTTTGATAACATGTGGATTCAATGTGTCTTCATAATCAGGAAAATGCCTTTGCACCTTTCAACTCCCTGTCGTGTGACAAAGGTGTCCTCTTCAATCCAAAAGCTAAGGCAACAGTATCGTTATTAGACTGGATCACATGTCGTGCCTACATGGAATCCCTAACTCACTCTCCACATGCAATGGTTCCCAAGCATGTCTCTCTCGGTCCTGGTGTCACAGTGTGGGAGACTCCACACAAATTGGCAAGGCCTGGCCTCATTTTCTTCTCTTGCCCAGTCAGGAATGGCTTCTTTGGTGCTGGATAAAGGGAACTGAGCGGAATCAGGAGAGTGCTGGCCTTTTGCCTTTGGGACATGGGTCATTTACGTGACTGGCAAGTGGCACACCCTAGCCATCTTTGTGGACAAGCCAGAGAAGATCCAGGAGGGCAGACCCTTGAGAGGCCTGCTCTGACATATTAAGGCTCCTGAAGGTGGTAAATACATGACCGTGGACTTTTATAACAAGTAAGCAAAACCTTCTCTCTCATTCCCTGCCTCCATGCCTCTCCAGAATTGATTGACAGAGCCTGTGGCTTCTCACATATCTGGGACATTTGATCCTGCATGCAGACAGGGACATATTTAGATAATGACATCATTGCTGGTTTCAATCCATGAATGGATAGTATGAGCTCTGTGGAGACCACACTGTCTGGAAGAGCATTCTAGAAGAATCCTCTTCCCTTGACACTAGCACAAAACTATGCAACTAACAGCCAAAGCCCTGGTGGCTCATGCCTGTAATCCCAGATGCTCAGGAGGTGGGATCTCAGAGAGTGAGGTCTGAAACCAGCCCAGGCAAGCATATCCATTAGGAACATAACTATCAAAAACCAGAATGTAGAGCTGTGGTTCGAGTGCTACACCACCAGCCTTGAGAAAAACACAAGACCTGAGGATGAGTTCTCTGGTTCTGAGTTCAAACCACAAGACTTGCACAAAAATGACAAAGAATGGTGATGAAAAGAATCAGAACAAGTACCATAAGTTATTCAAAGCATTTCCCCCGGTTGATGTCCTCCTTGGCTACTCGAAAGGTCTGGAAGAAGTAGCTCGGATTTGTGGATAGGAAATAAAGACTTGGTTGTTGTTCTGTTGTTGTTTTCTTGTTATCTTACAGGCAAACTGGGGAGTGACAAAAATACACTGTTGTGGGTGAGCTGAGGGAGGATGGGGTCTATGTAGGAGAGTGTGAGTACAACGCGGTATAGACAGAAAACTGGACTCAAAGCAGGGGTGTGCACATGGTTGGGAGATTCATGGAGGTCACTTCAGGTGTTACATCAATAGCTTTGAATTCTAGAAACATCCAAGAGTCGGACATTATCAGAATTAAGAAAATACAATCGACATCCAAGTTGCTCAGTTCTTCCTAGAAAATTTTATTATTTTATTATTTATTTTATTATTATATTTATTTTTAAATATTTTAACCATTCTATTTTATTATTTATTATTTTATTATTCATTTTCAAAAATGGCCTCTGAGTGGTTACACATGGGAGTCACCATTTATGAGAGCGGCAAATACATCAGATCTTGATAGATGTCTCCACATTTGGGTGTATGTGTGGGCAGGGGGTGTGGATAGCTTTGGCAGTGGGACACAATTTTTTAAAGCATGCTGCATGTGTATTTAAAAAAAAAATCTGAAAACTATATAAACAGGTGATACAGATGTGATCAGCCCCAGCTCCTGACTCTTAAGTTATCAGCACATATATTTATTCATTGTAATAGGTTTTTCTTTTGATTGTGTGTTGGTGCAAATCAATTCCCTTTCAACAGAGTGAGAGGGGGAGGAGATGGATGAATTAGCATTGTAAGGAAATGTCCATGAATTAAATTCGGGGGGGGGGGATATGTTCAACAATTGCTTTAACTAGTTGGTCAGGTATTATTACATCTCATTGGAAAAATGTGATTTGATGTCCATATGTTCAACATTGATCGAGACTCACTGTGTTCATAAAATTGCTTTGTTTTAATTAATTAATTTTAATTAATTTTAATTAAAATATACATCATAATAAAGTCTATTAGAGGTCTGATAGACAAATGATCGAAGGAAAAGTGCTCCAATTTACTGAATCTCTGATATAAAAGTCAGAATGTCAATAGAAGGAGAGCATACCTGCACCTACTGAATTTTTATCAGTTTAACCTGTGACATGTGGGAGCACAGATTCAGGAAGATTCAGCCTTGAATGGTGTTTTGGGGAGCATGGAGAATTCAGAAATTTATCTATGGGGCCCATCACCACCCCAAGAAATCAAGATATTTGAACTTCAAGGAAGTGCATGAGATGGATTGATTAGGTTCAAAGTTATTGATTATTGACCACCAGCTTAATCCAGAAGGAGAGGAGAGAACAGTCTATTCCACACAGGACTAGGGAAAAGTGAAATGAGGTGAGGGAACTCAAGTGGACTCACCCTGGGTTCTTTCTCTTCCATAGTAGACTCTGGTACGAACACCTTCGAGCTTGTGAAGCAAAGCAAAGGCAATAACATCTTCTACAACGTGAATGTGGACAATGAAGGACAGATAACACACATGATCCTGGTGGCAGGTGGGTATAAGTGTGGGGGAGGACACCTATCCACCTGGGCCAGGGGAAGAATGGGGGCTGGACTGGGATAGGGCAGAGCAGCCCATGGTTGATCACCTTAGCCCTGTACTGTTGAGTGGAGGAGTCAGAATGTTTTTCTGTATAGCAGAAACGTCACTTTGGAAACACCTGTATCTGTCACACATTTAGTCCATCCCATTCCCATAGCTCCCTGTGAAATAGCCTGGGCCACCCATGCAGGAATAATTGGGCTGTCAGCTAGGGACCCACATGGCAAATTCTCATTTAATTTGACTGAAGCAGATTTAGTCCTTTCCTGGGGGAAGTGGGCTCATTTCCATGTTGAACTCGCCTAACATGTTCTCAACAGAGTGAACCGTAATGTAAATTTCCCGGCAGGTGTACACCAATGAGCCCCTCAAATATGTTGTCAATCCCCATGATATCTTGATCTCTGACCAAACATTTCAGTTTGATACTGAGGTGTCCATTATACTCAGGGAGAGCATCATATTGAGCATCTGGCTGAATGAATTATAAAGATGTGATTTCTAGTTTTGATTGATTTATTTTTTCAGCTGCTACAGAGCTAACATGGTTAAGTGAAGTTCAAATCATTTGGTCCTCTCCTTTTGTGAGGACAGGGCAAGAACACAGAAAACGTGGATGGTCATGCAGATGGGGATAAAAGGAAACTATAGAGTATGGAGTCCATATAGGAAATCTCAGCTGGACAGGGATTACAGGGGGCTCACGGCATTCACATAGTGACTCAGATGATTGAGATATAAGGATCATGGTTCAAAGCCAACCTGGGGCAGGAGTGACCATGTGACTCTATCTCCAATGAGTCACCAATAAAAGCCAAAACTAGAGCTGTGGCTCAAGTGGCATAAGACTAGCCTTTAACAACAACAACAACAAAGCTCAAACCGCTAGATTAAGCCCTAGGACTAGAACCACGATATAAATAAAAGTAATATATAAAATAATAAATAAATAAATAAAAATTAATTAAATTAAAGTAATAATATAAATAAAAATTAATTAAATTAAATAAAAATAAAATAAAAACAACAACCAACAAAGAAAAACAACTCAGTTCCACTATCACTTGATCACTGAGGCAGTGTTGAGAACACAGATGATTAACTGTCCAGGTCCTTGCTCAAAGAGTCACTGTAAAAACCTGAACAGTGGAGGGCTGGCAAAAAGATTAATGTCCATCTACCTTGCCAATGTCACTGCTACAGGAGTGTGGGGAACCAATTTGCTCTTCCTGGTGCTGCTGGGGACAGGGAGGAAATTGGGGGCCAATGAATGGAAACAGCCCAGTGGGAGGCAACATGCCTTTCATGCCTGTCATCCCAGCTAAGCCAAAAGGCTGAGTTCTGAAGTATCCTGGTTCTAATCCAGCCTGGGCAGGAAAAGTTTGTGAGACTCTTATCGCCAATGAACCACTAAAAATTCAGAATTGGCAACATATGTGTGTGTGTGTGTGTGTGTGTGTGTGTGTGTGTGTGTGTGTGTGTGTGTGTGTGTGTAAAATTCAAAGTGGTAGAGGGCCAGCCTTGAGCTGAAGAGCTCAGGAACAGCACCCATGCCTAGAGTTCAAACCCCATGACTGACAAAAAAAATTCAGAATATAACCAGACTCCTGCCACTAATCCTAGCTACTCAGTATAGAAGAGTTTGAACTCAGCTCCAAGAGACTGGGATGGCCCATTAATCACCCAAAACCCAGGAGTGGTGCTGTGGTTTACATAGTAGAGTGGTTCTAGCCTTCAATGCAGAGCCTTAGGGAGAATTCCCAGGCCCTGAGTACAAGCTCAGGACTGGAAAAACCCACAATGAAACAAGGACAGAATACTTGAGTGTTTCAGCATTAGGGCAAAAAAAGGTAACCTTCAAAACTGTAAGGATACCTTCATTTCTGTAGATTCCATATGAAATGTGAGGCCAGGTGGCTCTTTTTAAATTTTATTTTTAAATTTTCCTGTAACCACCATGAGATTTCCAGACCCATCAGATCCTACGGAAGTGGAGTATTGGGTGTATGACTTATTTGGTTTAAGCATTTTGGTGAACTCAACCTCCAGCCCAGGGTTGGGCTGGAATAGCAATTATTTCATATTAAAGTATGCCCACTCCTTATGCATATAAACTGAGCTATGTCCTGTTAATTGTGGGTTGGGGGATGTTTAGAGGTAAACAGATGAAGTCTCCCCACTGTGGAGTTGTATGTTCTAGGCATCTGGTGTCATTCAAGAGGCTCCAGCCTCTACATTCCTGGACTTACCCATGTCCATCCTTCCTATAGTTACCAGCAGTAGGGGAAAATATTTTTGCTTTTTGTCAGTCATGGGGCTCGAACTCTGGGCCTGTGCACAATCCCTGAGCTCTTCAGCTCAAGGCTAGAGCTCTAGCCACATATATAGCACCATTTCTGGTTTTCTGGTGGTATCACTGGAGATCAAAGCCTCATGGACATTCCTGCCTGGGCTGGCTTTGAACCTTTGAGATCCTCCAGATCTCAGCCTCCTGAGTAGCTAAGATGAGAGGCATGAGCCACTGGTGCCAGGCTGGCATTCTTTATTCTTGACACAGGACAGGGCTCAGTTCTGCTGAAAGGAAACCACCACATGGTTCAGGCAGAAGAGAGTTTATTGGGGGGGGGGGGCAATCCAACCACTAGCCTGCACCAGATGTAAGCCATGCTGAGAGGTGGAGCTAATAGAGGAGACAGACTATATCTGGGAAAGAGGAAGAAGAGGTGTGGCCAAAACCAGATGTTGAAGAGATATGAGAAAGGAAGTAACCTCAGAGGAAGTGGAAGTAAGCCTAGAACCTGGAAATCCTTTGCTGATTCAGTCAAGTGATTGATAGCTACTGGTAATTACTGGGCAGGTGAATTCTGGTGAGCCTCCATTCTGTACAAGGACAAGTAGGGGAATAGAGAGGTTCTGTGGGCAGAACTAACAGCACCTTTACTTTGCCTTCCTGTATCACAATCTGTGACCAAAGCTACATTCTTGGGAAATGTGGGGTACAACATCAGTCACGGTCTTCAAGATTATTTTCTTTCCTAATGTTGAAACACTCAAGGACTCTGTAGTTGTCTCTGTGTGTTTTCAGGTCCTGAGTTGGTACCCAGGACATGTGCATCCTCCCTCAGGTTTTGTGTTCAAGGCTAGCACTCTACTACTTCTGGGTTTGGGGATGATTCATTGGAGATGAGAATCTCATGGACTTTCCTGCCCCCAGTCTGACTTCAAACCATGATATTTAGATCTTAGCCTTCTGGGTAGCTAGGACCAGGAGTGTGAGTGAGCCTGGAGTTATTCTAAATAATAGTTATTATTATTATTTTTATAATTAATAGTATAGTTCTCTTATAGATTTAGTTTTCCATGATTCAATTGAAGTGGCTTATTCTGAGCCAGGGGACATTGATTTGAGTCTTCACAGTCAGAATTGGATTCTGGGAAACTGTTATTGAATCACTGAGTTAAGTCACAATAGCACAAATTTCCGAAGAAAAGGAAGAAGGCAATGAAAAACATCGAATCCAGATAACGACTTTCCAGGAAAGAGGAAAAGATGTATCAAAGTTTAGGATGGATTGTTGTCTTAGAGCTGATTCCATTTGAATGAGGAAGATGGATGTGCATGCATTTTTGAAGATGCTACTACCTATTGGGAGGGAGCAGTGGGCAATCAAATGCACCTGAGACCCTGTGAATGGCTTCATAGTGCAGATTACACATGGAAAACAAAGCGCCTACAGAAGGAGAACATGGCCAGGGCAAATTTATTTCTAACAGGACCAAATCTGTGCCTGGGGCCTGGTCTTCCTAGGACAAGGAGATGGTTTCCTCAAACTTCTATCCAAGATGCATTTTTGGGTGGTAATGGCTGATGGGTAGTTTCTACTGGAAATTCCATGTGTATCTTCATGCCCAAATGATTTCTGAGGATCTGCCCTATGGCTAAGAGAGTGCGCCAATATGACATCCTCCACTAACTCTGAAAGTCCCCCGAAGTTCATCATCTTCCATGCTTCAGATCAAACATGACTGACTGTGTCCTTCTCCTCGCAATTATGTGGAGGCCGAAGTCATCAGGGAAGATTTCTGTGATAAATGTTTTTTCTCACTCATGCAATTGTTTCTAATATATTTATAAGATGATTTCTATGCTGCTGTGTATGTCCCTCCCACACGGTATAACCCCTGCTTTCACTTGATGTTGGTATAATTTGTGGAAGGGAAGAGCAAAAACAAATCATTTCACTAAGGATACAGGTGGACCCATTGCAACAATGAGATGTACAAGTCGTTATTTCAAAAAAAGAATTTTACCACTTTGGTGGGGGGGGGAGGAAGGATCGGGTGGGGAGAGGTGGAGGGAGTATGGGAATGGATGAGAAGGGGAAACAAAGAGGAGGCAACAATGCTTGATAAGAAATGTACTCGTTAGAAAGAATGACATTTCCCCATTTGTTAGGAAATGGAAAGGCTTGGAAAAAATTATATTAAGTGAAGTAAGCCAGGCCCAAAGAAACATAGGTCCTATGGTTTTCCTTATTTGCAATATCTAGTATAGGTATGAGTCAAGCGAAAAAGGTCAGATAACGTGATGTTAGGAAAGTGAACCCTTAAATATGTATTTTAATGTTTTCGTTTCTTTCATGCATGTGTTTCTAACGCATTTATAAGATTATTTCTTTGTTGCTTTGTATGTCCCTCCCCCACAGTGTAACCCCCGCTTTCACTATATTTGATGTCAGTATAACATGTGGAGGAGATGGGGACAAACAAGTCGTTTAAGGATTCAGGTGGACCTGTTGCAACAATGAGAAGTACAAAATGTCATGTCAAAACCAGCTTTACAATGTCGGTGTGGGGGGGGAGGGGGGTATGATTGGGTGGGGGGGAGGGGGGAGGCTGGGAAGGGATGTGAAGGGTAAACAAAGGAGGAGGCTGCAATGCTTGGTAAGAAATGTATGCATTATCCTGCCCATGTAATTGTAACCCCTCTGTACAGTATATTCTCAAATAAAATAAAATAAAATAAAATAAAAATAAATAAAAAGGAAATGTACTCGTTATCTTGCCCATGTAATTGTAACTTCTCTGTACCGTATTCTCACAAAAAAAAAAACAAAAAAAACAAAAACATAGACTAAGCCAGGCACCAGATGGCTGAGGCCTGTCATCCTAGCTACTCTGGAGGCTGATATCTGAGGATCACATGTTCAAAGTCAGGCCAGGCTTATCTCCAGTGAACCACCAGAAAACCAAAATAGTGCCATGGCTCAAGTGGTAGAGCACCAACCTTGAGTTGACAGTTTCCAGGCCCAGAGTTCAAACCCCACGACCACCACCACCAACAACAACAACAAAAATCAAAACAAAAAAAAGAGACTACGATAGTCTCCTTCAAGAGAGACTCTGTTAACCATGGAACTCCACTTATCCAATGAAAAATATAGTAGAATTAAAGTAGCAAATGGGTTGGGCCAGGTTTGTGTCTACTCACTTCAGGGAAGCTCAGTACTCATCTGTGAAAAAGTGCAAGGAAGGAAAAAACACAACAAGATCAAGGGAGATGTTCAATATGACAAAGTTTATGCACTCACACTTGAGTACAGTGCAACTGTAGACAAAGAACATACTGAGTCAGGATCTTAGATAGTGATTTCATTTCATGTTTTTTTTGGGGGGGTATTCTATAGGAAACAGCCCTGGGCCTCACCTGGAGATGGAATAATTTGGATGCTGGAAAATAGGATGTTGTTCTCCTTGGCGAGCTCCTCCACCTTCTTTAACTACCCTGGTCTCAGGGCCTCTAATCTCCCTGCATGGCATAGAGAGGAAATGAGAAATGGTGTGCACTGGAACGTGGCCTAGATTTCCATGTGTCCCCGAGCCACATGGGGCTGTCTCCCCACCCACTGCATGTCCCCAGCTGGCCCTCTGAGGATCAAGCTGGGTTCCCTATGGAGTGAAGGTGTGGTGACATTGATGGAAGTGAACATTTTGGGGTACACACACTTTTAGGGTCTTTAGGATCACTCATCTGTGGCACCCCAATAAAGTTACTTGTGGGAACTTTGCTCAAGTTCCCCACCAGGTGCCCCCAGGGGGCTCAGAGCGAGGGGGCTCCCGTGCTGCGCCCCCTTGTCCCTGGACCACAGCCACCTCCAGAGTTGCCAACACTGCGGGCATTCATGTGGCCGATTGCTACCAGAGCCCTTGCGGGCTGTCCTAGTCCTCCCCAGAGATTCCCCAGTACTAGATAGGAAATGTACTCATTACCTCACCCATGTAACTTTAACCCCTCTGTACAGTATCTTTACAACAAAAAAAATTAAAAAGAAAAGAGAAAAAGAAATCACAGATACTTTCAGGCCAGGGCATTTACCAATATTTATTAATTAAGCCCATGTCTTTTCCAGTCCTTGTTAGCCTTCTTCTATCTCAATAGAACTTTATAATGCAAAGACATTACCCATATGCCAAGAAAGATTAAAGCATTAAAGAATTAAAGTCACTTATACACAAGATTTGGCCAGTATAGACTTTGAAACAAGAGAACCCAATATCATTTGCTCAACCAGTAAAAATGATTTATTTTTTTTACAAAAAACAGTATTAATAGGAAACTAGCTAAATAAAAGTGTGCATATGCATCATTAAAAATCTACTTTCAAAAGACAAACAAAAAATCATACTACAAATTTAGTAAAAGGAGGAATTTGAAACTGTACAAAATTAATATTGCAACTTTATTTCAAAGTATGTCTGAAATAGATTCATGGCTCAAATGGAAAGGCCTTCTGTTCAAACCTCAGTGCCATAAAACGAAAATAAAACATAAAACAAAAACCAAACACAATGACTTTCTATGAAGATTTCTTTTTAACAAAGAAGAAGTGTATTATCCCATTAGCAGTTATTGATTTCTGGATGATACGACTGTGATTTTTATTTATATAATGTTTTTCAGTATTTCCCTAGCTGTCTAAAACAAGGATAAATGCATTTCATTCTACACTGTTTTAAGAAAATCTCATACACAACAGTTGCTTAATTTTTTAAAAAGTACCCTTCAGGAATTACATGTTACCCAAAAAATAAATAAGTAAGTAAAAATAAAAAAATAAACAAAGAATTTGTTGCTACAAAACTGGATTGAAAGAAGCACTATACTGAGAAGACTCCAAGACAATTTTTGATGTGTGATGGAAAAGGGGAAGAGGATGAGATTACTATCTCAGTAGCAGAGCACAAATACTTGGAACTATAAGCTATGAGGATACATCTACCAGTGTTCCCTTCTCATAATGAAGTGTGAAAAATTAGCCTTATGGAAATTTGTTTGAAAGCTGGTGAACAGGAAATGGACTTAGCACATAAAAACAAGAGGTAAGTAAGAAAAGAGGTCAGTGAAAGAAAACCAACTCCTAATGTTCCAACTCCTAATGCACTCTCAGAATAACTGGAGTTCTGCAACCATCTTGAAATTAACTGAATTGTGATTATTTGCACAGAAAGCTTGAAGACATTAACAAAATGCCAGAATCATGTAAGTAGGGTATTTGTGTACCATATTTATTCAGAACCTTTTGAAATTTGAAATTTTGATTCTGGATTTGTGTTTTGGGAGAGGAAAGAATTGAATAAATGCTTCGAATGTGTTTTTCTTTTGTTATTTCAAAGGATAACATTACAAATGGTTTCACTTTTGTGTAAAGAATCTGCGCAGTACACCTTCTAGGAATAAAGCTAAAAAGTTGACTTTTTTGGCGGGGGGAACAAATTATCAAAAGTTTTTTGTAGTGCTGTGGATATTTGACTTTTTTTAATTGCTTAGATATAAAATGTCTTAGAACTTTAGAAAAAAACGATGCATACAATTCTTAGGCTTCGGTGAGTGACAGGAAACATTTTAGAAGAAAACTGTTTCCACTCATTTTGGAACTTTGTCAAACAAGTCTCCTGAGTACAAAGGAAGTACAAGGGAATAGTCCAGGAAGGAAAATGTCCTTGCAAGCAGTATCATGCCCAAACAGCAGCATCATGAAAGAATTCTGCAATTATCTTAGAAGAAAACCCTGAACTGGATGAGATCACCCTTACATGTGCCTAGGCCAAGAACTGAACAAGGTTGAATGAAAATCTTCAGAAAAGGAAGCGAATCTCATTTGGGAACCTAATGGTAAGAGGGCCTGCCCACTTCCCCTGGTAAGGACACATTGCTATGGAAACCTCTTAACCCTTCAGATTCAGTAACTGACATCAGAAGATTATCCCCTTGTCTGGGGTAAAACTAACAGAGAAGCTGGGAAGGTTAAGGGAGGAGTTGATGGAGGGTTAAAAGGAGAAATTGTTTGGCTTGTATCAAAGAGTTAAAGAAGGAAGGCTAGTAACAGAAATTCAAAACACCATGTCCTGGGAGCTAGTCAAACTTTTTAGCTAAAGTTTAAACCATCAGAGATCCCAGCCTCCCTCCCTGTTGTGAAAGAAACTACCCTTTGTAAGCTCTTGTCTCAGAGAAAAGAACTAGTTTCATCCCATTACTAGCAACAGAATGCTTTTATTTTGTGAATCTAAAGTCCTGACTTTAGCTTTACATATTAAGTCAGCCCTCTCCAAACTGTGCAGCACCATGGAAGTGCTTAATATATTATATACATTATATATTATATAGAGATATAGATATAGTGTCTTCATGGGTCTGGGGTGTGATTTGGCTAAAATAAGTGCTAAAACTCCCGTGTAGCCAAGTTTGGGAATTACTGAACTTCAGCAGTGAGGCGAGGTGGCACGGGATATGTTTAAAAGAAAATGCAATATTACCTCTCTGGACCTTTTTAAAACTAAGAATGAGCTAGTTTGCAACAAGCAAAACTAAGACAATAGGCTGCTGGGTACACAAAAACAGACAGCACGTCCTGACAACACCTTCTTTGAGCTTTATCTCTTTGTTGCTTTGTATGTCCCTCCCCCACAGTATAACCCCTGCTTTCACTATATTTGATGTCAGTATAACTTGTGGAGGAGATGGGGAAAAACCAGTTGTTTAAGGATTCAGGTGGACCTGTTGCAACAATGAGAAGTACAAGTTGTCATCTCCAAAACGAGCTTTACAAGTCGGTGGGGGTGGGAGGGAAGGGGGGGAAGGAGAAGGATTGGGATTGGTGGGGGAGGGGGGAGGCTGGGAAGGGATGTGAAGGGTAAACAAAGGAGGAGGATGCAATGCTTGGTAAGAAATGTACGCATTATCCTGCCCATGTAATTGTAACCACTCAGTACAGTATGTCCACAATTAAAATTAAATTAAATTAAAAAAAAAAGAAAGATCGTACCAATGGGAGCCTTTTCTCCTCCAGGGAACAAACATCTTTCTCACCCAAAACGCCAAAACTTCAACATCGATTGTAGGAGAAAAGGAGCCACGAATGCCAGGACTCCCAACTAGGAAGAAAGGAGCCAGCAGCTCCAGAAGGAAACCAATCCTCGCAATCGCCCATCATCCATTTATATGGGGCCGGGGTAGGGGTCGGGGTGGGGGTGGCAACTGGGGTCCCCAGGGCTTTTGTCCGGAAAGCCCACACCTGCTCCTTCTCCCGTCCCAACCCCACACATTGTCTGTGGTGCCCCAACAAAGTTACTTGGGGGAACTTTGCTCAGGTTACCCACCCGGTGCCCCGACAGTCTCAGGGGGAGTGGGGTGAGGCCGCTGCTGCTAGCGAGACGCCCTGGCTCCCAGGCCGTGCCCCTGGGTCCCTGGACCACTGCCACCTCCCAGGTCGCCAACACCTTGGGCGTTTGTGGGGCCAATCCAGACCTGATCCCTGGCGGGCTGCCCTCCTCCTCCTCAGAGGTTCCCCAGTCTTGGGGCCGGCCAGGCTCCCCGCCTTGGCCCCCTGGCGAGCCCCAACTGGATCCCTTTCTGCAATTCAGCCCGCATGGCCAGTGCCGCCCAAGCAGGGTGGTCACGGGAGCCCCTGCCTCCCTGACCCCAAGGCCGACCACCTACCCACCCTATGGGTGCCATTCCCGGTCCCCCAGCGCGCGGCCACTCCGGCCAGCAGCCGGGCACGCGTGCCCTAGCCCAATATGTCTGGCACAGCACAAGCACAGAAGAGCCCTCCCTGCTAGCCCCCGACACCGGCACTCACCGCTTGCGCTCCTTGTCGCTTAGGCGCCACCTTTGACTAGCCGCCTCAGCCCGGTGCCCTCTCCTCAGACCGAGGCCGGCCGCACTCAAGAAACCTGCGCCTGGTGGGCTTGGAGAGCACCCACACGCAGGGCGTGCTTGCGTCCCCGGACCTAACGCCTGCACCTGAGCCGCGGGAGAGGCTGGGCTGCATGCACAGAGGCAGCCCTGGAGATAGAGCATGTGCAGTGTGTGCCCCTTGCCTGTAGGCCAATCCCCCTACCCTCCTTGAGCAGTGGGCGAGATCCTGCTGGAGGCAGGGAGCTGGATGGAGCTGGGCCAGCGCCAGCCTTCACTGAGAGGCACTTTTGCCCAGGTAGCACACCTGGAGTTTTCTTCCCTGGTTCCTATGTCAATGAATGTGTTATACTTTTATGGAGTACATTGAAAGGGATACAGAGTATTCTCTGCGAATAGGGGGCCCATTACATTTGGATTTTGGACTTCTTTGGGCACATTTTATCTGCCCTGTGTTCTAATAGGTTAATAGATTACGTATGCATAAACATCATGCAGTACCTAAAACCGTAAACCCTAATAAGGCAAGGAATAATAGATAATATACTTATTTCTAACTCCGCCCATTTTAGATTTCCGTCCAGTACTGTGAGGAAGGAGAAAATACATGCTTATTGGGAAGATCGTGAATACTTTACAAAGGCTGAAGTGGCACAGCATCAAAGAAAATGTCAGCCTCTGAAAGGAGCAAGTCTAACCTGATTATTAATTACAGCAAAGGGTTAAAACGGTGGCTGCAAAGACAGTTAAAGCTCATCTGGAAGTAAACTTTAACACTTATCCCAAGATTTGAGCAATAGTTCATGAATAACTTAAGAGCATTTAAAATGGTGGTCAGAGAAATCGAAAGTGCCTTAATTACAGAAAATAAAAAGACTAGACTTGAATGCGATAGTACATATTTTAGATGAGAAGCAATAGAATCTGAAATTCAAGTGTGGTTATCAGGAATGGATAACAGTACAAAGTTTCTGGAGATAATAAAGCACAAGATGACTTCTAGCTCTTTCTGGGAACTTATTGTGAGAGACACCTACCTCATTAGTTTGATTATTATCCTTGTAAATATTTATCAGTACATTAATGAAACTTACAAAATATATACCACTACCAATTTGAAAGAAATGTATAGGGAAAGATGCCTGGACTGTATTAAACGAACTCCTTTTGTAGAATGCAAATGCTCCATAATAAACTTTCTGTTAGTGTTATCATCAATGTTTCTGACCCTTAATGTGCCCATCTATAACATGGGATCATAATATTTACCTGTACAATGGTTCACTTTACGGTCAACTTTGGCTACAAATGGCACCCAGATAACGAAATATTATTAATTCTACAGGTTTCAATGAAGACGTATTTAAATAGGTAGCATTGTGAGAATATAGCACATTACCTTCCATAGTGTCAGTGGAAGGAAGGCCTAATATAAGCAAGGTAAGAAGGAACTCTGTCAGTTATAGATTACAGATCTTCCTTAGTTTTCAGGGCCCAGATGTTGGATTTGTTAAGGCTTCACAATCATAATGGATAGTGATGATGTATATTTTTAACATACACATGTATAACATATATCTGTTAAAATTATATTGGATATAATTGTATCACATAACTATATCATATATGCATGTACATATGTGTATGTATATGTGTTTGCATATTGAAAAATATAGCAGATTCAAATTAGAGTCGTTCTTACTGAGGTTCCACATCACCAAAGTAAAACCTGAATTATTTACTGAACTTCCAAAAAATATGGATAGAAATAATAGCTAAAGCTGTTTTTATTGGTCAGCTGGGGGCTTGAACTCTGGGCCTGGGCACTGTGCCTGAGCTCTTCAGCTCAAGGCAAACGTTCCCCACTTGAGCCACAGCACCACTTCTGGTTTTCTGGTAGTTTATTGGAGATAAGAGTCTCATGGGCTTTCTTGCCTTGGCTCACTCTGAACCAAGATCCTCAGATCACAGCCTCCTGAGTAGCTAGGATTACAGGCATGAGCCACTGGTACCTGTCTAATAGCCAAACCTTAAGCCAACAAGATTTGATTATAAAGAGGTAACGTGAAAGAAGTAATTTTTATTTGTTGAATTTGTTCCTTATCCCTCCTTTTCTCTGTCTCTCTCTCTTTGCCTGTTTAGTTCATTGGATGAGCTGGATGCTGCTTAGTTCATGAGCCACTAAAAAAAGCCAATCAGATTTCTGAAATCCAAATGAAAGTTTGTTTTTTGACCTATATATATATATATATATATATATATATATATATATATATGTATATGTATATATATGTATATATATATATATATATATATACCCAATATATGTAGTATATTATAATTACGTTGTGTTGTTTCTGTTTCTCTACAGATTTCTGGCTAATATACCTTGGAAGGTTATGAAAATAATATAAATTAATTATCATCTAAAAGCAATTATGATTTTTAACTTGGTAGGTTATAAAAAAATTAAAGTGAGTAAAGAATCTCATATATAATGTGGTCTGGATAAATAGCAGCTATTATTATCCATGAATGAATACCAAAAACAAAAGCTAAAGGAGTAGAAAAGGTGAATAATAGCACTTTAAAATAATTTTCTACGTTTTGTGGGTAATCATAAATATATGTAAAAAGGAGGTTTAAGAGAAGAAAAAATTTGTTTATAGCTCTGATGCACAAAATAGTTGTATATATCATATTTTAATTCCTTGCAAATAAATGTGCTAATGATCCATTAATTACAGAGAGCTGTACTTTTAAAATATAATAGAAAGCAGAGGTTTAAAATCACATCTGAAAATTATATTCCAATTTGCATAACAGTTCATTTCACTCTACTTGCTAATAGAAAGGAGAAATCTAGGGAAAACTTCCTTCTGAACTGATCTCCAATGTCACCAGGTAGTTACATGATATAGCACTTAACTAATATCAATGTTTTCATTCAGTGTCTTCTGGGGAAGCCAATAGCTATGGTGAGTGTGTAAAATTGGTTAAAACATTCTATTTAACCTACATATATTTCAATATGTTTGTTGTATACTAGGCAACATCCTCAATCCTCAGGGATTTGTCAAAAAGCTAAAAATAAGAATAGGAATATAAGCATAATTTAAGGCAGAATGTGTTATCAGGATGATAAACGACTTGGCCAGTCGTGCCACCCTCTGGTAGCTCACACTTGACCTACTTCTCCTAATCATGATTCTACTGTAATTCCCAACTTTGCATAGTTTGGTTTAGTGAAAGCCCAACCAAATGCTTGTACACACCAAAATCCTTTAAAAATATTTCTAATTGGTGAAGTATTTAATAACCTAACATTCTCAGTCCACTGGCTCTTTGGTTCTGAGTTTATATAAGATACTGAAGGACAGAGGGAGCAAGACAGAATTCATACAGATCTAAAACCTGTGCTCTTTTTTTTTTTTGCTTTCTTTGTTGTACTGACTTTTTTGTTTAGAGGGGATTTTACTTAAACTATAAGAATTGAAGGATTGACTCCCAGGTCAAGCACAACACTAGGTGCATGCTCACAAGCTTGTCAGCAGGCAGGTCATTCCCAATTTGGCCTAAATGAAAATCCCCTCACCCCAGGCAGGGCATCTGATCATTTGCATTTTCAGTACTCACCAATGACAAAGCTATGATGGAATTGAGTTGTGTGTGTGTGTGTATGTGTGTGTTTGTGCATGCGTGCATGCGTGTTGCCAGTACTGCACTGGGTAACTTCCCTGAGCGTTTTTCTTTTTGCCTAAGGTGAGCATTCTACCCACTTGAGCTTCACAGCTCCATTTTTGGCTTTTTGGTGATTCACTGGAGAACAGAGACTCATGCACTTTCTTGCCCTGGGCTGGCTTTGAACCAAAATCTTCATATCTCAGCCTCCTGTTAAGCTGGGATGACAGGCATGAGCCTCCGGTTTCCACCTGAATGTTCTTATTTCCTCCAACCTCTGGGGTATCCTTTACCTTTTGTGCATTTCAGCACACATTTTCTGTGTTTTTTAGCCTCCCTCAAATGAAAGGATGAAATGAAGTGAACTTTTCCTTTACCATGTTATCCCTGGTTACTTATGAGAAAAACCCACATCAAAAAGCTAAATCCCATCTTTGCAAATGGTTCAACCAAGGCTCAATATTCTACCACCCCCCTGTGTATGACAGACACTCCAGTATAAAACTCAGGAGCGTGGTGCTAGGTGTTTAGTCAAAGCTCCAGTTATTTTCATGTTGGAGAACTTTACATTTGAGAGGCTCAATTCCCACCAATCTGTGAGGAAATTTAGATTTATTTTCATGCCTTGAGAACGTGGTGGGAGAGTTCAACACAGAAATGAGCTCACTCCACATCATGGAAAGAAGTGTGTATAAATCAAATTTAATAAGAATTTCCAATGTGGGTTCCTATCTGTCAGCCGCAATATCACTGTGTGAGTGGCACAGGCCACTGCCTAGCGAGCTGTAGCAATGGGTGTTTGCCATGGAGCCAGGTATCTTGAAAAAGACCCACGGAGGTGTTTCTGGTCTACAGAAAACTGATTCTGCACCCATTGTGCACCCTGAGGCCTCCTGCATGCACAGAGTTCTGTAAAGTGAGGCACTGTCCGTTCTTCTCCATCCCCAGCACAGCCTCTGATTCACCTGCCACCAGGATTATGAATGTGATATTTCCTTCCTTGTCCACATTCCTGTTGTAGAAGACGATGACATTTGCAGCAGAACTTGGCAATAGTTTTCACCAAAGTCTGCCATGGAAGAAGTAATCATGGTCCGTGCACTAGAGTTCCACCATCTCATTTCATAGTCCCCTGCCCAGTGTGGAGTGAACCATTCTCCACTCCTTCTGGATGAATCCTGGGTTAAGGAACCTGGTTTCTAATCAATCCCATGAACTTTCTTGTAGTTCAATCACTTGGAGTTTGGGTGAAGAATTCCACCCGCTCCATAAAGTGCACAGAAAACCAATTCCTGAATTCTCCCCTATCCCCAAACCATCATAGAAAAGTATTTCCACGAATCTTCACATTCATTTGTTCTAGGTCTAATTGAGTGCATGTCAATATGTGAACGTTTGCTCTTCTATTGATATTTTGTCTTCTATAGCTAAGGTTTCAGAAAATGAGACCAGTTTCCCTCGAAAGTTGAACTGTTGAGTACAAATGTACTCTTTAAAAAACATACATTTTTATTATTTTTTTTCTTTTTCTTTCCACCCCCCAACAATATAACCCCTGTTTTCACTGTATTTGATTCTGGTGTCCTGTATCTTGTATATACATTTTTGTAATTTGGGAAGGGGAAGGGATATAACTAAATGCTTAAATAAGGATACATGTTGACTCATTATGACAATGAGATATACAAGACACTATACTGAAAACGAACTTTATTATCTTTAAAAAATGTATTTATCTCATTTTAAATGTATTTTTATCTTTTTAGAAAACATATGATCTTTAAAAATATTTTACTATCTTTGAAAATATATTTTCATTATCTTTTTATATATTTTAAATTATCTTTTATCTTTATATTTTATTATCTTTAAATGTATCTTCAATTATTTTTCTACGTTACAATATTTTAATTTATTTTTACTATAGAGTTGAGGGGTAACCATTTCATACATCAGATAATCAGAACTATATTTCTTATCTTTTAATTTTTAAATATATTGTGTTATTTATAAGTGGTTTGATAGAGGAGTGGCCATTCAATAAAGCAATTTGTGAATATAATACAACTGGATCCACATGAAAAATACATGCTCTTTTTTTTGGACTGCCCTGGGTCTTGAATTCAGGGCCTGGGCACTGTCCCTGAACTTCTTCAGCTCAAGACTAGCACACTATCACTTGAGCCACGGTGCCACTTCTGTTTTTTTCTGTGTCTGTAGTATACTGAGGAATCAAACCTTGGGCTTCATGTATGCAAGGAAAGCACCCTACCACTGACCCACATTCCCTCCCTGAAAACATATGCTTTTAATTTTTTTCCAATTATTCCAAAGCACAACAATACCTGACTTCCTAGATTCAGCATGTTGCACAGATTTTATTTTCCAATTCAATCCATATAAATTGCTTTTGGATGTCTATAAAATTCTTGTATTCATAAACCGCTTTTGTAGAATAGCAACTGTTTGGTACAACCACTGAATGTTCATAAAATATTATTTTTTAAAAAATTCAGGTATTCCCCAGAGGAATTGGGATTACAGATCGGCCAGACTCTCATCTGTCTGTCCTGTTCAGACAATGTTAGAGTAAATTATTAAAACAAGTATTAGACTGTGATTATAAATTAATTAAGTAATTAGTTAATTAATTAACCCAAGATCGAGTTTGAGTGCTGGGAACTGCTTCTAACCACTAAAGCCATTCCCACCCCACACCCCAATGAAGTGACATTGATCAGGAAAGATCTTTTGTATTGGTCAACTGCGTGGATAAATCCCAACTCTTGTGTGCCACCAACCACTGACAGATCATTTTTTAATGCAATAATAAAAATAAAATACACTGAAGACTTTTTTAATGTGTAATTTCTGAATTTCCTAGGAAGAAGCAAGCACCTACAGAGTGGACATGAATAACCTACATCACTACTGTCCTGACTTGTGGATGATTCTAGATTTCAAAGCCATGTTTTGAAAGATCTGAAGAATCTCCCCCACTGAGTGCATGGCCCGTGTTTTGACTGATGTCCTCTTTGCACACCACAGTGTACTTACAGTTAGCTACGAAGACTCCATTCTCATTCTTCATGTGCATAACAGTGTATTTTTGCCACTCTTTCACTCTCTCTTTTGCCTGAAAATCAATAACACAAAGCAACCAGGAAGTCCTTGTTCCAATCAATACATTCCAGTAACTTTCTCCAATCTGGCTGAGTGGCAGAGGACTTCAACACAGGAGATGCTTTTCTAAAAACTCATGTTCCCATTCTTGTCATTATTATTCTGTTAATACTATAATAATAATAATAATTATTATTATTATTATGTGCATGTCTTGGAGCTTGAACTCAGGGCCTCAGCACTGTCCCTGAGTTTCATTTTGCTCAAGGATGGTGCTCTACCACTTTAGCCACAGCCCCACTTCTGGTCTTTTCTGTCTATGTAGTACTGAGGAATTGAACCCAGGGAATCATGCATGCTAGACGAGCACTCTACCACTGAGCCTCCTTCCCAGTCTATTATTACTATTTTTGTACAGGTCCTGGGACTTGAACTCAAAACCAGAGTGCTGTTTCTTAGGCTTTGATTTGTGCTTAAGACTCATGCTCTACCAATTTGAGCCAAAGCTGCACTTTATGTTTTGTTTTGTTTTAGGGGTTACAGGTAAGAGTCTCATAGACTGTTCCTTCCCCCGGCTGGCTTTGAACCACACGATCCTCCAGATCTCAGCTTCTTGAGTAGCTGGAATGACAGACATGAGCTACCAGGACCTGGTTGTGGGTTGAATATTTTTTATTTTATTTTATTTTATTTTATATGAGAACATACTGTACAGAGGGGTTACAATTACATGGGCAGGATAATGCATACATTTCTTACCAAGCATTGCAGCCTCCTCCTTTGTTTACGCTTCACCTCCCTTCCCAGCCTCCCCCCTCCCCTCCACCCACTCAGACCCCCCTCCCCCCCACACCGATATTGTAAAACTGGTTTTGACATGACATTTTGTACTCCTCATTGTTGCAACAGGTCCACCTGAATCCTTAAACGACTTGTTTGTCCCCATCTCCTCCACATGTTATACTGACATCAAATATAGTGAAAGCGGGGGTTACACTGTGGGGGAGGGACATACAAAGCAACAAAGAAATAATCTTATAAATGCGTTAGAAACACATGCATAAAAGAAACAAAAACATTAAAATACATATTTAAGGGTTCATTTTCCTAACATCACATTATCTGACCTTTTTCGCTTGACTCATACCTATACTAGATATTGCAAATAAGGGAAACCATGGGACCTATGTTTCTTTGGGCCTGGCTTACTTCACTTAATATAATTTTTTCCAAGCCTTTCCATTTCCTAACAAATGGGGAAATGTCATTCTTTCTGATGGAGGCATAGAATTCCATTGTGTATATATACCACATTTTCTTGATACATTCATCTACTGAGGGGCATCTGGGTTGGTTCCATATCTTAGCTATGGTAAATAATGCTGCAATAAACATAGTTGTGCTGGTAGCTTTAGTGTGGTCTTGTTTGTAAACATTTGGGTAAATGCCCAAAAGCAAGATTGCTGGGTCATAGGGGAGTTCTATGTGAAGTCTTTTGAGGAACATCCATACTGCTTTCCAAAGTGGTTGAACAAGTTTACATTCCCACCAACAATGAAGTAAGGTTCCTATCTGTCCACATCCCCTCCAGCATCTGTTGTTGTTAGAGTTCTTGATTTTTGCTGTTCTAACTGGAGTGAGGTGATATCTCAATGTTGTTTTGATTTGCATTTCTTTTATGGCTAGGGATGTTGAACTTTTCTTCATGTGTCTATTAGCCATCCTTCTTTCTTCTTCAGAGAAGCTTCTCTTTAAGTCTTTCGCCCACTTATTTATTGGGCAGTTGTTTCTTTGAGGATTTGTTGTTGGGTGGTTTAATTTTTTGAGTTCCAAATATATTTTAGATATGAGACCCTTGTCCGTTGTATGGCTAGTAAAGATCTTCTCCCAAACGGTGGGTTTTCTATTGATCTTGCTAGCTATGTCATTTGCCCTGCAGAAGCTCTGCAACCTTATGCAATCCCATTTGTCAAACCTTTCTTTGATTTGTTGTGTTTCCGGGTCTCTATTGAGAAAATTTCGGCCTGAGCCAAGGAAACCTAGGGTTTCTCCTATTCCATCCTGTAATGTTTTCAGAGTGTCTGCTTTGAGTTCAAGGTCTTTGATCCATTTGGAGTTGATTCTGGTGCAGGGTGAAATATAAGGATCTAGCGTTAGTTTTCTACATGTAGTTAACCAATATTGCCAGCACCATTTACTGAAGAGGCTGTCTTTCTTCCATTCTATTGTTTTAGCTTCCTTATCGAAGATTAGATGGCTAGAGGTCTGTAGGTTCATTTCTGGGTTTTCAATTCTATTCCATTGGTCCTGAAGTCTGTTCTTATGCCAATACCAAGCTGTTTTGATTACTATGGCTTTATAGGAGAGTTTGAAATTTGGTATTGATATTCCTCCAGCAGTGTTCTTTCCGTTGAGGAGCGTTTTTGCTATTCGGGTCTTTTATTGTTCCATATGAATTTTTGGATTGCCTCTTCTATTTCCTTGAAGAATGAGGGTGGAATTTTGATAGGTATCGCGTTGAATTTGTAGATAACCTTGGGAAGTATTGCCATTTTCACGATGTTAATCTTCTAAATCCAGGAGAATGGGAGGTTTTGCCATTTTTTAAGTTCTGTGTTGATTTCCTTTTTCAAGATTTTAAAGTTTTCATCGTAGAGGTCCTTCACTTCTTTAGTTAAGTTAATTCCTAGGTATTTTATTTTTTGTGGGGCTATTACAAATGGAGTTGCTTTCCTAATTTCAGCCACACTTTTCTCATTGTTGGCATACAGAAAAGCCATTGATTTTTGGAGGTTAATTTTGTAACCTGCTACTTTGCCAAAGTTTTGAATCAGCTTGAGTAATTTGGGAGTGGAGTCTATGGGATTCTTTAAATACAAGATCATGTCATCTGCAAAGAGGGAGTGTTTTATTTGTTCTTTCCCTATTTGGATCCCCTTTATGTCTGCATCTTGTCTTATTGCTGTAGCTAGGCATTCTAATACTAGATTGAAGAGAAGTGGAGAGAGTGGGCATCCTTGTCTTGTTCCTGAGTTAAGAGGAAATGGCTTTAGATTTTCACCATTGAGTATAATGCTGGCTGTAGGTTTGTCATATACAGCCTTTATTGTATTGAGGAATGTTCCATGGATTCCTAATTTTTCCAAAACCTTCATCATAAAGGGGTGTAGGATCTTGTCGAATGCTTTTTCTGCGTCTACTGAGATAACCATGTGGTTCTTGTTCTTGCTCCTGTTGATGTGATGAATAATATTAATTGATTTGCATATATTGAACCAGCTTTGCATCCCTGAAATGAATCCTGTTTGATCATGGTGTATGATTTTTTGGATGAATTGTTGAAGTCGGTTGGCCAAAATTTTGTTAAGAAGTTTTGCATCAATGTTCATCAAAGAAATGGGTCTATAGTTCTTTTTCTATGATGAGTCCCTGTCTGGTTTTGGGATGAGGGTTATGATGGCTTCATAGAATGTGTTCGGTAGTGAGCTTTCTCTTTCAATTTCATTGAAGAGTTGGAGGAGAATTGGTGTGCGCTCTGCTTTGTAGGCCTTGTAAAATTCCGCTGTAAAACCATTTGGTCCTGGACTTTTCTTAGCTGGGAGGTCTCTTATTCCTGTTTCTATTTCAATGCTTGATATGGGCCTGTTAAGATAGTTTAACTCATCTTGGTTTATTTTTGGCATGTCAATATTTGCTAGGAAGAGGTCTATTTCTGTGAAGTTGTCAAACTTATTAGCATAAAGTTTTGAGAAGTCTTCCCTTACAATGTTCTGAATCTTGGTTGTTTCCGTGGTGATGTTTCCATTCTCATCTCTGAGTTTATTAATTTGGGTGTGTTCTCTTCTTTTTCTTATAAGATTTGCTAAGGGTCTGTCAATTTTGTTAAGTTTTTCAAAGAACCAACTCTTTGTTTTGTTGATTCTTTCTATAGTTTTTTTGGATTCTAATTCATTTAATTCTGATTTAATTTTGATTATTTATTTCCGTCTACTGGATTGGGGTTTATCTTGCTGCTCTTTTTCAAGGAGGTTTAGATGTGTCATTAACTTGTTAGTTTCAGATCTCTCCAATTTGTTGATGTAGGAGCTCAGAGCTATAAACTTGCCTCTGAGTACTGCCTTTGCTGTGTCCCAGAGGAGCTGGTAATTTGTGTGTTCATTTTTGTTGAATAGCATGAACATTTGAATTTCCTTTCTAACCTCTTCCATGACCCACTCATGATTCAGCAGTGTGTTGTTCAGCCTCCATGTGATACTGGACTTTCTTTAGTGGCTTTTGGTGTTGAGTTCTAATTTTATTCCCTTGTGGTCAGAGAGAATGCAAGGTATAACTTCAATGTTTCTGAATTTAGACAAGTTTGCTTTGTGGCCTAAAATGTGGTCTATTTTAGAAAACGTTCCATGTGCTGATGAGAAGAACGTGTATTTTGATGCTGCTGGGTGAAATGTGCAGTAAATGTCTGTTAAGTCTAGTTGATCTATGCAGCTGTTTAGATCTGCGGTTTCTCTGTTGAGTTTTGCCGAGTTGATCTATCTGGTGGGGAGAGTGGTTTGTTAAAATTCCCAACAATTAATGTCTTTGGATCTATATGGGATTTGAGGGAAAGTAGTGTTTCTTTGATAAATTTGGGTGCTCCCTTGTTTGGCGAATAGATATTTAGAATTGTAATATCCTCCTGAAGGAGAGATCCTTTAATTAGTATGTAGCGACCTTCTTTATCTCTTCTCACGAATTTTAATTTGAAGTCTATTTTATCTGATATTAGGATTGCAACTCCCGCCTGTTTATGGGGGCCGTTTGCTTGGTAGATTTTGTTCCAGCCTTTAACATTGAAAATGTGTTTGTTTTTACGGGCAAGATGTGACTCCTGCAGGCAGCAGATAGAAGGGTCTTGTTTTTTAATCCAAGTAGACAGTCTATGTCGCTTAATTGGAGAGTTCAGTCCGATAACGTTAAGAGATAGGACTGAGAGGTATTTGGGAGTTCCTGCCATGTTATCCACCTTCTTGGGGGCTGCGAAAACTGGGTTCTTCCTATGGTTCTTGGATTCTCAGTTTGGGTGCAGTTTCTTGGCCTTTATTGTGGTCTTGTTGGTTTTCTATGTGTAGGACATCTTTAAGAATCTTTTGTATGGCTGGTTTGGTGGAGATGTATTGTTTCAATTTTTCTTTGCTATGGAAGGTTTTTATTTGGCCTTCAGTTATGAAGGAGAGTTTAGCTGGGTACAGTATTCTTGGTTGATAGTTGTTTGTTATTAGGGCATGGCATACATCATTCCAGGCTCTTCTTGCTTTGATTGTCTCTGCTGAGAAATCTGAGGTGATTCTAATTGATTTCCCTTTATAATTGGTTAACCGTTTCTCCTTGACAGCTTTAAGGATCTTTTCCTTGGTCTGAGTTGATCCTGTGTGGATTATAATGTGACGGTGGGATGTCCTATTCTGGTCTGGTCTATTTGGGGTTCTAAAGGCATCTGGTTTCTGAATAGGCCTATCTTTTTGCATGTTTGGGAAGTTCTCTGCTAGGATCCTGTTAAACAAATTTCCTAGACCATTAACTTCTGTTTCTAGGTGCTCCTCTACACCCATTATCCTTAAGTTAGGCCTTCTGATGGTGTCTTCCAGGTGTTGAATAGATCTATCATATTTCTTGGACTTGTCTTGGATGGTTGTATGTTCTTTCTCTATAATATCTAGGCTGTCTTCAATCCCTGAGATTCGATCTTCTGCATGGTCTAACCTGCTGTCAATACTCTCTACTTTGATTTTTATCTCTTTTCCTTCTAATTGGTCAGCTTTGATGGCTTCAAGTTCTTTGTTGAAGCTCTGTTTTAGGTCTTGTATGAATCTCTTTACTTCCTTAATTTGGTGTTCAGTGTTTGTCCTCAAATCACTTAATTGATTGGATATGGTTTCTTTGGACTCCCATTCCTTCTGTTGGGTTCCATTCAGCTTTCCCTTTGTGGTCTCCCTGACTTCCTTCAGCTCTTTGTTAATGGATTCTCTGGATGCCTTTAGTGATCTTTGTGTGTTCTCTACCTGGTCTCTCAATTCCTGTATTACTCTTTGATTAGCTTCCTCGCGTTCGTGGGATTCCTGCAGTTCTCTTTGAGTGTTCCCAGTCTGCTCACGCCATTCCTCCCTTTCTCTTTGAGTATTCTCAAGTTGTTCACACAAATCCACTATTAGTTTTTGAGTAGCTTCATCACGCTTATGATATTCCTGTATAAACTTCCGGGATGCCCCCTCTCTCTCCCTATCACGCTCATACAGAGTCCTTTGTACATTGTCAAACTTCTCATTTATCATTTTTGCTAGTAGTGTTTGTAGAGCTATTTGGGAACTCTCCTCTGGATTACTCATTATCTGTTCTGTCCCCTGATTATCAGGATTGGGAATTGAGGTACCCGAATTTGCCATCTTTCTTGTGTTTTTCTGGCTTACTCTGCCCAATTGAGATGAAGATAGCACCAGTTTTGTGCTGGAACACTATCTTAAGGCAACCATCAACCAAAGTTTGCATTTGTACAGTCAATAGTCTACAGACACTTCAACAGATACATCTATTCAACATCAAACAACTATATGTTAAAGGACTTCGAACTGCAGAAAATAATTTGGAAAACCAGAAATTATTAAGATTAGGGAGAGATGTGGGTAAAAAATAGGAATAGATTGGTGTGGGGAGGCACAGGGAGAGTTAACTATGTCCTAGTCACAATTCAGGAAATGGGTTGTGTAGGATGCAAGTAGAGAGAAAGAGAAAAAGAAGAGAGGGAAAGGGGAATGAAAAGAGACCAGAAAAAAATAGAAACATAAAGATTAATGTTATTATAGAGATTAAAATACCGTCTATTTAGAGAGGAATGTGAATATGTTGAGAGAAAGGGAGGGACATAAAGGAGATGTGAAAAACTTTAAGGATTGGAAAGGGAGAAGAAAAGATCAGAAGTTCAGTAGAGCTAGACAAAAAACAAAAAGATAATTAAGAAAGAAAGAAAAAGAGGAAGAAGACAAAAAAAGAAAGGAAATCGCTCATTCACATATTCCTAAAATAAAAATTATAAGAGGAGAAAAAAAAGTTACTGGAAAACAATTATTTTTTCAGAAGAGGCAAAAATTAAAGATTAATTATAGTTTTAGAAGAGAAAAAAAATTTTTATACATATATAAGGTAACAAAAAACAAAAAACAAACAAAAAAGAAAAGAAGAAGAAGAAAAAAAATCTTTTGATTTTTTTTTGCGGGGGAGGGTTTGGAAGAATCCTGTATCGCCCTTTTGTCTGTAACCAGTCTCTTGTTGGAGTCTCTGGTCAGCTTGAGGTCCTGTGGCTTGATTGGTTTCTTAAGTCTGTTTGTTGGAAGAGGCAGAAAATGCTCTGCTTTACCCCTCCCAGGTTAGTTTTCTGGGAGGGTGATCTGCTTTGAGAATCACAAAAGAGGGGGATGCGGTGATGAGGCTAGGTTCTGGGTAGAGTTGAGGCCTTTCAACAAACAGTAACTTTTCCCTGGGGCTATTTTGTGATAAATTTCACAGCGTCCAGCCTGGAGCCATTCTCAGCGTTTCTGTTTTTCAATTGATTGTGGTGGCTGCTAGAGGGAGGGGCAGCCTCTGGATCTGGTTACCCAGTGAGTCAAGCCACTCCAATGGCTGGCCCCAGAGCTGGGTGACTTTTCCCTCATGGAGCTGAGTCTGGCAGGTCACTTCGCCGTTAAGTTCTTGTGACCTGCTAAATGACTCGTTTTATTCCAAGGCCTGAGCTGGAGCTAGCAGCTCCTCCGAGCTTTGTCGGTATCCAAGATGGAGATCACCGGTGCTGGGGGGGGAGGGGTGGCCTTTCCTCCTCTGCTCCCTGAGAAGGAGTGAGGACATCGGGCTTGTACTCACACCGAGTCTTGGATCCTGGGTCGTCTTTGGTCTGCAAACTGCAGGATGAAGATGTCCGCTCCTTGTCGGTTCTTGTTGGTGTTGAGTAGAATCCGCTCGTCCACTGCGTCTGGCTCCTTCGTCCCAGACTCTCTGTTTCTCAGGTATGACCCCACGGCGGTGGTCGCCGCCGTGACCCTGCCGCCAGCGGCAGCTCCTGGCAGGCGCTCAGATGTGTCTCCTTGGCTTCCCCTCTCTTAACTAACTCTCTGTCCTGTGATGGCACACTTGGTGTGATTCTTTGGCTTAGGACTGTTCACTGGAACTCTAAAACTGCTTTCTATGCGAGAGCTTGTTCAGATTCCAGCTTCTCCTCCGCCATCTTCCCGGAACCGCCCGTGGCTTGAATATTTTTATGTTCATGTCGAGACAAGAGGATTCATCCAGAGGGCTTTCCTTGGAAGCTGTTTGTCAATCTAACTAAGTCAAATTCATTTGCCACACACATGAAGCTAGCGAAGGATCAAACTAGATGCTGGCATTAAAAACACCATAGGCACACAGTTTCCCGGTGGATGGAGGGTCTGTGGTCATGGTCCACTCCATGATGAGCTATGTATTCAGTGGAGGAATGATCACAGGAGGGCTTGTGTAGAATTTCTGGTTCTGTGATCTCAACATAGCCAGTAATCATCAATCGATGAATGGAAACCATTCATCATATTCTTTTATAAACATTTAGATGGGTGCTTCCAGTCCAGGTCTCCATGGCTGTGAGAAGCCCATGGTTCTGTGTTATCTTGAGGGTCAGAGGTAGGGGAGGGAGTTTTTCTTACATGATATAAAAGGTATTAGGACTTGACCATCTTCATAGCTATGAGATGTCACATGAGGAGTCTCAGGGTCCTCCTTTCTGGATCTTCACCAGTTTGTCTGTGAGAAGGACCAGGGTGTGCCACTCCTCATCCACCTAAAGGACTATTGCACGCCTCAGCAACTTTCTCATCTTTTGCGTGAAAACTATTGCATCTTCAGACTTAGTAGGAAGGAAATGCAGTGCTGATATGACCCATGATGCAGTTAGTTGCCTTTAGCTTTTGCGCTGAAGAGGAAACAATCAGGACCTGACAGGGAGTTCAAAGGTGCAAGGGTATTTTCCTGTTTAACAAGGCATGCAAATCTACATTTTATTAAAAATAAACACACATGCACACACCCGACTCTGTCTCTCTCTCTCTGTTTTGTCTGTCTGTCTGTCTGTCTGTCTGTCTCTCTGTCTGTCTGTCTGTCTGTCTGTCTGTCTGTCTGTCTGTCTCTCTCTCTCTCTCGCTCGCTCTCTCTCTCTCTCACACACACACACACACATACACAAACACACACACACATACACCCACAAGTCATGCAAGAGGAACATGCCAGCAAAACTTGTTCATGGTACCTCAGCCTACTGCACCTTGGGGCCAACATAGACCATGCAGAATAGCAGGACAATAAACAGAGCCTTCATCCGGCATGTGCCGCTGCTGCTGCTTCTCCCTGTACTGCAGATGCTCGGAGCAAGGACAGCTGTGGTGAGTAGGATCCAAGTGGATCCTTCCTTTTATGTTATGTCTAGGTGGCCTGGTGCGTAATGCAGCCACTGTTGCAAGTCTGAAGTCCTTTTGTCATCTGAGTGTCTTCAGACATCTTGGGTTGTGGGTGATGGGTGGTGTCTGATATCTGGTACATTTGACAAGGGGATTAGTTATGCAGGGGAAATTAGGTGGATCTGAGTGACCTTCCTACTGGCATTGCAAGCACAAAGGTGGAATTCTGGGCCAAAGCCTGCAGTAGCTCTGTCCCTTCCATCTCCAGTCACTGCAGGAGGAGATGGGTGCCAAATCCATATTTCCAGAATTCCACCTCAGTGGGGGCTATGACAAATCACAGATTTCAGGACTTCTGTCAGATGCAGTTCTGTTTAAGAAATTATTATTAAAAAATACACAAAATCACTTCTTACCTGATATATAAACTATATTTACTAGATAAATATATATACATGTATGCATATTTAGAAAATCTAACATATATATACACGTGCACACACACACACACACACACACATATATATATAAATATATATATATATACATATATATATATATATATTATTGTTGATTCAAATGCTCATTCTCCCAGGCAATCCATTGTGCATCTGCAGGTCATTTCACAGGAGAAATGACACCAGAATTCCAAATAGAAAACAAAACAAAATACATGAAAGAAAACAATGTGTTGTTGGTAGTTTTGTTTTGGGGAGGGGTTAGAGGTATTCGTGTTTTTGTTTTATTTTGTATGGTTTGTTTTGTTTTCTATTTGGAATCCTGGTGTCATTACCCCTGTGAAATGACAGAGAGTGGATTGCCAGAGAGAATGAGGATGTCAATGAATATATACATATGCATATGAATATATATGCATATACATATATGAATATATAAATACATATTCATATATATAATTGATTTACTAGATATACATATGTGTATACATATATGTATATCTAGTTAATATGAAGTATATTTATATTAGATAGATAGATAGATAGATAGATTGATAGATGGATAGATAAATAGACAGACAAACAGACAGAGAGATCTTTAGGTGTAGCCACAGGCCACCATTTTCTTTAATTTAATTTAATTTTTTTTGTGAACATACTATACAGAGGGGTTACATTACATGGGCAGGATAATGCGTACATTTCTTATCAAGCATTGCAGCCTCCTCCTTTGTTTACCCTTCACATCCCTTCTCAGCCTCCCCCCCACCCACCCAATCCACCCCCGCCCCCAGCACCAACGTTGTAAAGGTCTTTTTGAACATGACAACTTGTACTTCTCATTGCTGCAACAGGTCCAACTGTATCCTTAAACGACTTGTTTTTCCCCATCTCCCCCACAAGTTATACTGACATCAAATATAGTGAAAACAGGGTTTATACTGCGGGAAGGGACATACAAAGGAACAAAGAGATAATCTTATAAATGCGTTAGAAACAAATGCATTAAAGAAAAAACATTATAATACATATCTAAGGGTTCATTTTCTTAACATCACATAATCGGACTTTTTCCGCTTGACTCATACATATACTAGATATTGCAAATAAGGGAAACCATGGGACCTATGTTTCTTTGGGCCTGGCTTACTTCACTTAATATAATTTTTTCCAAAAATTTCCATTTCCTAACAAATGGGGAAATGTAATTAAGTAGGCTAAAGACTTAAAGAGAAACTTCTCTGAAGAAGAAAGAAGGATGGCCTATAGACGCATGAAGAAATGCTCAACATCCCTAGCCATAAAAGAAATGCAAATCAAAACAACATTGAGTTAATACCTCAATCCAGTTAGAATGGCAAAAATCAAGAACTCTAACAACAACAGATGCTGAAGGGGATGTGGACAGAAGGGAACCTTACTTCATTGTTGGTGGGAATGTAAACTTGTTCAACCACTTTGGAAAGCAGTATGGAGGTTCCTCAAAAGACTTCACATATAGCTCCCCTATGACCCAGCAATCCCACTTTTGGGCATTTACCCAAATGTTAACAAACAAGACCACACTAAAGCTGCCAGGACAACTATGTTTATTTCAGGCCACCATTTTTGATTACAGAATAAGAGACCACACAGACACCTACATACCCTTCCTATATAAAGAAATTCTCAGATATGGAAACAAGAGAACTCTCTTCTTTTTTCTTTTATTTTTAAAGATTTATGTTTTTATTTTTGAGTGATTCTGCGTCCTTTTCCTCATTTATTGTGTATCCACGTGGATATCCTTGGGTTGGTAGCGGGAGAGCACAGAACTTAAGGGAAAAAGGGTGACTAAGTGCAGTAGTGGAGCTCAAGAGCACACGTATAGCTGAAGTCTGCAACTCTCTGGTGGAGACAGGAGGGAGGGACAGGGAGAGAGTGAGGGAAGAGAAAACACTGTGCCAAAGGAAATGCATGCTTTTATTTTATTTTAATTTTTATTTATTTTTTATTGTGGAAATACTGTACAGAGGGTTTAAAATTACATGGGTAAGATAATGAGTATATTTCTTCTCAAGCATTGTAGCCTCCTCCTTTGTTTCCCTTTCCCATCCCTTCCCATCCTACCCACGACCCCCCACCCAATCCTCCCCACCCCTCCCACCAAAGTTGTAAAATTCATTTTCGACATAACGACTTGTACATCTCATTGAAACGGGTCCACCTGTATCCTTATTTAAACGACTTGTTTTTCCCCTTCCCCTCCAAAAATTATACCGACATCAAATACAGTGAAAGTAGGGGTTATACTATGGGGGAGGGACATATATAGCAAAAAAGAAATAATCTTATATATGCGTTAGAAACAATCGCATGAAAGAAAAAAAATTTGAATACATATCTTAGGGTTCATTTCCCTAACATCACCTTATCTGACCTTTCCTGCTTAACAAAGAGATATACTAGATATTGCAAATAAGGGAAACCATGGGACCTATGTTTCTTTGGGATTGGCTTGCTTCAATTAATATAATTTTTTCCAAGCTTTTGCATTTCCTAACAAAGGAGACAATGTCATTCTTTCTGATGGAGGCATAGAATTCCATTGTGTATATATACCACATTTTCTTGATCCATTCATCTACTGAGGGGCATCTGGGTTGGTTCCATATCTTAGGTATAGTAAATAATGCAGCAATAAACATAGTTGTGCTGGTACCTTTAGTGTGGCCTTGTTTATAAACATTTGGGTAAATGCCCAAAAGTGGGATTGCTGGGTCATAGGGGAGCTCTATGTGAAGTCTTTTCAGGAACCTCCATACTGCTTTACAATATGGTTGAACAAGTTTACACACCTGCCAACAATGCAGTAAGGTTCCCTTCTGTCAACATCCCCTGTAGCATCTGTTGTTATTAGAGTTCTTGATTTTTGCCATTCTAACTGGGGTGAGGTGGTATCTAAATGTTGTTTTGATTTGCATTTCTTTAATGACTAGGGATGTTGAACTTTTCTTCATGTGTCTATTGGCCATCCTTCTTTCTCCTTCAGAGAAGTTTCTCTTTAAGTCTTTAGCCCACTTATTTATTGGGCAGTTGTTTCTTTGAGGATTTGTTTTTAGGGGATTTAATTTTTTGATTTCCAAGTATATTTTAGATATGAGACCCCTGTCCATTGTATGGCTAGTGAAGATCATCTCCCAATCCGTGGGCTTTCTATTGATCTTGCTAGCTATGTTCTTTGCCATGCAGAAGCTCTGCAACTTCATGCAATCCCATTTGTCCAACCTTTCTTTGATTCGTTGTGTTTCTGGGTCTCTATTAAGAAAATTTCGGCCTGTGCCAAGGAGACCCAGGGTTTCTCCTATTCCATCCTTTAATGTTTTCAGAGTGTCTGCTTTGACCCCGAGGTCTTTGAACCATTTGGAGTTGATTCTGGTGCAGGGTGAAATATAAGGATCTAGCTTTGTTTTTCTACAATTTGTTAACCAATTTTGGCAGCACCATTTACTGAAGAGGCTGTCTTTCTTCCACTCTATTTGTTTAGCTCCCTTATCGAAGATTAGTTGGCTATAGGTCTGTAGGTTCATTTCTGGGTTTTCAATTCTATTCCATTGGTCCTGAGGTCTGTTCTTGTGCCAGTACCAAGCTCTTGTGATTTCTATTGCTTTATATTAGAGTTTGAAATTTGGTATTGTTATTCCACCATCAGTGTTCTTTCTGTTGAGGAGCGTTTTTGCTATTTGGGGTCTTTTATTGTTCCATCTGAATTTTTGGATTGCCTCTTCTATTTCCTTAAAGAATGAGGTTGGAATTTTGATAGGTATCATATTGAATTTTTAGATAGCCTTGGGATGTATTGCCATTTTCATGATGTTGATCTTTCCAATACAGGAGCATGGGATTTTTTTTTTTTTTGCCATTTTCTAAGTTCTGTTTTGATATCCTTTTTCAAGTTTTTCAAGTTTTCATCATAGAGGTCCTTCACTTCTTTGGTTAAGTTAGGAAATGTATTCTTACCTGACTCAGGTCATGGGAATTGCTCTGGGCATCACCTCCATAATTACAATGGAATAAATTAATGTAAACAAGAGATATAGCTAGCCCTACTTTGTTAGGAAAGATCAAGGAGACAAAAGGAAAGAAGAAGGCAGATACCTCCTATAGATGGGGTTAGGAGTTAATCATTGCTGGAGAGGAGCATCAGCCTGGAGGCACAGGCGGATCAGGGTTTAAATACAGTAGGGTATGAAACATGGGGATTTGTAATTTTGAATCAGAAGCGTCTGTATAAGCAGGTGAAATGAAGATACTGGATCTACCTGGCACTATCTTGCCTTCTTGTTGGATGAAGTTAGAGGCCACCTCCAGGTGATGGCTCTGCTTGAATCCCCAGAGGAAAGGAAATCTCACCCCCAGATGATGTGCATGCCTGAGTTCCTAGAAGAAGGAAGTCCCACCCCCATGTGATGTGTGTGCCTGAGTTCCTAGAGGAACTTGGACAATAGTTTCATCCCAGTCCTGTGTCTTGAACTTGAATCTTGAGCTTCCTGTGACCCTTATCTTGACCCTATTTAGGCCCCAACAATTACACGCACCATTTTTCACCATGCTTCATGTTTCCTGCGTCTCCTCAGATCACCATGGCATCTCACTTGGGCTTTTCACTGGAGTTGGACATTGCTTTTCTGTTCTTCATTATCCTCATGGCTCAGTTTCCTGATGGTACAAAGTGCATTCAAGGCTGCAAGTTTTCTGAGGACATGTATCTGCCTGCAGTTACTGACTAATAATGAACACTCTAATAAAGACTCCTAATCTGACCTCTCAAAATATGTCCAATCTGGATCTTACAAATGAATTTCAATATAACACAGATGAGGCTGGAGGGCAGAGGGCATCTGGCTGAGAACAACTCAAGAATGGAGATACGGATAAGATTCTGATGAGATTCTCTGGGTGGAGATAGCTGGGCAGAGACCCTGGGCGGCAGCATGGCCAATGGGCCAAGAGAGCTGTGAGACCTATGCAGATGCCCCTCAGCCATAATTGTTGAAAGAATGAAAGAAGGAATATAATAGATAATAGATGTATAGATATATCTATTAGATAGATAGATAATATAATAATAATAGAATTCTTACTCAAAGTGGTCATGGATTTCCTTGGACCATCTTTGGTCACAGAGGAAGCCATGAGTTGTCAACCTCTCAGATGGGACTGGAAGGACAGATCTGAAATTATCCAGGAGACATCTGTGAGCAGGAGGGATGGATGGGCAGAATTCATACACAGATCTCCCCCCACCCTCGCCCCGTGCAAGACATGAAGTTGAGGATCGTGGGCAAATGGACCAACTAAGGTTCCTGAGACTGATTCCTTCCAGAAAATTCTTTCTTTTCCTAAGCACTCCTGAAAAATAAAATTATGCTCCTGGAGGATAAGACTGAGACTGAGACAAAAAAATATTACCATGAGTTGAACAATGATAAAACAAAATCATTTCCATCCCTGAGGAATCCAGTATTTGACATTTCCTATTCGGGGCTTGGGGTTTACTCATTTGTAGAGATTCTGTGTCCTCACCTTTAGATGTCAAAAACCTTTCTTTGGGGATTAGTCGTTATGATGTCATAGTATTTTGAATTTTCCAGAGTTATGTACTGTGGATTTCCTTTCCCCAGTCAATTGAGAGGAAAAGGGATATGTGGAGTGGATTCCTATTTTCCTGCATTTACCACTTCAAACCACAGCCCTATTTTTCCACACAGTAGGAGTTGACACCAAGACTGGCTGGAGATTTCACTCTATTCTACCCTTTGACTAGCTGACTGTTCTCAAGTTGCTAAAGAATATAATTATGAGACGAGGTATTGGTGGCTCCAGGTTATTATCAGGAGGAGGGGATCTCATGATCTCATTTTGAATTAAACTACCCCCACCCCAGCCAAATCATCATCTCTCCACTCCTCATCCAACAAATAAACATACGATGAAAGTGAAGGTCAGGAAGTAGAGCTTCCAATAGGATTGGAAAACCTGAACATGAGTGTTGGGGTTTGTCATTTTCTGTGAGGCTGAAAACATTTATTTCATGTTTAAGTGCTTCGTGTTTGGGGACTATATATTAACCTATGTGATTGTTTCTTCATTGATCACTCCCTTTATCTGTAATGATCTTGTCTGTTCTAATTGGTTTTAATCAGAACTCTGTTTTATCAGATGACAGGGTGGATACTCCTGCCTTCTCAGAGGATGAATTTTCCTGGAAGATTCATTTCCATCCCTTTGCTCAGACTTGTGTTGATCTGTGACTATGATTTGAGTGTATTATAGAAAACACATGAGTGGATCTTGGTTTTTTTTTGCTCCAATCTGGTCCGCTAATCTTTTACAGGACCAGACTTGGCCCCATTGACTTGTTTCTGTGAATCAATCCAGCAGTCCAATTATCTATATCTCTATTCCATCCCCACGTCCCAATTATTTTTTTGACCAGTCGTGGGACTTGAACTTAGGCCTGGACTGCATCACTGAGTCTCTTTGTGCTCCAGGCGGGTGCTCCATCCCTTGAGACAGAACACCACTTCTGGCTTTTTCTGAGTAGTTGATGGATTCCTCCTGGAAAGGAAGAGGAGTTGCCCTTCTGTGACTTAGATCTGAAAACTCCACTCTATTACTTCCCATCATATCACTGTGAAGCTCTTCAGTCAGAAAATCATGTGCAAAGGTCATCAGTGCATGCTGTTCTTCCTGTTGCGTCAAAAGCACACATCCACTCTGCCAGTGCCTCTGCTTCTGCCCATATAATCCATATATGGACTACAGACTCTGCTACCTGGGGTTGACTGTGAACTTCATCCCATGGTTAGAAATTTAATGTCACCAGGTGCATTTCCCTTCAACTGTAATTTGAGGAATGTGGTAAGTTCATAGGAATGTCTAATAAAGAATATCCTGTGAGACATTTATAGAAATCACTGTTTCTCTAAAGGACATAGAAAGACATTGAGTTCATGGTTTCCTTTAATTTAGGACATGTCCTGGGACATGGACTCAGGGCTGGGATACTGTGTCTTAGATATTATTTTTCTCCCTGCTAACACCCTACTACTTGAGCCACATATGTACCTGTGTCCTTTGGGTGGTCAGCTGGAGGAAAGAGTCCAGAACTTTCACATGGCCTGGGCTGGTTTGGAACGTTCCATCTAATTCTGATGCTATCTGCCCCCAGGACTTCACTTCTTCCACCTGATAGCTAAATCAACCTCAGTTGCAAGGAAGCTTTGCCATTTCACCTTCAGCCAGAATGGAGACTTGGTTTCCCTTCCATCCATTTCACTAAGTGCCAAGTTGAAGAAAATAAATACTTGTGTACATGGAATTGATAATCAGTTCACTGCTCCCAGTGAACACAAGTGTACTCAGCTCACCATGTTCTTGCTGCTCATCTGCTTAGAGAGCTGGAATTCCCTCCAGACCACCTGTCCCAAGCAGGACTTTTTTTTTGGCATGGGGTGTGGAGGGGGGAGAGTTAACACCTCTGGATGGTGAGCACTGATTGGTTCATCCAGGAGATTGACCCACAGGAGACTCTCATAAAAACCAAGGAGCCACCATCCTCCAAAACCATGAAGCTGAAGACAGAAAGCCCCACAGCATGAGAGTCCTGCTGCTGGCTCTTCTGCTCGCATGGACTCACATGCCCAACAGAAATCTTAGAAGTCTTCCAGGTAACCTGAATATGGTGATGTGTCTCTGTGGGGAAATTGGTTTTCTGACAGTCAGTGTGTCTATCTCACATTGCGTCTGTGCATCGATCACAATTTATTAATAAGTTGCGCTGATTGTCCATAGTCATCCAAATCATCTTCCATTTTGAATTCTTCCTTTGCCATTCTGCAGTAAATATAAAAGATTATTAAGAACATGTGGACAGGGGCTGGGAAGGTGGCTCAGTGGTAGAGTGCTTGCTTTGCATGCATGAGGCCCTGGGTTTGATTTCTCTGCACCGTATAAGCAGATAAAGCTGGAAGTGATGCTATGTCTCAAGTGGTAGGGCGCTAGCTTGAACTGAAGAGCTGAGGTACAGCACGTGGCCCAGAGTTCAAGCCCCATGAGTGACAAAAGAAAAAGAAAAAGAACATGTGGACAGCATGATCTGTGATTTTTGCAGTGTTATTTCATATAGGCTTAGGTATTGAATTTTTATAATTTTGTGCATGTGTTACTTTCACTCACGGGTCTCCTTGTGATCATGCCAAAGAGGCCTAGAATCTCTCCCTGAAAATCCTCATCCTGTCTAGCTCTCTCTCTCTCTTCCAATTTATTAATGCCATGCAGCAAGAATCAGAGACTCTGAATACTTCCAGTAAATTCTCTTTTGAAAGAAGCAAAGTCTGGTAGCTCAGAGTCTGGAGAGAGAACTCTCCAGGTCATTGCAAGCAGGTTACTTGAACACCTGAGTGTTTTGGGAGCAAAACTGAAGATTCATGCTTTAACATGCCTGATGGGGTGTTTCTTATTCAGCCAGAATATTGGTACACATAGACCCTCACAGCTGATAATGAAGAGCAAATCCTGGAGGGTGTACAACTGAGATACTTAATGCTCTATGTCTGCACTAGTAGAGAACTTGATGTCATATGCACAATTGCTTATATCAAGGAAGCTGGGCTTCCCCCACAAAATATACACTCATACCCTCCCTGGTCCCCGTAACTGATCCATCCCCCCAGCAAATTTACATTTTAAATTTAATAAAATAGTTAATAAATATGAAATTGACTCATTTGCTATTGACCATTCTCTTTAAATTCTAACATTTAAACAATCACAAACAAGGCCACACTAAAGCTAACAGTACATCCATTTTCATGGCAGCATTGTTTACCATAGCTAAGATATGGAAACAACCCAGATGCTTCTCAGTAGATGAGTAGACCAAGAAAATGTGATATATATATATATATATATATATATATATATATATATATATATATATATATATATATATATATGTGCGTGCACGGGCATGCACACACGCACGCACGCACGCACACATACACAATGGAATTCAATGGTTCCATCAGAAAGAATGACACATGCCCTTTTGTAAAAAAAAAAAAATGGAAAGACTTGGGAAAAAATCACATTAAGTGAAGTAAGCCATACCCAAAGAATAGGTCCCATGGTTTCCCTCATTTGTTAGTCCTATAGTTAAATAGCTATGAATAAGATTGAAATGAACTCCAAGGTATGAGAACAAGAGGGTTTTGTTGTTTTAAATGTACTGTATGAAGTTATTTCTTTTTTCTTTTACTTTTTTTCCTTCGGTTTATTCCTCAATCTCTCTCTCTCTCTATTTCTCTCTCTCTCTCTCTCTCTCTCTCTCTCTCTCTCTCTCTCTCTCTCTCTCTCTCTCTCTCTCTCTCTCTCTCTCTCTCTCTCTCTCTCTCTCTCTCTCTCTCTCTCTCTCTCATTGTGTGTGTTCTGGAACTGGGGCTTGAACTCAGGGCTTAAAAGTCTACCTTGCCACCTTTCTCCCAAAGCTGGCAATTGACCCATACCTCTGATTTTTGCTGGATAAATAAATGGTGATAAGAGCCTCACAAACTTTTCTGCCCTGGCTTTCCTTCCATTGTGATTTTTAGATCTCCGTCCCCTGAATAGCTAGGAACACAGTCATGAGCCACCAATGGCCCAGTTCTACTTTCCATTAATTGGCAGTTAGTTATGATATACATAGTTCAGATTCATACTTAAATTTTTTTAATTGTTACTATAAAGATACGGGTTACAGTTTCATAAGTCGGGTAAAGAGTACATTTCTTTTTGGTCAATGTCACCCCTCCCTCTTTCTGTTCGGCTTATTTATAGTGAGTCTATTGTAACCTTCATTCTTAAAGACTAGTTTATCTTTACTGCTGAGCCCTAATTTTTCGGAATTCACTCTTAGCCCTCAGGTGTTCAATGAAGTCTGTTCACTTTGGTTGCCTAGAAACCTGATGTTTCAGCATAGCTTGAGCTTTGGGGATTGTGTCACTTACTACTCAGGTAGTTCCTCTTCCAGCTTTGTGGAATTACCTAGTGCTTGAACAGGGTATTATTCAGATAAAGTCACATGGGCACATCTGTAGATTCTTGGAACATTTTACTTACATAGCTGCATCTTCTGAAGTTTTCTGACTTTCATGTGGTAGCTGCTTCAGCCTTCCCTGACTCCAGACATTATCCCTGACTTATTTTGCCTGTGAGAGTTCTGTTGGCTTTAGGTTCTCCTCTGTGTGTTGTGGTTTGGAACTTTTCTCTAGGCAGAAAGCACAACTGTAGGGTTCACTTTGTTTTTCTTTTCTCCTGGACCAAAGTCTTGTTCTGTCTTTTCTCCAGTCTGAAAATAGTTCTTTCTTCTATTTTGTCTGGTTTTCCAGTTGCTGTGTAGGAAGGCAAGTGTAATACAAGCTTATTTACTTTACTGGAAAGCAAAAGTTCTCTCCATAATACAGTATTTGATATAATATAGTTAAATTACTTGATGTACTTGTTGATCTAGCAAGAGATGTCTAAAGGCAAAACAGAACAATTATTTTTGAAACATATTCATTTTTGTAATGTATATTGATTCCCTTACTAAGAATCAGGATAGTCTTCTAGGACAAAGTTGAGCTACAATTTGTATACTGTTTCTTTTGCAATATGACACTGTATTGAGAAATAATATTTATGTTTATACTATAGAATCATAGTTATATTTATACTACATAATCACAGTATATTGTAATACACAAATAAAGAATAGTTCCTGGGCTGGGAAGGTGTCTCAGTGGTAGAGCGCTTGCCTTGCATGCATGAGGGCCTGGGTTCAATTCCTCAGCACCACATAAGCAAAAAGAAAAAAGCCAGAAGTGGTGCTGTGGCTCAAGTGTTAGAGCGCTAGCCTTGGGCTGAAGATCTGAGGGACAGTGCCCAGGCCCAGTGTTCAGGCCCCACGACCGGACCCCCCCGCAAAAAAAGAATAGTTTCTGTATGTATGAGGCTTACCTGAGGGTGTTCCTTCATGCCAGTTTGTAGCCACACCTTTGTGTCTGTTCTCAGCCCTTGCCAGCAATTGATCTGTTTCTGACTATAGTTTCCTCTTGTTTAGAAGGTCATGTCACTGAAACTTTTTACTCTACTCTTGTGTAGATCCATACTTTTTATTTTGCTAGTTCTGTGGCTTGAACTCAGGACCTGGCACCATCCATGACCCTTTTTGTACTCAAGGCTAGAGCTCTTCCACTTAAGCCACTGTACCACTTCCAGCTTTTTCTGAGTAGTTTATTCGAGACAGGAGTCTCATGGACTTTTCTGCCTGGTCTGGCTTTCGAACTGCAAATCTCCAATGTCAGCCTTTTGATTAACTATGATTACAGGCTTAAGCCACAAGTGCCCAGCTAGATCTATCTATCTATCTATCTATCTATCTATCTATCTATCTATCTATCTATCTATCTATCTATCTATCTATCTATCTATCTATCTATCTATCTATCTATCTAGTAATGGGGCTTGTACTCTGGACCTCGACACTGTCCCTCAGCTCTTCAGCTTAAGGCGAGTGCTCTACCACTTGATCCACAGCACCACTTCCAGTTTTCTGGTCGATTATTGGAGATAAGAGTCTCATGGAGTTTCCTGCCTGGGCTGGCTTTGAATCTAGATCATCAGATCTCAGTCTCCTGAGCAGCTTGGATTACAAGCGTGAGCCACCAGCACCTGACTAGATCAATACTTTTATATTTGAAATGAAATGAAAATTTAAGACTGCTTATCTTATTAGCCTTCATCCTAAAGTATTTTGTGTTTGTAGGCAAAAATGGCTCAATTTTTAAAAAAATAAATCACATAATAATAAAGCAAAAATGTCAATGAACCTTTCTTTTGTGCTTATACATCTCCCTTTTGTAGGAGAAACCACTGCCAAAGCGAATGAAAACTCCTTACCAGTATCTGTGCCATTTGATATCCTCTCCACCTTCTCCCCTGCTGTTGAGAGCACAGTGGGTAAGAAGTGCAAACTGCCTTACTCCCTTTCATTCCTGTCATGGGTTTCCATCTCTTTCCATTCTTTTCCTGCAAAGTCATGGGACTGCATATTCAAGGGTGCTAGATATTTGAGCATAAATCACTTCTGAGTAGTACAGTAAAAGCTATATATAAACTTCCCCTAAAAATATAGGAATATACATTGGAGAGTTACAGAAAGACCATGCACATAACATTTTATGGACCAGAAATTCTGAAGGTTTTTTTGGCCTTAGAAAATATCTGCTTTACAAAAATATTTTTTCTGATAATTTTTCTTTTTATTTTTTTTGGTCATGGGGCTTAAACTCTGGGCCTGGGTGCTGTCCCTGAGCTCTTCAGTCCAGGCGAGTGCTCTACCACTTGAGCTATAGCACACTTCTGGTTTTCTGGTGGTTTATTGGAGATAAGAGGCTCACGGGCTTTTGTGCCTGGGCTGGCAATGACCTGTGATTCTCAGATCTCAGCCTCCTGAATAGCTAGGATTACAAGTGTGAGCCATGGATACCAGGCTCTCATAATTTCATTTTTAAACAGAAGGGAAGAATGATCATTTAAAATGAGAGATACTTACACAACTGTACATGATTAGAAACATTTTAAGAGAGCACAGAACCTAAGTATCTTTCGTACATAAAGGTAGGTAGCTTGTGTGTGTGTGTGTGTGTGTGTGTGTGTGTGTGTGTGTGTGTGTGTGTGTGTGTGTGTGTGTGTGTGTATGTGTGTGTCCCAGTCTTGGGGCTTGAAACCAAGTCCTGGGTGCTGTATCTGGGCTTACTTCCTCAAGGCTACTCTCTACCGCATAAGCAGAAAAAAACCAGAAATGGCACTGTGGCTCAAGTGGTAGAGTGCTAGCTAGTCTTGAACTGAAGAGTTCAGAGACAGTGCCCAGGCCCAGAATTCAGGCCCCATGATGGACAAAAAAATACAAAAAATAAATTAAAAGGCCATACGAAAAGATGAAGTCACAAAACAAACCCTGAAAATAAAAGCAACTTGAAACCTGTGACTGAGGCACAGGAAGTACTGCTAAGAAGGATACATTGTTGCAAATATGGACAAGTAAGATTCAACCATGGAGGTGAAGGGGGAATCAGGAGGTAAAGCCAGGTACAGGATGCTTTTCTCTTCCTTTTGTGAATTTACCACATTTGTATGCACAATTCTTTCCTTTTATTCAGGATTCCCTGCACTAGGATCACTGGGTCACAGGGCATCTCTCCATTCTCTTTCACTTAACTTGGTGGTGAAAATAGGAGCAACTCATGGTCAAAATCCACTTCTGGTAGGAGTTACCAGTAGTCACTACCATCGATGAGGTAAAAGAAAACATCAACATTTCCTATTAGGTCCTCATCAATTGCTTTGTAATCAAAAGTGATGAAGGGTAGGGGCTAGGGGAGTCAGCTCAAGTACAAGATCCCCTGCAGAGGAAGAGGGATCTAGTTAGTAGCTAGAGGCTCTCAGTTTGAACTCTAGTACTTCTGTTTAAAAACCTTTAACTAGGGGCTAGGAATGGGGCTTAGTGTTAGAGTGCTTGCCTAGCAGGCATGAAGCCTTGTGTTCAGTTTTTCAGTACCACCTAAAAAGAAAAAGCCAGAATTGGGGCTGTGGCTCAAGTGGTAGAGTGCTAGCCGTGAGTTAGAGATGCTCAGGGACAGTGTCCAGGGCCTGAGTTCAAGCCCCAAGATTGTTTTCTCTCTGTCTCGCACTCTCTATGTAGACAGATAGCCAGATAGATAGATAGATAGATAGATAGATAGAGAGAGAGAGAGAGAGAGAGAGAGAGAGATAGATAAAATTTCTACAGATAATCTGTTACAGATATAGATAGATCTGTTATCTTTAGCAGATAGATAATCTATAGAGTTTATCTATCTATATCTATATCAATTGGTATCTAGTTGTCATTTATATTCATGATTTCAGGACATCAAAGATTTACTCAACATAACCTCATTACTGCTTGTATTTCAATCTTGGGGTGTGTGTGTGTGTGTGTGTGTGTGTACCTACACATGCATGCTGGGGCTTGAAGTTATAGATCTGTGCTCTTGTGTGGCTTTCTGTTTTGTTTTTGTTTTCTTTCTCTCCTTTTCTCTTTCTTTCTTTAGGTGCTAGTTCTAGGCTTGATATCATGGCCTAGTTCCAGTCCCTGAGACTTTTACCCAAGGTAAAGCCACAGCTCTACTTTGGCTTTTATTCTTTGGTGTTGTGGTTAATAGGCAAGAAGAGTCTCATAGATTTCCCTGCCCAAGGTGGCTTTGAATTGTGATCCTCAGATCTCAGGCTTCTGACTATCTAGAATAGCAGGAATGAGCCACCAACGAATACCTAGCTTTGTTTGGCTTTCTGGGTTTCCATAGTACTCTGTCACTTGAAGCAAACCTCCAGCTCGGCATTTTGCTGCTTACTGGAGATAAGACCTCATTCATTTCTCTGTGTAGTCTAGCTTTTAGCATTGTAAATTTGCTGCACTTGTTGTGCGTTGACATCCTTGATTTCTTACGTGGAATTGTTCATAATCTCATTGAAGAAGTCTTGTGTGTGATGAATTGTGTGATTTTGGAGGTTCTCTATCTTTGATGGTTTAATTACAATGTGTTAAGTGATCACAGTTTGTTCTACTTGAAGTCTATTGGGCTGCTAAATGCTTGAATATATAGGCTCATGCTAGAAATCAAAATTGGAAAAGTTTTGATCATTACTCCTTCCTTTTTGTGTCGTGGGCCTTGAACTCAGAGCCTAGCTCTGTGCATGAGTCTCTCTGTGCTCCCCCCCACCACTTGTCAGAGTTGATCATTTCCATTTTGCTCTGTTCACATGTGTTCTGCTTGCCAAAATTTGCTGCTGAACACCTCTAGTCATTTATTTATTTCAGTTATTTCTTACAAGTTTTCACTTTTGTGAATTCCTGGTTTTACTGAAGATCAAAGGTTGGGCCTACATATAACCAGGAAATGATACCTGGAATTTGTGTGAGTGGCTCAGACCCCTTTAATTCTATTCTTACTGCCTTATCCTCTTTCCTGCAATCCACACCAGTGGCCAGTTGGGGCTTTCTTACAACTAGTTGACCAAAACACAGCATTGGATCTAGTTTACTCCCAGTTCTGCAGGCTTTCTCTGAAAGATGGCCTCTGAAATCTTAGATTTAGAACTCTCTTGGCTTTCCATGCTTTCTCCTCTCTCTGTACCACACACACACACACAGACACACACACACAGACACAGACACACACACACACACACACACACACACACACACACACACACACACACACACACACACACACACACACACACACACCAGACATTTAAGCCATGATTTCTTAAGTAGAACTATCTTTTGATACTTTAAATAGTCCAAAATACTTGATGTGGCACAAAGTAAATAGTTCATATTTTCTTTTTGTTGCCAGTCCTAGTGCTCCATCTCTTTCTTGGGTGCTATCCCTGAGCTTTTGTGCTCTACCACTTGAGCCACAGTTCTACTTCCAGAATTTAATGCTTATGAAGGCCCAGGTTTGATTCCTCAGTACCACATAAACAGAAAAAGCTGGAAGTGGTGCTGTGGTTCAAGTGGTAGGGTGCTAACCTTGAGCAAAAAATGCTCAGGGACATTGCCCAGGCCCAGAGTTCAAGCCCCAGGACTGGAAAGAAAAAAAGGAGGTAAAAATCTCACAGACTTTCCTGCCCAGGCTGGATTTGTACCATAAACCTCCTATGTAGCTAGGATTTCAGGTATGAGTCTTAGGTGCCCAGTTTAGGCATCCTACTTCAATAAAGCTTCCTCAGCCATTACTTGTGCAGAGCTCCTATCCCTTGTTTTTCAAGAACTTATTAAAGGCTTTGCCACATTCTTTAGATTTGTTGTCATTACATTTCTATTATTATTACTTCCCCCCATCACTGCCTCACTCTCTCTACCTTTCTCTCTCTCTCTGCCCTCTTCTTTTTTTCTTTCTCTCTCTTTCTCTCTCTCTCTCTCCTTCCTGGTGGGTTTTGAACTCAGGGTCAGGATGGGGTATCATTGGCTTAGTTCTTTTTTTTCTCAAATATGATGGCCTATCATTTGAACAACAACTTCAATTCTGGCTTTTTGATAGTTAACCAGAGATAAGAGTCTCATGGATTTTCCTATCTAGGCTGGCTTTGAACCACACTCCTCAGATCTCAGCTTCCTGTGTCACTAGGATTAGAGGTATGAGCCATTAGTACCCAGTTTCAAATAATATCATTTTTAGTTTTTTTTTCCTGAAGTCATTCATAGCTAAGAAACAATGATGCTAATTTTCATTAAGGAATTAAGCCTCTTCAAAGCCCCTTAAATTCCAAATGTTTTTGAGTTTTCATGCTTTCTCTGAAACCTATGGACTCGGCAAAGTATATATGTGTAAATTCACATTACCCCATCTGCCTAGCCCAGCTTGGCTACTGCCAACTTGCTTATTCTCCCTAACATTTGGGAACGGTGCTTTCTGTGGAGCTAAGATGTGCAAACCAAAGGATTCAAGCATACTCGGTAAGGATAAATCAGCCTTCATGAGGCCTCCTGTCCATGGAAGACCCATGCTGCAGGGAAGAGTTTGTTCCCAAGAAGAAGGGATGCAGATTGGAAAGAATGACCTGGTGTGCTGTAATTTGCACTGTGAATTTTATTGCTCTTTTGAAAACCACAACCACACAGATAATTGTTCATGAGGCCACTGCATTCACAGCCCATCTCCACTGATATTTTTTGCCAGTTGTGGGGCTTGAACTCAGCCTGGGAACTGCCACTAAGCTTTTTTGCTCAAAGGTAGAATTCTGCAACTTAAACCCATCACAACTTCTGGCTTTTTCTGTTTATGTCACACTTCATGCATGCTAGGAAAGCACTCTACCACTAAGCCACATTCCCAGCCTTCACTGATCTTTTTATGCATTCCATTTTTCACATGTTAAGTAGAAACCTTGTATATCACCAGGAGCAGAGAGGGACTTATAGCCTGTAACAGACCAATGCAATCAAAATAGTTACCTAGAGGGTGAAATGTGTTTCAAACTTAAATTTTAAAAACCCTAATTTAATTAGAGTTGGGAAAAGGATTTCCTAAAAAGATGACCTCTAAAACAACAGGCCTTGCTTCAGGGCTTATTAATGTTCAATGTCCTATGGTGTAGGGTGGGGCCATGGTTTTAAGTCACAGATTTTGCCCCAAAGGATTTCATAGATCCATAGAATAAAAGAAATTCTCAGAGAATGATGAGAGACTGAATCATTAAATGCCAGTGGTTTAGTACTAAGTGTTATAAATAAAATAAAGAAGGAATTACTCAGAAAAATGAATCTATGCACAGAAAATGGGCAAAGCAGTCTTAACTGGGTAATGAGATGAGAACTTGGGGGTGTGCCCTGCTTGGGATGTGAGATGATTGGGAGAGACAAAGGTATGCAGTCTTGACTAGAACATGTATTGAAACATGTATTCTAAAATCTAACAAACCTGGTCCAACAGTGATGCCTAAGCCACCTTAGAGTGGCTTCATCAGTACATCCAAACCATGCCCAGCCACAACCATCCACTTTAGCATTGGTTCATCAACTTATGCATTTGTGGTTCCTTTGCTATGGACCAGGGATGGAGCGTGCAGACCCAGGGCAAAGTCAGCAGATCCTAGATGGCTGCTTCTGAACATACCCTGTGGTTTGTTGATAACTGGCTTACACTTACATCCAAGACAAGCTCCTTGGCTGTAAGCCATGGAAAGATGACTGAGGCAGGAAAGTCAGAAGGAAAACAGTAAGTCTGATCATGGAAGTCAGGAATCTTCCATGTAGGCACAGTACCTAGGCCCTGGGTTCAAGCCTCAGGAATGGCACACCTAAAAAAAAATAATACAATAGTTGTAGCTAGTTTCAGTGACTGTAGTATTTGACCACACCTAGTGATTAATGTGGAGACTAAGAACAAAGTTTGGGCAGTATGCTTGCTTCTTTTTCCTCCTTTGGTGATATTCCACACTTTCCAGGCTTTAAATGATCCCTTCCCCCTGGTAATCACCAAATGCAATTTCTAACTCAAAATGCTCTTTCCCAGGCTTGGGGACTTAAAGGCCTGTCTACTAGACAGCTCCAGTTAGCCAGGCTATCTCTCAATTGTGAAGCAAAATTATTTGCCTAAAACAGAATTTGAGATTCCTTTCCCTGCTTGCTAGAACATTTCTCTTCCTACCATCTTCTCATTGTAATAGTTCTACCATCTATCTTATTATTTGCTTCAGCCAAAAGCCTACATCATCTTTGGAGCAAGTTCTAATGTCTCATTTTACAAAACCATTTCCACAAGCTGGGCACTAGTGGCTCACACGTGTAACCTTAGATACTTGGAAGGCTGAAATCTTAAGGTCACAGTTCAAAGCCAACCCCTACAGCATAGTCAGTGAAACTCTTATCTCCACTTAACCACCAAAATGGCCAAGAGTCCAGCTGTCACTCACATGTTCAGCATTACTAGAGTGAAAAACTAAGTGAGATTGCTAGGCTTTGAATTCAAGCCCCAGTACCAGCAAAAAGAAAAAGAAAAACAATAAACAACAAACACTACTTCATCTACTACTTTTACTCTATTGTTGACATTCTAATCTACACTGACCTGTACTAAACAATGGCCACACAGGGCTCCTGGCTTTCACTCATCATTTATTCTCCACATTGCCACCATGGTGAACCTTGAAAAGCACATATCACATAGTGATACCTCCTGCTATTATCCACAGTGGAAAGTTCTAGAAGAAACCCACATTGATTGCCCTTGCTTATATGACCCTATGTGACCAGACTCTTCTCTGGGTCATATGCATCTGCCACCATCCCTCTTCACTCATTTCATTCCAGTGACACGCAACCTTGATGTTCCTCAAAAACACCAAGTCTCCCACCTCACAACCTTTGCTCCAAGTGTTCCCCTCTGCCCAAAATCATCTTTCCCCAACTCTTTCCTTCATGACTTGTTTGCGGAACTCACACCTTAATTCATTAGTCACCATTTCCAGGAAGCCTCTTTTATATAGTTTTTATTTTGTCGGTCGTGGGGCTTGAACTCTGGGCCTGGGCATTGTCCCTCAGCTCTTCAACTCAAGGCGAGCACTCTACCACTTGAGCTACAGCGCCACTTCCTCCAGGAAGCCTCTTTTGATCATCTTAAGGTAGCTGCACCCAAGGTTGTGGTTGAGGCAGAACTTAAATAACTCCATTTCTCCATTTTCTTTTGTTTCATAGTGTTTGCCACTGTTTGGATTGGGGGGGGTCATGGGGCACGAAATATGGGCCTGAGCACTCTCCCTCAGCTCTTCAGCTCAAGGCTAGCACTCTACCACTTGAGCCACAGTGCCACTTCCCACTTTTTCTCCTGATGTGATGCTGAGGAATCGAACCCAGGGTCTCAAGCACTCTACCACTGAGCCACCTTCCAAGCCTGTTTGGATTTTTTAACTGTTTCTTTGTCAGTTAGTATCCTCATCTAGAACATCAGCTCTATGAAAATGAAGTTTTTATACATTTTAATTCCAGGCCATTCCTAGACATTAAAACAGAGCTTGGCTCCAAGTTTTCCTTCATTAAATAGTTGATGCAGGGCTGGGAAGGTGGCTCAGTGTTAGAGCACTTGCCTTGCATGATTGAGGCCCTGGGTTTGATTCCTCAGCACCACATAAGCAAAAAGCAAAAAGCCGGAAGTGGCGCTGTGGCTCAAGTGGTAGAGTGCTAGCCTTGAGCTGAAGAGCTGAGGGATAGCGCCCAGGCACAGAGTTCAGGCACCACGACTGGACCATAAAATCAATCAATCAATCAATAAATAAATATTTGATGCATCACTGCCAAAGATGGTGGATACCGATGGCATGAACTTTCATAAAATCGTTGAGCATGCTGGCATCAATTTACCTCTCTGTCTGAAGATGAAGTTAATATACTATCTCTTTCAGAATGTAATGGGAGTCATTATAATCAACGGAGAGGCTCAAGTCTTTACCAATCATTGTGACACAAATATTAGAATCTATGGGCAGGGAGCCATTTGAAAGTGGTAATCACAAAATAATGGAGAAAGAAATTTGTTTTATTTATGAACCTCCTGAGATCTGAGAAAGTGGGCAGAAATAAAATACTCCCATTTGCAATCTAAACATTCATAAACACAGTTCACACTAAATAAAATTGCACTAACATTTTAACTGACATCAATAGACATTTTGTTAAGTGTTTTGTTTTTTGAGCTCATTTATATATCTATGGTAAGAAGACTCCCTTCCATTTGAATATTTTAGTGGATATACTTTTCAAATGAATGTCAGTGCTACCTTCTGTGATATCACCCTGGACAGAAGCCTTTTGTTGATAACATTGGGGTATCATTATAAGCTTACACTATTATATCTGAGTAGGAAATAGCAATGCACTGTGAAATTATAAAGGCAAACTTTCATGTGCATCATACTGCTTTTTTTCCTCCTCTCTCCTCTGTTATGAATCCCTATGTAGGACACCCGGCTGGTTCCACTTTGGCTCCTAAGGATTTGACAGGACCCGCAAAAATAAGGGAATGGTTGGGGAAGCAGGGGGAAGATATTGAAGGGATGACACAGATCAAGATGCACTGTAGACATGAATTGCTTGGTTTTTGGTTTTGATTTTTTTGTTTTGTTTTGTTTTGGTCATGGGCCTTGAACTCTGGGCCTGGGTGCTGTCCCTCAGCTCCTCAGCTCAAGGCTAGTGCCCTCCCACTTAAGCCAAAGCACCACTCCTGGCTTTTTTCTGCTTATATGGTGCTGAGGAATTGAACCCAGGGCCTCATGTGAGTGAGGCAAGCAGTCTTCCAATGAGCCACCTTCCCAGCCCCGAATTGCTTGTTCTGAATTCCAAACATTCACTACATAATCTAAAGATTAAGAAAACTGAGGTCAGGGGTGGTGAGAATTGTGAAATGGGAGACATGGTTCAAAAGGCACTGCACCCAGGAACTGCTCTGCTGCATGGCCGCATCTCTGTACAACTACCTAACTAAAACACACATAGACACAGACACAGACACACAGACACACAGACACACAGACACACACAGACACACGCACACACACACACACACACACACACACACACACACTCTCTAATAGTGAAAACGAGAATGAAAAACTTAAACCTGGGAAAAAGGGGTACAGTCACTTCGGGCTCCTGATCAGAGTAGAGGTTGATTTTAAGGGGTGCCCCTAAATTTCTGAACTGGGTGATTGTCCACCTTGAAAGAATGAACTTGTGTCTCTGGGGGTTTGGGTTTTTAATGCAGGACATGCAGTACACAGAAAGGATCCCCCAGTTAACTAGGAACCACCTTCTCTTCCGCTGCCCTGTTCACCTGCTGCCAGCACCAATAAGCTGGGGAAGAAGAGGACCAGCTAGCCTGGAGGGGCCCAGGGCACTGACCTGGAAGCTAAGACTGTGTTTGTGAGCTGGAGCCAGTGGCTCACCCCTGTAATTGAAGCTACTCAGGAGGCTGAGATCTGAGGATCTCAGTTCAAAACTAGCCGGGGCAGGAAAGTCCATGACATTAATCTTAAGCTAACCACCAGAAAACTGGAGTGGTGCTGTGGCTTACAGTGGTAGAACATGAGACTTGAGCAGAAGAGCTCCAGGACAGTGCCTAGGCCTTGACTTCAAGCCCCAGGACTGACTAGAAAAAAAATCATCTTTGATGTTTGTGGAACTCAAATTCAAGGTCCCAGTTGATTGAGTGTGTCTGGTTTTACAGGGCTCCAGCAGGTAGAAGAATTACTATATTGTTCTTTTTTTGACAGTCCTAGGGTTTGAACCCAGGGCTTGGGCACTGTCTCTGAGCTTGTCTCTGCTCAAGATTAGCATTCTATTACTTAAGACACAGCGCCACATCCTGCTTTTGCTGTTTACTGAGGAACCAAACCCAGGTCTTCATGTATGCCAGGCAAACACGCTACCACTAAGCCACATTGTGATTCCTGAAGAATAATTAGTATAATAATAAGTATATTTATAATATTTTTATACTTACATCATTATATTTCATTTACTATTGTAGCATGTATATTTTATCTATTATATATAACATTTATATTTATTTGTATATTTACTAGATATTATATAATATATAATGTATGTATGTTATAGAATATAATATGTAACATATTAATACATTTTATAAAAATGTTTTATATCATTGCACTTATAGCATTAATATAGTAATTATATTTATAATTCTAATATTTTGTAATAATAATTATTATGCTGGAAGAAAAACTGGGGGGTCTCCAGAGGACAAGAGGGCCCTGAGAATTGAGAGGGGACCCACTGGGCTCCTGTGCTTCCTTCCCATGAGTGACCATCACTGCTTGTGTTGGTGTTTGTGTGTGTGTATATGTTCTTATGTTTTTGTCAGTGTCAGTACTGGGGCTTGAACTCAAGGCCCTGCATAATGTGGCTGAGCTTTTGCTCAAGGCTGGTGCTCTACTATTTGAGCCATAGCCCCACTTCTAGCTGTTTCAAGTGGGTATTTGGAGATTAGATCTCATGGATTTTCCTGCCAGGTCTAGTTTCAAACTACCATCCTCAGAACACACCCACCAGAGTCAGTAGGATTACAGGTGTGAGCCACCATTGCCTGGCCTGTGTGTTTTGTGCTGGTACTTGGGCTTGAACTTAGAGCCAGGGCTTTGAATTTGTTGAGCTTGTTTTCTCAAAACCAACACTTTGCCCCTTGAGCCATATCTCCACTTCAAGTTAAGTGTCTCAGACATTCTTGTCCAGAATAGCTTTGTACCAGGATTCTCAGACCTCAACCTCATGAGTATCTAGGAATAGAGGTATGAGCCACTGGCACCCACTTTGTATATTTCTTAAATTAAATCCTGTACTCTCTCACTCCCAACCTTCAAGAGCTTCTGTTTCAGAATAAAATCCAAAGTCTCTACCATAGTCTAAGGGAACTTATCTTGGCTAGTGGTTCTCAAATACATCTAGAGGGCTTCTTTGAAGCAGGCAACACTGGACCCTAGCCCCTGACTAAACAGGTCTGGGCTGGACCTGCTAAAGTTCCTGGATGAGATCACTGCTTCTGGGTGGAGACCACACTTGTAACTCATTGCTCTGCACAAGCTGCCCACTGCCTGTCCTACAGCAAGCATATCCTCTACTCCACACACTGATTGTGATGTAGCCACACTGGTTTACTGACTCTAAGACAGGCCAGACACCCTCAACTTTGAGCTCATGACCCTACCTGATTCTGGGGCCTGGGTGAGTTGCCTTGATCTCCTAAGTCACTTTACCACATGACGCTTTTCTGAAATCATACCTCACTGTAAATTGCCAACACTCCTCCCTAGCACATCTCTCAATCTATTTTTCCATCATATATTCAAACATATTTATACATTCTCCACCCTCCCCCACCCCCACACACTAAAGCATAGAACTTCAAAACAAAGTTTTTCTTTTCTACTTGCTACAGTGTCTAGAACCTAATAAACTCAATAGATAAAAAAGAGTGAGATGGGTACTAGTGTCACACCTGGAATGTTAGCTATTCAGGAAATTGAGATCTAGAATCACTTTTTCCATTTATTTCCCATTTTGATTAAAAATTAACCATTAAAGAACTTTTAAAAAGAATCAAAACTTCCTTATTTTCTGCAGGTTTCCTTCACTCCCTTTCACCTAGTCTACCTCAACCTGTGTCCCCATGGGAGCTTTGGCATCTCAGAAAATGTTCAGTGCCCCAGACCCTAGTTAATTTCAGACAGAATCCAGCATTACCTTTAGTCATGTGGTGGGCAGAGCAGAAGGCATCTACCATGTGTGCTACCCAACACCTCTCATCCACACCTGTGCTACTTCCATACTCCCAGCCACACGAGCACCACTGTGTCACCATTGCTTACACTGGCCTAGGCATGGGCTTCCATGGTCATCAGGACAAATGTCCTGAGAGCTATTTTACCTGCAACAGGTGACATTTCCTGATCTGGGTAATCACTGGCACTGGAGCAAACCAGGGCCATGGCACTGCAGGATGCATCTCTCTGCAGCAAAACTTGGGGCCCTTCCTTCCCAGACACAATGGAGATCCTGGACAAGTCCCCTAGATGATTCCATGAATGTGTCTCACAGCCCTCATCTGTCAGAAATGAACAAAGAGGACAGAATTGTTCAAGTTATTTTCTTTCTTCATAGAAGGGTGCACTATCATCCTGCCCCCCAGAGCAAGGCAGCACACCAAATGGCGGGATCCACTTGGTTTTCATCCCAACCCAGGAATGATATTGTGCCTTTTCCTGTTGCTCAGGAGTCAGGATCACATCTTTGTAAACAATCTGTTACCAGGGCAATAGGTCACAGAAGGAAGACAGAAGGCATTATAACCATCAGTTCACCATCCCTAGCCAGGAGGCAGTGTATTTTGGGAGGCCATTGCTCAAAAACAAACACCCTTTTTACCTGCTAATGAAACTGCAACTCCACTGCACCCCATCTTTCTCATTATAACAAAAACTTAGAAGAAAAAGGAAAGAGTGTTTTGGACTTCTTGCCAGGACTGGCTTGAAACCACAATCCTCAGATTTCAACCTCTTGTGTAGTGCCAAGCTTTTCCATGAGACAATTCTCTCAAATTAACCACCAAGAAAGAAGCAAAAAGAAATAGACAAAATTCCAGACCTTGAGCTGAAGATCATGGACAGCACAGCACACATGCCCTGATTTCAAGCCCATGACCTGCACATCATCATCATCATCATCATCATCATCATCATCATCATCATCATCATCATCATCATCATCATCATCATCGACATCATCATTATAATGTGAATTAAAAAAGTATAAGACCCTATTAAGAATATTAAAATTGAGTGAGTCAGGCATTTTTTGGTGGCTGACATGTAATCCCAGTTAGAAGCATGAAATCTCAGGATGGTGGTTAAAAGCCCACCTGGGCAGGAAATTCCATGAAGCTCTGATCTCCAACTAACCAGCAAAAAGCCAGAAGTAGAGCTGTGGCTCAAGTGGTAAAGCAACAGCCTTGAGCAAAAAAGCAAAATAAGTGACCAGGCCCAGATACATAGGGTAGGACAACTAATAATTAATTAATTAAATACAAATACATAAATAAAATCAGAATGGAAGATGAGCACAAAGCGCCAATTCCAAATCTTAAAATGAGCAGAGAATTGGTGGCTTACACCTGGAGCTCAAGCTACACAAAAGACAGAACTTGAAGATCTCGGTTCCAAGGCAAACTAGGCAGAAAAGTCCATTAGGGATTTGTGAATGTGTATGAGTCCTGGGTCTTGAAGCCAGAGCTTGAAATAGAAATATGTTTCTTAAAGGTAGCACTCTACCACTTTTTCTCTTTAGGGGATTAAATGGAGATATATCTTACGGACTTACCTGCCTGGGCTTTCAACCTCAATCCTCAGATTTCAGGTGCTGATATAGTACCCTCAGCTTCTTATCTTCTATGAGAATTTTATCTTCCATGAACTGCCAAAAAGTAAAAGAAGCGAGAAGTTGATCTGTGTGGCTCAAGCCACAGAGACTGCTTCCTTTTAGGGAAAACAAACAACAAAAACCCTCATACACAGTGGCCCTGCCCTGCTTTCAAACCCAGGAAGTTATCAGGCCCTATGTTCAAGCCCTAGGACCATCACCAACAACAACAAAAGAATGACTCAGGGACAGGGACTAGGCCCAGAATTCAAGCCCTAGGAACAGCATCAAAAATAAAAGAAAAACAAATTCAGAGACTGTGGCTAGGCTCCAGAGTTCAAGCTCTAGAACCAACACCAGGACACACACACACACACACACACACACACACACGAGAAATGAACAAAATAATGAGAAGATGGCAAAAAAAGAGAAAAGTCAATGAAATATTTTTAAGTAGTAGCTCATGCCTATAATCCTAGCTACTGTAGAAGCTGAAATCTTAGGATTGTAGTTCATAGTCAGCCTGGGCATGTGTGCCAGTACTGGTGCCTGAACTTGTGCTGTTTTGCACAAGACTAGAACTATACTACTTCCAAACACTTGGTGATTAATTGGAGATGAGAGTCTCAACAACTTTCCTGCCCAGGCTGCCTTTGAACCACTATCCTCTGATTTTAGAGCCTGGGTAATGTCCCTGTCTTCCCATGAGAATCTATTTTTTTGGTTGGTCATGGGGCGTGAACTCGGCCTACACACTGTCCCTCAGCTCTTCAACTCAAGTCTAGTACTTTACCTCTTGAGCCACAGTACCACTTCTGGTTTTTTGGTGGTTTATTGGAGATAATTGTCTCACGGACTTTCCTTCCCAGGCTGGCTTTGAACTGCAATCCTCAGATCTCAGCCTCCTGAGTAGCTTGGATTACAGGCGTAAGCCACTGGCACCCAGCTTTCTTTTTATTTTTTTCTTTTTTGTGGGTGATGGGGCCCGCTCTAGCTCTGGATGCTGTCACTTAGCTCTTCAGCTCAAGGTAAGCATTTTACCACTGAGCCACCTTCCCAGCTCCCCCATGAGACACTTATCAGCTATGAATTACCAAATTTGTTTTACAAAGCCAGATGTTGAGATGCATCTCAAGGTTCAGAGCCTGTCAGCCTTGCTCAGGACAGGGGAGAGACTCCTGCACAGTGATCTTGCCCTGATTTCAGGTCTAGGAAACAGTCACCACTCCCTGTGTCCCAGCCCTAGGACCGGAACCAAAAAATAAATAACTCCCCCGTTTTCACTGTATTTGATGTTGGTATAATTTGTGAAGGGGAAGGGGAAGGGGAAAAACAAATTTTTTAAATAGGGATACAGGTGGACCTATTGCAACAATGAGATGTACAAGATATTATGTCGAAAAATGAACTTTACAGCTTTTGCCTGTGTGTGTGTGGGGGAACGGGGGGGGGGAGGGTGGAGAACATTATATAAACAAAGCCATCAATGAAGCTGTGGCTCAAGCTGTCACAGTCTGCTAGTCTTGAGAAAAACAATACAAAAAATGCTTCATTCATAGTGGCTCTGCTCTGACTTCAAGCAGGAGAGTGGCCATGTCATGAGTTTAAGCCCTAGCACCAAAAATGAATGAATGAATGAATAAATAAATAAATAGAGCCAGAACTTTATCTGTGGCTCAAGCCATGGAGACTGCTAGTCTTGAGAAAGAAAGGGAAAAACCTCAGACACAGTGGCTCTGCCCTGATTTTATGACTAGCAAAAGTTAAGGCCCTATATTCAAGCCCTAGGACTAGCAATAAAGAAAAAACAAAACAAAACAAAAACAACAACAACAAAAACTTGGCAAAAACTCTGCAAAAAAGCCCAAGTCCTAAGTTCAAGCCAGAGGATCAGCACCTAAAATAAATGCAGAAAGAAAGATAAATGCGTAAAGAGCCAAAATTTGAACTGTGTCTTGAGGTGGGAAGCCTACTACCCTTGAGAAAAAATTAGGAACAATGACCAGCCCTTGAGTTCAAGTACTATAACAAGCTCCAAAACAACCAATAAAACTCAAAACAAAAACCTCAGAAAGAATGGCCAGGCCTAAATAATAAGCTAGATGACATGAACTTACAAAAAAGAGAAAAGGAATAAAAAATTAAGTGAAAAGGAGGGCAAAAATATTAGAGGCAATTCAAGATTTTAAAAAATATGGTTCATACCTATAATCCTACCTGCTCAGAGGGCTGAAATCTGAGCATTTGTGTTTTGAATCCAGCTTGGGCAGAAAAGTCCATGAGAATTCTTTTCATTTGTGCTATTCCTGGGCTTGAACTTGGGGAGTTTTGCTCAAGGGTAGAGCTCTACTGCTTCCTACCTATTGCTGCTTAATTGGTGAAAAACATCTCATGGATTTTCATGCCTAGGATGGCTTTGAACCTTGGCTCTCAACTTTCAAGACTCTGTATCGTCATCTTGGCTTCTTGTAGTACTCTTTTCCTTTCTGTATTTTTTGTCAGTTGTGGGGTTTGAACTCAGGACCTGTGTGCTGTCCCTGAGGCTCTTGTACTCAAGGCTTGTGCTCTACCACTTGTGCTATAGCATCACTTCTGGGTTTTGAGTGGTTAATTGGACATAAGAATCTCACAAGGGAACTGGAAAAGTGTCTCAGTGGTAAAGCGCTTGCCTTGCATGCTTGAGGCCCTGGGTTCAATTCCTCAGCACCACATAAGTAGGAAAAAAAGCCAGAAGTGATGCTGTGGCTCAAGTGGTAGAGTGCAAGCCTTGAGCTGAAGAGCTGAAGGAAAGCACACAGGCCCAGAGTTCAGGCCCAAGACCGGATCCCCCCCCCCAAAAAAAAAGAAGCTCAGGGACAGTGACCAGGCAGAAGAGTTCAAGCCCCAAGACCGGCAAAAAGAAACAAAGAAAAAAGAAAGTGAGTAATTAAGCTGTGGCTCAAGGTATGAAACCTGTTAGCCTGGAGAAAAAAGGTAAAAAACGTAAAGAAAAATTTAAAAATAAATTATTCCCAGTACCACACCTTCCAGTGCACTTTTCCCTACATCCTTAGTGTGCAGACAACCAGGCCAATGCCCCTGCTATATCCTATGTCTCAATGACAAAAATTTCGATTATTTGAAAACTGCCTTCCAAGAATTGCCACATGGGACCACATGGGGAATTATTGACCACATGCAATTATTGACCTCAAAAATATTTATTAACATGATTTCTTTGATTCTTGTGATTTTTCTATGTCCTTCTCATCATTACTTCCCTAGCACCTAGCAAATTACCTGGAATAAAAATAGAGAAACATGTCTGCTTACTGAACATCTGCATGTATATTTAGAATACTAAGCTAGTTTCAATGGGGTCATCAACACTGAAGATTTTTTACTATGAGCCTCATACTTTGGAAAAAACAAAACAAAACACATTTTATCCTCAAGAACTCTACATTTGCCAGTTGCCAGTCACTGATACTGTCATCCTAGTTACTAAAGGGAAGGAGGTGCTTGTGTTGTTCAAAAATATTGATGTTATAAAGATAAGGAAAAGCTGATAAATTATTATAGACTAAAAGAGATCAAGTATACACAACTACATATAATTCATGATCATGTATTTGTTTTTAGAGAAAAAAATTGATAAGGACAGAATTGAGCCAATTGGCAAAACTGGAATATAGACAAAAGATTAAGCAAAAATATGGCATTGTGATTAATTTACTGAAGTTGATAACTATACTGTGGCTATGTAATAATGGGACATTTTTGTCCTGAGAACAAGATTAAAATATGTAGGAATAGAGAACTACGAAATATACAATTTAATCTCAAATGTATGTCCACAAAGAGAACATACATGCAAGCATAAGTGATTAAGCAAATGAAGGAAAATATTAACCAACTGAATTTGCATAAAAATCACAGAAATAGTTTATATTCTTTTTGTAACTTTTCCTAAATTTGACTATTTTTAAACAATACTAGATTGAATAGTGAAGAGATGCACTTGAACTGCAGAAGATAAGTTCCTGAGGATTGTTCTGAGAAGGCTTAATGGAGAATGCATGCATTGGGGGATAAGAATAAAAGATCAAGTGGTACCATATGAAAATTATGGAAATCCAAACATTCAGACTACAACAATAAAGTACCAAGAGTAAGAAAATTCACAGATACAGAAAATAACTCAGGGCTACTGTGGATTGAGGGCTGAATGGTTTAATGGCCCCAAATTTTTGTTGAGGGTGATGGATATGTTTTGGATACGATAAAGGTGATGGTTCTACAATACTGGAAATGTACTGAATGTCAATGAATTGTGGTTATAATAATAAATGTTATTACTATTTCCCTATAAAGAATAAAAAATCATCCCAGTTTAGAGCCTACTGTTTGCAGGAAACTCCCTGACATTATATATTCACAGGAAACTGTACTCTTTATTTCTTACATTCAGTAGATTTTAAACATGTATTTCTTTATGTGTTTTTTTCTTCTTTTAAGGTAGAACTTTGCTAGCACAGGCCGGCCAGGAATGTGCAATTCTGCTACTTTGTTCCTTGAGGAATGTCTTTCTTCTACACAAGACATTCCATAATAAAATTTATTATCTAATAACAAAAGCAACAAGATCAAGTGTTACGTTCCTTACCCTAGGACTTAGGAGCAAACAGGACATCCTGACTTATATCAGCTCCCTCTGTCCAGAAAGCATTGTGTGCCTGGTGCTTACTGGTTTATAGAATGTCTCCTGAGCCTGGGAAAGATAGGCATAAAAGGAAAAAGCATCCCTTGTCCTGTGCATGAGCAGGCAACCGAATATATGTTGTATTAAATATTTCTCTGGATATAGAACCTCCCTACCCCTCTCTGACCTTAGATATGCATATAGCTCCCAAGTCACCAACAAAGAGCAAGGCTTTGCCCAAGGCTATTACTTCCATATGGTAAATGGTTACTATCTCAGTTTTTAATTCACTGAAGTGTCACAAATAAATGAATCAAAATCACCAAGAAGTAATAACTTACCCTGGCAAGTTTGTCTGGTTTGCAGATGTACAGCTGGGAAAACAGCTCTGTTATCCCTTCAGAAAAATCTTCATCTCCTGAAAAAAACAAAGTCTCACATGAAAAATATTCCAGCAAAACTGCTGAGGTTCACAAGAAAGGTAAGAAGGAAGAGGAGTGAAGGCAGCAGAAGTATTCATAACAATTTAATGAGCATGGAATATGAGTGCTTATATAATTTTTTTCCTTTCCTTCTGAGGGTTTTCTGATGCATTGTTATCATTATCCAGTCTTTCAGTTAATGTCCAATTAAGACAAACATTTCTGACACTTTTCTTCCACCACTGGTTAAGCTGAAGCTACAGGTGCTACGGATAATAATATTCACTCGGCCTTCTGAGCTTTCTTGGCAGACTTGGTGACCTTGCCAGCTCCAGCAGACTTCTTGTCCACAGCTTTGATGCCACACACAGCAACTATCTCCTATTACAAACAGCAAGATGATCCAGAGGAGAATAGTCAAAGAAGCTCTCCACATACACAGGCTTGCTGGAATCATATGAAGCATGACAGCATCACTACACTTCAGGAATTTAGGACTAGCTTCCAGCTTCTTACCAGATCTGCGTTCAAGCATCTCTTTCCACTCAGTAAACTTACAAGCAATTTAAGCTGAGTGCCAATCCAGGACAGAGGCATAGGAAGCACTAGTTTGGCCTGGATGGTTCAGGAAGGTCACCCAAGCTGTGAACCTAAATGCTTCCTTGGGTGGATCATTCTTGTTGTCACCACCAATGTTGTCATGGCAAACATCTTTGGCTGACATGCTTATAGAATTTTTTTGTGCACAGTATGTCAATGGATGTTCTTAATGGGCTTATAAGAGAAGTGGGTATTATCACACTTGTGTGATAAAGATAATGCAGGCTGGAAGAGGTCAAGAATTTTTACAAGATCTCCTAGCAAAGATAAGAAGTTAAACCTTGGCCTCCACTCTCAATGTTCTTTGCACCACATTACAGAAGAATGAATGGAGAGTATGAAGCAGATATTATATAAAGAAAATGGAATTCAGGGCTGGGAATGTGGCTTAGTAGTAGAGTGTTTACCTTGCATGCATGAAGCCCTGGGTTTGATTCCTCAGTACCATACAAACAGAAAGAGCTGGAGGTAGCACTGTGGCACAAGTGGTAGAGCATTAGACTTCAGCAAAAAGAGGCTCAGGGACAGAGCCCAGGCTCTGAGTTCAAGCCCCAGGACCAGAAAAAAAGAAAAAGAATAAAAGAAAATGGAATTCAAGTTGGGACAGTAAGACTCCAGGAGAATCCAGGTTATCCAAGAAAATGGGAAGAGTTTCAGGCAGAGGAAATGAGTGCCAAGATTAGGGGGATGAAAGCATAGCAGGAAGTTTAGAATAAGCAAAGGAAAAAAGAACAAAATAGGATCCAGCTAAGACTGAGCCTTTATACCCTCTTAATATCTCAAAGTTTCTACCAAAGAGATGAGGAACTACTGATGATTTTTAAAACAGAGACAGGTAAGATCAAATTTAAATCCAAGAAAGATCACTTTAGTGGCTGAGTACAGAACTTATCAGCACTAATCTAGGAATAAACAAGAAAGTAAAATTGAGTCAATAATCCATGATCCAAGTAAGAGACGGTGATGTGTAAATCAGGGGGAGAAAGGATTCTTAAATGTTGGAAGGGTGCTAAGGAAAATGTTGAAATTATCATGAAGATGGGAACACAGAACACCTTAGTAGAGAAACATGCAAACATAAGGATAAGTCAAGAGCAAACTATAATCAAGACAGACAAACAAATTGTCAGGAAATATTCTTTTCCTCTTTACACACCTAAATCCTATCCATTCACCCACTTTGAAACCAGCCTAATGTTTTAGACTTTAGAATCTATATATTTATTAATCACCAGTCTATAGCTTCAAAGGGCAAATTATTACTTCTTTATACCTGCCATTGTCTCCAAAAGTCCCTGGTTGGTGGGAGGGGGGAATGTATCATGGCTCATTTGTCCCTCTCAGTTGGCATTTAAGAGAGAGAATTAAAATGACTTAGCAATCCAAGTTTAACATGGATTGTGAAGGTGATCTCATTAATACCATCCTTACCTATGTACCTCATTTAAGCAACATTTAATTATTCCAACTAAATCCTGCTGGGTGCAAGAAATTAATCTGAAAACATAATGAGATAACAAAGTATTGACAAAATGATCCAATGGCATGCAGAATTTTTTATTTATATTTATCTCACTCTGTTCTAAACATATTTAATATGTACTTAGAATATAATTAATATTTGAATATGTACATTGAATTTACAAATGTACAAATATACAATGTATTATGTTTGAGTTTATTTAAATAAACTTTTTTTGGTAAGAGTTGTGAACAAAAAGGAAATGGGTCACTGTTGTGGCTCATGTCTGTAATCCTAGCTATTTGGGAGGTGAGAATGGAGAATTATAATTTGAGGTCAGGCTTAACAGCACAGTTTGTGAGATCCCCTTCTCAGCCATAGCCTGGTACAGTAGTATCTGTTCATCCTCTTACATTAATGTGAGAGGCCAAAATTAAGAGGATCTCAGTTCCAGCCCAACCTGGGCAGAAAATTTTAGGAGATTCCATCTCAACAGAGAAGCTGAACACAGTGGCAAATGCCTGTGATCCTAACAATGACAGGAAGACTGAAATGGGTAACTCTAGTTCAGGCCTGCATCCAGGAAAAACCAGACTCTCCCTGAAAACAGTCAAGGGAAAAAAGGGCCCAAGGCATGGCTCAGTGGTACTGTGCCTGCCTATTGACTTTGAGTGAGTTGAGCTCAAACCCCAGTACCACCATAAACAAAGGTAAACAATGGTGGAAGATCACTGTCAAATGCTTTCCACTGAATGAAATATATATTAGGCAGGAGTGTGGCCCAGTATTAGGCTAGAGGTGGAACTCTGTCTTAGAGGACTTAGCTGAGGCTCTGTGTTTGGGGACTGGCACTGCGGTAAGGAGAAGTTGCATTGAAAGTATGTAGGATGGTGCTGGTGGTTCATGGCTATAATCACAGCTACTCAGGAGGCTGAGACTTGGAGAATGGACCTTTAAAGCCAGCCAGGCAGAAAATTCTGTTTAGATCTATCTCCACTTAGCAAGAAAAAGACAGACTGGTATCTTGGTTCAGAGTGGTAAGACATCAGCTCAGTTCAAACTGTGGTCCTGGCACCAAAAACAACAATAAATAAATAAATAAATAAAATAATAAAGTGTGGGCTTTGGAGGAACTTTGTAAGAAGGAAGGGCTCTCCCAAAATAGGAAGACATATTCTTAGGCAAAGGGATGGTAAGGACCAAGGATGCTGATGGAAAAAGATGACCAACACTGCCACACCACCAGGTTCCTAAATTTATCGCCCATTAGCTACTTCCATTTTTTCCATACTTCATTGAGATATCATTAAATGCCAACATCACTGCTGAATTCTCAACAAATATCACTGAGGAGGGCTGGCACAGAGTGTGAGAGGAGCTGGGAAGGAGTCTGTTTTCGGAGTCATTTCTGGTGAACATAATAGACAAAAATCCAACTGTTTAGAAAATGCCTCCAAGTCCTCTGAATGGTATTTAAAGATCAAGAGTCCCATTCGTGGGCAAAACGAGATGCTGATTACATGAACGAATGCTGTTAATTGCACAAATAAGTTTATAAATAACACAATTGTCATATTGAGGCCTAGTTAGAAAAAAATGCAACTATCTAAACACATCACAATGGCTTTATGTGTTTCCTAAGTTAAGCCATCTAAAAAGAAGATTTTTTTATCTATTATATCTTTGGAATCATGAAAATAATTAGTATCTCTTAGTTAAGACTATTATACAGTATTTATTTTTCTGTTTGTGGAGCCTGAACTCTGGGCCTGGACACTGTCCTTGGCTCTTCAGCTCAAGGCTAGCATTCTACCACTTGAGCCACAGCGCCACTTCAACTTTTTCTGCTTATGTGATGCTGAGGAACTGAACCCAGGGCCTCATGCATTCAAGGCAAGCACTTTACCACTGAACCACCTTCCCAGCCCCTGAATACAGTATTTCTTTTAGTACTTATTTTAACAACCTGTGAGGAATTAGATTGGGTTACCTTATAGATGAGAAAACAGCTCAGTATCAAGGAACTTTTCAAGGTCACCTGGCTTTAGTAAATGACAGATCTTCATTTTAACACAGTGGAAAACTCCAAAAGCCCATCATAGTTAACTGCAATCTCAATATTTCAGAACAACATTAAGAACTTACATTCAAAAAACTTTTTTCTTTTGTGCAAGTCATGGGGCATGAACTCAGGGCCTGGGTGTTGTCCCTGAGCTGTTTCAGCTCAAATCTAATACTCTATCACTTGACTACAGCTCCACTTCGGGCTTTGGGTAGTTAACTGGGGATCAGAGTCTCACAGACTTTGCTGGTGAGCTGGCTTTAAACCCAGATCCTGGATCTCAGCTTCCTGAGTGGCTAGGTTTACAGGTGTGAGCCATTAGAAAATATTTTCTAATCAGGAAGCAAGCTTTTACATAGACTAAGTAGTCATTTATTAGTAAGGTGTTATACAACTGTCTAGTTTGAACTCTTAGAACACACGGCTGAAAACAACAAACAAAAAAGAAAATGTCCCAGTCTGCAGAAAATCTGTACTCAAGGAATAAAGAAAGTCCCTCCCTGAGAAATGTTCAGTCTTTCTGTAGAAAACTTGAAGACTAGTTATTTTACAGTAGATTAGAAATAGAAAAAACCAAATGAGATTAAGAGGATATTAGTGACAAGCACACTGACAGTTCAAAGAAGTAAAAGAGAAACCCATCTTTAAATGCACTGACATTTGGAAAATTTTAATTTTGCAGCCCTCATACTAGTCTCAGGACCTCTTAATACTTTTAAATTTTTGAGAGCCCCCAAAGAGCTAATTAAAAATGTAAGTAGACAGGCTTGGAAGGTGGCTCAGTGGTAGAGTGCTTGCTTTGCATGCATGAGGTCCTGGGTTGGATTCCTCAGCACCACATAAGTAGAAAAAGCCAGAAGTGGCACTGTGGCTTAAGTGGTAGAGTGCTAGCCTTGAGCTGAAGAGCTGAGGGACAGTGCGCAGGCCCAGAGTTTAGGCCCCACAACTGATAAAAACAATGTAAGTAGAGGTAGGAACTGGTGGCTCTCACCAGTAATCCTAGCTACAGATTCGGGAGACTGAGAGCCATAGATTGCTATTAAAAGCTAGCTGGCTTCCAATATATAACCCCTCTTTTCACTGTATTGGATGTTGGTATAATTTGTGGAGGGGAAAGGAAAAACAAAGTGTTGAAATAGGGATACAGGTGGACCCACTGCAACAATATGTACAAGACGTTATGAAAACAGTTTACAACTTTAGCAGGGGAAGGGAGGGGAAGGGGAAACAAAGGAGGAAGCAACAATGCTTGATAAGAAATGTACTCATTACCCTACTCATGTAATTGTAACCCTTCTGTACAGTATTTTCACAATAAAAAAACACAAATTAGAGGGAAAAAAAAGCTACTGGAGCAGGAAAGTCAGTGAGACTCTTATTTCCAATAAACTACTCAGAAAAAAAAACAAAAAACAAAACAAAACAAAAAACAAAGTACACCTGTGACTCAAGTGGTAGAGTGCAGCTCAGGATCAATGCCTAGGTGCTGAATTCAAGCCCAGGACTGCCACAAAAATAAATTAAATAAAAAATAGGGGATACACACACACACACACACACACACACACACACACATACACACACACTAAAGAAACAGACAGATACAGACAGATATGTTAAAAAGTAGAACACATCCAATGAGCAATGCATCAGGTATTGAGTTCAAGTCCTAGTTTCACATCCCAAACAAAAGAAAAATTAGAACTGAAGTGCTTATGGTAGTTTTGCAAACTTAAGAAAAAAAAAACAGTACTTGTTTATATACATTTATTGAAAATAACTGTAATTTCCACAAAAGGTGAAATTTCAGCAGAATAATACAATTGTTTTACATCTTTAATGAATCTCTTTATCCTTTAGCCTAATGAAAGACACATGTATTCTCATCTGCTTTTACACTCTGTCTGCTGGGGTATGTTGTTTTAAGTATATGAAGGAAATCTACCTCACAAAGTCACTTAGTTAGAAAAGGAAGAAGTTTTAGTAGCCTTCTCAGATTATCAGTAAAGGAAATGCTTACATATTCCTTAATACTATACTAAAACTCAAGTAGTGTCATCTCTTAAAATTTAGTTGTAATGATATACATAGCAATGAGCCTGAAGCTATACCATAAGATTTTCTGATTGGATGTATTGAATTAAAATCCATTAGTCTTTTTTTTCTTTTGCCTGTGCATCATTTGCTAACATCACACATTAAATAATGGGAAAATACTCACTCCGAGTCACACAAATCTTTCAAATGCTGACCAACTGTCTTGAAATGAATGAATATAGCTGTTATTTTCAACACAGATTTCATCAGCATAGTCTGTAAACAGCACTGGGAAGCTACAAAGCTCAACAGATCAATAAATCCACTCTACAAATTGAAAGTTAGTTTGAATGTATATCATGACTCATACATAGTTGCTTTTCTTGTTGTAAAGGCTCATTTCATTCACTTTTAAGAAATGTTCACCAAATAGTATTCTAGTCTCTGGGCTGGGAAGGTGGCTCAGTGGTAGAGTGCTTGCTTTGCATGCATGAGGCCCTGGGTTCGATTCCTCAGAACCACATAAGCAAAAAGAAAAAACCGGAAGTGGCTCTGTGACTCAATTGGTAGGGCGCTAACCTTGAGCTGAAGAGCTGAGGGACAGCGCCCAGGTCCACAGTTCAGGCCCCCCGACCAGATCCCCCTCCCCCAAATAAAGAATTCTAGTCTCTGTGACCACTTGTATACTTCATAGTGAAAATGGCATTCCATGGCAAAGCATGTAGTTCAATTAAACACTACAAATGGGCTAGGCACTGGTGGCTCATGCCTGTAATCCTAGCTACTCAGGAAACTAAGACCTAAAGATCATGGTTCAAAGCCAGCTCAGGCACGAAAGTCTGTGAGACTCTTTCTCCAATAAACTACTTAAAAGAAGACAGAAGTGGTGCTGTGGTTCAAGTGGTAGTACACTACCCCTGAGCAAAAAAAGTTTAGGGTACTACCCAAGCCCTAAGTTCAAGTCCTAGGACCAGCTTAAAAGAAAAATTCAAAAGTGAATTCATTCATTCCACTTTTTAAAAATAGCCAATTAGCAAAGAATATGTTAGAAATATATTTAATTAAATGTTAAAATAAAACAAACCCTAATTATTCATTTGTCCAGAAATTATATTTTATATTAACTGCCACATTACCTAATTACTGTAAAAAAATGAGCAGCTTCAAACATTCATATTTCCGTAAGAGATACAGCAGGCTTTTAAATTGTGGAGGCGGGGAGGGGGGAAGAGTGTCACTCACATTTTAGGTACTACCACGTTTTCTGCCTCAATTCAAGATGGGATTAAGGGTCCCATAAGTCACAAGGTACAGCTGAAGTATCCAGAGATATAATAGAAATGTCAGTCCAAACTGAAGACCAAACTCTGAAAAGAGCAGTCTTTAACTGTAAAACACTGGCAGGGGTATATGAACAATATCAGTATGAGGATGCTAAAAGGAGTCTGACAGGAAAAAAAAAGAAGACATAAGCAAGAGGCTGACATGTCTGAAACACCTAGACAGGGGGAAAGTTGCAAAAAGGATTCTACATGAAAATTCTCATTGCAAACATGAGAGAGATGCAGGGTACCAGTGGCTATCCTTTTCACACTGCTACTTAGCTGGCTGAGATCTGGGATCATAGTTGGAAGCCAGCCTAGGAAGATAACTCCAAGAGATTCCTATCTCTAATCACAAAAAAAAGCTGGAAGTAGAGGTGTGGCTCAAGTCCTTGAGGGCCTAACTTTAAGCAAAAAGCTCAGGGACAGCAAGCAGACCTTGAGTTCAAGCCCCAGGACCAGCATAGGTGTTGTGAGCCGCGTGCACACATACACACAATTTACTGTAGTTTACTCAAGGCAAAATATAAATACACTGCATCTTCCAACTCAGATTCTGAGTTTTCATATTACCTTTCTTCTCTTCTTCCTCTTCCTCACAAAAGTCTGCTAGGGAAAATACGTCTTTGAGTTGTTCTAATTCAAGTATTATAGCCTCTAATTTTTCTCCACTCAGAGAATTAAGGACAGATTTCACCTGAATGAAGATAATAAAATATTGTGGAAATATGAATGAAAAAAAAATCTCACAAGGAGAAAAGACTGAAGAGCGCATGCCAACACATCAGTGTGTGTGTGTGTGTGTGTGTGTGTGTGTGTGTGTGTGTGTGTGTGTGGTGTGTGTGTGTGTGCTAGTCCTAGGGCTCGAAACTCAGGGCCTGGGCACTTAGATTTTTGTGCTCAAGTCTAGTACTCCCATTATCTGAACCACAGCACCACTTCCAGCTTTTTTGGTGGTTAATTGGATATAAAAGTCTCACAGACACTTTTACCTGAGCTGGCTTCACACCATAATCATCAGATTTCAGTCTCCTAAGTATCTAGGGTTGCAGTTACCCAGTTCTATTTTTTTTTCTGCTGGTCCTGGAGCTTGAACTCAGGACCTAGGAGCTATCCCTGAGGCTCTTTGTGCTCAAGGTTAGTGCTGTACCACTTGGAGCTACAGCACCACCTTCCCAGCTTTCTATGTGATTTATCAGAGATAACTTATCTGGCCTGGCTTTTCAACTAACCTCATATCTAGCCTCCTGAGCTAGGATTAGAGCCATAATTTTTTTTTTTGGTCGTGGGGCCTGAACTCTGGGCCTGGCCTATCCCTCAGTCTTCAGCTGTAGACTAGTGCTCTACCACTGGAGCCTTAGCCCCACTTCTGGGTTTCTGCTTATGTGGTGCTGAGGAATCGAACCGAGGGCCTCATGCATGCAAGGCAAACACCCCACCACTGAGCCACCTTTTACAGCCCCCAGAACTCTTTTTTTAATAATTGTAACACAAAAGGTTAGATATTATAAGAAGGTAGATAGAATTTGTATTTCCAAAATTAATACAGGCTAGAAGAGAACTGAAAATTATCAGTGCTTAAGCATGACTTCAAAGCCCAGGCAGGAAAAGGCATTAAACTCTTATCTCCAATAAACCACTAGATCAAATACCAGAAATGGAGCTCTGGCTCAAAAGGTAAGCACCTGCTCTTGGGCTGAAGAGGTGAGGCACAGTGCCCAGGCCCAGAGTAAAAGCCCCACAACCAACAACAACAGCAACATCAAGAAGAAGGAGAAGAAAGAGAAGGAGAGGAGGAGGAGGAGGAGGAGGAGGAGGAGGAGGAGAGGAGGAGAGAGGGAGGAGGAGGGAGGAGGAGGAGGAGGAGGAGGGAGGAGGAGGAGGAGGAGGAGGAGGGAGGAGGAGGAAGGAGGAAGAGAAGAAGAAGAGAAGAAGAAGAAGAAGAAGAAGAAGAAGAAGAAGAAAGAAGAAGAAGAAGAAGAAGAAAAAGAGGAGGAGGAGGAGGGAGGAGGAGGAGGAGGAGGAGGAGGAGGAGGAGCAGGGGAGGAGGAGGAGGAGCAGGAGCAGGAGCAGGAGCAGGAGGAGAAGGAGAAGAAGAAGAAGAAGAAGAAGAAGAAGAAGAAGAAGAAGAAGAAGAAGAAGAAGAAGAAGAAGAAGAAGAAGAGAAGAAGAAGAAGAAGAAGAAGAAGAGAAGAAGGAGAGAGAAGAAAGGAGAAGGAGGAGGAGAAGAAGAAGAAGAAGAAGAAGAAGAAGAAGAAGAAGAAGAAGAAGAAGAAGAAGAAGAAGAAGAAGAAGAAGAAAGAAGAAGAAGAAGAAGAAGAAGAAGAA